>NC_081327.1:18040000-18405000 GCF_026419965.1 Kogia breviceps
AATGACATGCTCATATTTCAGACCCTGGTGCTGTCCTTCCAGTCCTGCAGACTCAGTGGCCAGGCTCTGGTCAGCGGCCACTCACAGAAGCCATAAATCGGATATGAAGCATCCTGTCTTTAATTGATAATGGCTCATTGCAAATTTTACATTTTTATTAGCATATTTATTAATATTGAGGTTTGAGATCTGCAACCTCCCCAAAGTGGAAATTCAGATCTTCTAAAAAGGAGCCTGCCAAATTCTCTTACAAGTCTGGGTACTTAGAAGTCTGAAATAGCAATGCTGTTTTGACTGGGGGACCAGATCCCTCATTGTGGGCCGGGTCTAGGGATGGGAGGAGTACAGAGCCCCCTCCAGAGCCTTCTGTGCCTGTTACTTGCCTCTGCACAGGTGGAACAGCCTGTGTCCCAAACCTGGCATGCTGTTTGACATACCGGCATACCACATGTGCTGCCTAAACATTCTTATTTATACACGCTTTAACTCAAATAAATTTATTTTTAAAATGAAAGTGTACTGTGTTACTCCTATAAATGAAGACCTAGAATCACTTGCCATAAAGAGAAAATAACCATAAAAATAAATGCAGTGAAATCAAACAATGTCATTAAATTCTAGTTGGCTTCTCTTGCCTGCCTATGAGTTGCACGTCTTATCTCTCTTTTTAAAAAGGGGAGATTGGGCTTCCCTGGTGGCGCAGTGGTTGAGAGTCCGCCTGCCAATGCAGGGGACACAGGTTCGTGCCCCGGTCCGGGAAGATCCCACGTGCCGCGGAGCGGCTGGGCCCGTGAGCCATGGCCGCTGAGCCTGCGCATCCGGAGCCTGTGCTCCGCAACGGGAGAGGCCACAACAGTGAGAGGCCCGCGTATCGAAAAAAAAAAAAAAAAAAAAAAAAAAAAGATGGGGGGAGATTAACCAGTGTCAGGGAGGTGTTAAAGACCAACAGCACCTCCCCAATACTTTCTCCTTGAAATAATCAGAAGGAAAAAGAACGGATGAGGGCGTAATTTATTACCGTGAGATTCAAGGTGAACCACCTGATATGTTCTCGTACCACTGGTGGGATTCATCCCACACGGCGAGATAGTCTGGATTTCAGTGAATGTTGACTTCTGTTGGGTTCCCAAAGGGGTCCTCAGTCCCCAGAGGGTTGAGGACTATTTCTAGAGGCAAGTGTCTTTTCTAAAGAGGGTAGACAGAGGGAGGACATCCGAGAGCCAGAGGGTTCAGGGAAACAAAAGGAGAGGATCCCGCGACCGGCAGAGACAGGGAGCTGTCTGCCGCGATGGAAGTGTCCTGCTCTGAGGTGTCCACCCCTTGTGACCGTGGAGCATTTGAAATGTGGCAAGTGCAGCTAAGGAGCTGAATTTTAAATTTCTTTAATTTTAATTTAAACTTAAATAGTCACATGGACAGCACAGCTTTAGATCTTCCTTTTGTGGCTCTGTGCGTTTCTCTGACCAGAGTCTGCCGATGCATAATTTCCAGCCATGGGAGGGAAGGACAGGCCTCTCTAAAAGCAGCGGTGTGCAATGGCGCATAGCAACGTGCTAAAAACACTTTTCTCATCTGTCGCCCCTCTCATAGCAGCCCTGGGAATACCTGGCATCGCCATCCCCTTTTACACATGAGGACACTGAGGCTTGAAGGCAATGAGATGGAGAGGCCAGGATGCAGAGGGGATGGCCATGCTGCCCACTTCCTATCCCACCTCTTTGCCCTGTGTGGACCTTCCACAGTATCTCATCTTCCGGTGCTCCTGCTTGGCCCGTGGACGCCACGTGTTGGCGTGGAGCCTGTGAGTGGGGCAGAGACACATGCCTCACACCTTCTCTCCATTTCATCCCCTGTACTGGGGCGTTCTGTAGGTCCATGGCCTCTCTTCCTACAAGGAACAAACCTCTGCAGTCAGAGGCCACAGACTCTCACCTCTTTTTCTTGCCTCCCACCTTGAAGATGATCCTGGGTGAGAAGGGCTGTCCAGGGTACAGCCAGGCTTTGGAGCCCCTGTTTGGTCTCTGTTTGTTTGCTCCCTCCACTCTGTGCCACCTCCCCAGACATGAATGCCCCTGATCTGTCCTCAGAGTTAAGAGGTAGGGTGGAGGAAGGGAGAGGAGAGAGATTTGATTAATACATCCACAGCCAGATTGTTGGGTGGATTAATACATAACCCTCCTTATCCTCCATCCTCCCTCCATACTCCCATCCCAACCTTCTCCACCCATAATGGCTTTTTGTAAGAGTAGCCGAAACAGGGCAGTGCTTAGCCCAGAGTCTGTCTGGCTTGCGGCTGGTGGAATTTGTAGCCTGAGATGGGGAGAGGATTTTGGATGGAGAAAGGATTTTAGTACCCACGCTGCCAAGGCAACCACCCTCCTTGGCTCGAGAAGCTGAGCTGATTGCACAGGCAAGGGTTTCCTGGATGTTTAATGACTCTTGAAGGTACAAGGGCTGGGCCCAGTGGAGGGACTGATCCTCTTGTCACCATGCAGATTCTGCCCTTTCTTGTCACTGCAGGGATCTTTCCTGCTCATGGAAAGCATAATTTCTATAACCAAAAAAACCTGTTCCTTATTGAAGGTTTGCCACGTGCCAGGCACTGTGTTAAATGTATAATGCCATTAACAGCATTTCTCAGAAGAGGGTACTTTTATTCTCAATTTATAGATGAAGACTCAGAAGCTTTTGTAACTTGCCCAAGTCCTCCAGCTGCTCAGGACAGAATGGAAGAATCTCGCGGAAGGGCCCGTGAGATCCTAGGGTCTGTTAGCATCATGGCATCTGCACCACCGAGAGCCACCACCAAACCCAAACCTTTTCCCTGGGTTCATTCTCCTTCTGGCCCTGAGCACTGGACCCTGTACAGGCCCATCCATTCATCATGGTAGCAGATATTTGCAAACCACCCTGGATGCCAGTACCTGGGGTCAGCATTATAACAAAAAGAAAAACAAAATGCATGTGGAATGGCCCCAAATCCCTTGGAGCTCACCTGCTTGGGGAGATGAAGGAAGACTGTGATTTTCTTCCTCTGGTGACCCCACACTCTCTGCTTTGGTTCACTCAAATTGGAGTCTTCACTTTCCTATCCATTGGCATCTGCAAAGTAGCTTATAGGGAAGAGAGGCTCATCATCTGGGAACAGGGTGGGGGACAGACAGGAGAGGGTTGGGGCCCTAAAGTAGAGGCTTGGCAAACTGTGATATGACAGCGTGACGAATGGGACCCGGGGTTCTGGGGATGGGGGAGACGTTGCTCAAGCCCAAAGAAGGAAAATGAACTTGTGTGCATTTTCCTGTAATCACAGATTGCTCTGAGGGCACCAGGTTACTGGAGCATGTGTTTTGTAGTCATTGGAACAATTGGAGTGGATGTATTTTGAGCATCTGCTCTGTCCAGTGCTGGAAGGTGCAGTGGGTACCCAGATAGGAAGTCCTCAAGGAGGTCGGAGTGTGGAGGATACAGCAGACTGAAACAGGTAATTCTGATGTGGGTACCATGTTGGAGAAGGAAATAAGCAGGATGGGAGCACAGAGGAGGGATGCCTCACTCATCCCAGGAGGCGAGAGAAAACTAGGAATGGCCTCTTGCAAGGAGGGTGCCCAAGCTGAGTCTTAAGGGAATACTATGCCAACAACAGTCTTGAGAACCATCTTTCGTCTTTGTGCTGCATTGTCTAGCGCTTTGCAAGACAAGCTAAACTGGGCTGACTAGGGGAGTGCTATACTTTCTACGCTCATTATTTCCTACCTAGACTTCCTGGTCTGGGGACTATTTCCAGAACTTTCTTGATTCCTCTGCTAATCCAGAATGTTCGTTCTTGTTGACTTGATGGTTCCCAAAGCCATGAAATCACCCAGATGTGATCTTCCTCAAAGTGAGTCTCCATTCAGGGTCCCTGCTCCACCAGGGGGTGGAGGTGCCCTGCCTCGGGGTCCTGTACTTAGAATAGATTCTGTCCACATGGTTGCAGAAAAGGTACAGCCCAACTGATCTGAGCCCAGCTAGAGGCCACATTCCTCCTTGCAGGCAAGGAATTCAGAATCTGTGCCCTCTCTCCCTTCCATCCTTCTGTTTTTGTTCTTTTACCACCCACCCACTTGCCTCAGCCTCTCCGGGGGTCAGCCCAAATCCCATTACCAGCATGGGTGTTGGTGGCACTGGGAGGCCTTAGGATGGCCAAGTCCTGAACCCAGGGCGGCACTGAATAAATGGATGCCCGCCGACATGCTCTCTGCTGGAATGACCAGAGACCCTGTGTGTATCTTCATGCCAAGCAAAACTCCAATCCGCCTGTATTCCAGAGGCAGCTGGGAAGAGCAGCAGGCCCTACAGATTAACAGCATCCTGGTCATCAGCTCACAGAAGGGGAGCTCCAGGGCCAGCCTTGGAGAAGATGGCAGGCGGCCTGTCATGGTGGGTGGGCCCCAACTGCAGAGGTAGGAGGTTTGGATTCTGGTCTCAGCTCTGCTGTCAACTCCCCGGGGTGCCTTCAGGCAGTTCTGTCCCTTCTTTGGGCCTCGTTTCCTCCTTTATCAAATGAGGTGTTGGACTTGGTGCCTATCTGTAAGATCCCTGCTACCTCCTTTGCTCTAAAATCACATGATTCTGAGTAGCCACAGCCAGAATTTCTGCAGGGGTCTTTGATGGTGTGTCCCTGTTGCTCTCTGCTTGCAAGCAAGAGCATTGATTGGGTGGAGACCACTGAGCCGGGCAGATTCCTGGCACGAACTGGGTGGAGAATTGCCGTCTCTGGTCCACATGGGTATCAGGCTATCAGAGAATGATTACTGGGTTAGTTGTCACTTTACCATACCCCTGGGTTCCCACAGAGCTCTCAACTGCCCAGGCAAGGAAGCAGACCCTGGAAGCACCCAAACCTCCATTTCCAGGAAGGATGGAGAGCCAGTCTCACAGGGATGGAGCCCGTATTGTTGGTCCAGCTGGAGAAGGTAACAGTTGGACCGGTTATGCCCCCCAAGCTGTGGGCTCCCTGGCAATGACTTCTGAGCTGTCTCTCTTTTGCTTGTCGGGTGAAAGTTCCCATGCATTTTTCTTTTTATGACTTGATCAAGGACACAATAAACCCTGGTCATGATTTTTAATCTACCTGCAGTAATATCTCTCAGTTCTAATTTCAGGGAGTATCTTGTTTTCAAAACCTGAAATGAAGGACAGACCTCGTCCCATAGTTGCCTAGCCTTTGCCAACACAGCCGTAACCACCGCCCACCATTGACAAACAAGCTGCTAGCCACACCTGCGTGTCAGTACCATGGGAAGAAGCCCCGAGACCATCGGAGTGAGAGGCAGAGCATTAGGGATTTCAATTCTGCTTTATTTTCACCTTGAAATGGAGGAAAACAGACAAAAAACAAATAAGAAAGCTAAACAGTTGCGTGAGAGCTAGCAATTTGCTGGGTTCCCGATGACAGACACTGCATTATCATAATTGTCTCTTCTACATGATAGGACAGAAAAATAATAATGTCATTTTATTTATAGCTGGGGTGGCCCCTTTATGAGAGTCATATAAGTTTCTGCCAAGTGGAGTAGGTCAAATGACATCTTTTGATCAGGCCTGTCCAAAGAGATCAAAGATGAATGGCAGGTAATGGATACCCAATGACAAACCAAATCTAAAACAGAAATAAGGCTGCCAGAGCCTGCCAGTTACCCATTAAAGGCCCGCCTAAGGAAGGCGGGCTGCTTGACACATTGGCCGAACACCTAAATCAGCTAAGCGTCAGTGCTAAAATTGTGTATTATCATTGGAAATGGCTATTATTTCCTCGGTAACATTTCTGTTAAGGCTTTGTTTGTGTACGACTGACCTGCAGTCAGAAGTGGAGTTGGAAGGAGGCAAGCCCAAGGGGCTGATGGGGCACCCTTGGCTTTGGCCATTACCTGGTTTTAATTGTGGGATCCTGATGGGGCATCAGCCCTGCGCCTGCATTCTGCTCAGGTGGAGAGGTGTTAACGTTTACAGGTAGGAGGGTGGGCTGGCCCCTTGGCCCTGACGTGCAGGTCTCTGTATCTTCCGCATCACTCCATCTCCTCCTGTCTTCCCAGACATGTGCACTTGGGCCCAACACAGACCACACAAAGCCCAGAAGTTTCCCAGAACACAGGGTGAGCAGAAACCCAAGCAGATGGAATAAAGAACAATGACACCAGTTCCTACCCAGGCTGAGGGGGCAGGGTGGACACTGGCTGTTCACGCAGTCACTACAGTTTACACAGACTGAGATGGGTAGAGACGGCTTCCAAAATCATGGAAATAAATGCTAGTTTTTTTCCCTTGAGCACTTGAGTTATGTAATTAAGTTGGGCTTTGTAGAGATGTTATTTAAAAGGCTTTGGTGGGAAACAACATTTACTATCTGTTTTTGTTTTTGTTTTTAATTTGCGGGGGTGGGACGGGGTGAAATACGAAGAAATATTCAAAGAAATATTTGGAAACAAGGGCTCCAGAAACTGCAGGACAGAACTCTAAATCCTCCTGTCCCAGGGGATGTACAGGTGGTGCTGTGGGTAATTTTTTATTCTGCAGCGTATGCTGGAATGTTAAAAAATATTATTAAACATTGAAATGAGTATACTAGTTAGCTAATTAGTATGTTTCTCTTTCTTTTAATAATCCCAATGCATTTCCTTTCTTTCCTACCCCCATTTTTATACATGTGGTAACCCTAAAGAACATATTTAGAAACATAATTAGTTATAATTAGAAGCAAACAAATCTAGCCCAGGGTACCTCCAATTTATTATAAAGAATTGCAGGTAACGGTGGCAGCGGCAGAAAGCTAGGTTCTCTACTGCCTAGTGAGAATTGTGGTTTTACACACACGTGCACAGACACACACGTGTACACCTGCACATGCATGTGCACACACATGTAGCCTCTCAGGATCAAGGAGTCGCTTTTGCATGGCTCTTGAAAGTTTCACAGGCCTCACGTTTCTCGATCATTCTGCATTAACTCTATCTTTAAGTACCGGAGACACCATGTCAGAGTCGTAGCATCATTCCTTGGTGATGAGAAGAAGACAGACATTTGACTGTGAAGCCTCTTGGCAGGAAATTTGGTAGTGAAGTCCCATCCAATTTGTCAAGCTCAGAAGTGGTCTCTGCTCTGCAGGAAGCTTGCAGCCTGGCCCCAGCACGTCACCTGTCTGGGAGACACCTCGCAACTCCATCTGAAGTGACAGACTGCATATGCCGCCATGTATTCGGTCATTTGCTGTTGGGGGAGGGCACACGGCTCCTGTGACAGGCAGGCAGTCACCTTTGACATTTGACCCTGCCTTACAAAAAAGCCCAGGCCCCCTTTGGTGGCTTCCACCCCAAACCTCTATGTAAATGAAAGTTTAAACAAATCCGTGCTCATGCTGGCTTTCAAGTGAGAAATTTTTTTTTTAATTTCTCTTGAATTATGTAAAGATGCATCACAAGATATTTACGAATTTTTTTAAAAACAGATATTCTTTTTATATACTGATAAAATTGGAAACTTGGAAGCATATTTGGCAAGTGTAAACAGATGGTTAAAGATATTTGCTGGGAAGTATCAGAAACAGTTATTCCTGACTTGCCTGCTTGGCTAAACATTACTCTGAAAAGTCAACTCACAGGGCACAAAGCAGGAGATTGGGTCTCCCTTTGCTTCTAAACAGAGCGGGCCAGAACACTGTTTCTATTCTTTATCACCATGCTATAGGTAAAACCTGCCCATGGAAGCCTCTTGTCTTTTCACCTATACAGACTTGGTAAGGGGCTCTTGAGCGACTGAACAGAAGGCTTCTGTGTTGTCTCCTTAAGTCAGGATGCCTCCCTCAGAGGAAGCCAGGCATCCTTCACCTTTTTCCAAGTAAGGTGTGGAATTAGCACTTTTCCTTTGCTCGGGGGAATGCAGTCATTTTATTCATAAGAGCTCCACGCTAGGAGGTTTCCTTCAAAGGCAGTGGATGCGAAGTTGCATAAAGGAAATTACTGGGAAGAGAGGAAGAAGAAACTGACATGCGGCTTTTTTTTAACCCCTATCCAGAGAGCAGAATTCACCCCACAAAACATTTCAGATAACGAAATCAGCAGTGCAGGAGATTTAACAGAAAGCAAAGAATTTCATGAAATTGTCTTCTAGTCCGATTTGTGGTGTCTGTGTATGTGGGTAGGGGGGTTGACTGGAGGTTGGGCGGGGAAGGGGGAAGCTGCTGTATTTTTTACCAGCGTATAAAACACAAATGCTCGTGGCACTTGCTAGTCTGAAATGCTTTTAGGAGAATTGTTCAGTAGCAATAATCTGTCAACAGATTACAATTTTGCTTAATTTTAATGTGGCTAACTTAAGATGGTTGTATAGGAAATTTATGCAACTGATCACAGTTATTAAATTACTGCATCTGCAAAGGAAGCAATCAAACCCCTTATTACAGTTGCTGTGAGTGAATGCTAAATGTCAAGGAGTTACCAGTGCGCTGCAGGGAATCACGCTCCAGTTAAAGATGCATAAAATATCAGCACTTTTTTAATGCTTGTGCATTCAACAAAGACTCCCATCATAATTAACTGGTATGGAAATAAATAATTTTTACAAACTACCTTAGAAACAGTTGTGCTACAGTTTTTGTCAAAGTCTGCTGCTCTCCAGCGATATTTAAGCCCTTAGACACGCTTCCCTCTAACTCACATATGCTATAAAATATTTAAATCTCACAGAGAGGTTTGAAAATGATATTATAAATCCAACTCTCAGTGCTAAAAAGGAATTTATGATGATTAATTTAATTATACGTTTTAAGGTTTTGATATTTTAAAAACTTGAGATTAATTTTTTTGGTTGTGGTCCCAGTTTGATAGTTCGGGGAAAGGGGCTGCTTTCTGTAAACAGCTGAAGACGCGCATAGGAGCTGAGCTTAGCCAGAAAGGTGGAGAGTGAGAGTTCTGGGCACAGCAGCTGTGGCCAGACAGCTGGGTTCAGATCCTGGCCCTGCGTGATTAGCTCTGTCCCCTTGAGCAAGTTTCTCAGACTCCCCATATGTGACATGCGAGTGGGTCTTACCATTCACAGCTCCTCAAGCTTCTTGGGCCGAGTAGGTGGGGGAGGGCGTGGAGGGACCGGGGTGAGCACCTGCCCCTGGCGAGGCCTCGCTGGTACCTGGTTATCAGTGCGAAGGCCCCTGCCTGGATGCTCACGAGGGCTCCATCTTTCTGATACCCGTTCACTTTTGCTGGCAGGGATCACAGCTCTAACAGAGGACCCCAGTTCATCCTTGCCAGGTCCCACCTTCAGTGGAGGGCTGCGGGCTTTTAGAAATCCGGCTTACGAAACCTTGGGACCTTTCTGGGAATGAAGTACTTGGCTGAGGGGGAGGGAAGCAGACAGGGGTGGAGTGAACAGCTGCTCCGGTGCTTAAAGGGCAGGCCTCACCCCTGAGCTGATTTGGTCCACTCGGCGCTCTCACCGTGATGGATCAGCCGGACCCTAGGAAAGCTGAGTTATGAACAGAATCCCCCTCTCCACCAGGGACTCTGGGCCCTGGTGCAAGGCTGCTGGCTGCCCTGTGGACTGAGTGCCCCTGTCCAGCCAGGCCTGTACCATCCTCTTGAGAGAGAGGGTGCAACCCGGGCCTCTCGTGGGCACCGTGGAGAGAAGTCCCTTTACAAGTTTCTGGGTATGTGGCCGACAGCCCAGGGGTCCTTGATCTCTTCCCAGAGAGCTTCAGGGGTGATGCTCTGGAAGGGATGCTTGTTTGCCAGGCATCAGATGTTTAAATAGCAGACCCTGTCCGTGAAGATGACTTTCTCTTGCCTGGTGTGTTCATTTGGTGTCAGTTTGTTTGGAGTTGTTTGTTCAAATTTATTTAAAGGATAACTTTCTAGGGCAATCAGATTCATGCAAATGTCCATTTGTGCGTATATAGATGGCTGTGTGCATATGTGTTTACGTATATGCATTTGTATGTGTGTATATGTTTACATATGTATGTATGTGTAGCCTATATAAAGAAATGAAAATGAACCCAAGTCACTTGACTCATCCGTCACATCTTATTCCATCAGACAAGCAATGGGGCCCTCAGAATCCACCCCCACATTTGGCTTTTTTAGACTAGAACCTTGGCTCCTGGTTGCTCCTGTTTTGGCCTGTGGTCTCCTCAATTCAGATCTCTCCTAGAGTCTGGAGGTACATTTTGAGGACGGTTGTGGCAGCCCTTCACGTTATTTCTTTTATAGGCGAATACACGCTTCTAGCGGTCAATCAGGGAAATGTCTGTATGTTTGGGAATGGGGAGGAGACAGCTTTTACTTAAAGCGTTTGGAATTTAGAATCTCTTCAAAGGAACTCGTTTTGTTTTACATGTAACTTAACGCTGATTTCTGAAATAACCACAAACATCAGATCCCCTGGCCTGACTATAAATCTGTGTGAGTCCTTTGATTTTCTGCGTGTCCTGCGTATTTCCTGTCTAGCAGGTAGGATGTGATGTGGCGTCTTGTGTCTCCTTCACTGCAGCACAGTTGCTGTAGCCGACCTTTCCAGAGCCCAGGTCACAGGGGTCAGCCCCGGCCCCTGGGCACCTTGGGGGGCTTGAGCAGCGCTCAGGGACTGCCCGGTCGCCCCTGTGCAGCTGCGTTTGTAAGCTTGCTTCTCAGAAACCTGAGATGCCCGGTGAGCGCCATCCTGCACAGCCCAGCCCTGCGGCTCTGTCTTCCGAACGGGCTGGACTCGCTTGTGGAGATGAAGGTGGCTTCAGGACCCCTTGCCCGCCTTTATGAGGGTTGCAACTGCTCTCATGTGCTTGCAGGGCTGGAATCGCTGCGGGCTGGCTCACAGTCACCGTAACTAAGACGTCCCTGGTGTCGCCTGTGGAAGGGGCCCAGGAGACATGAGTTCCAAACCTGGTGCTCCTTGGCCAGCTGTGCACCTCACGGCGGCACAGCCTTCTCATTTGGGAAGTGGGGGAAACCACCAGACCTACCTCATGGGGGAGGTGAGGGGAGCACAAAGTGCTCAAAGATAAAAAAAACATCAAAACATCCTAGCGGGCATCACCACCACCGTCATGGATTGTCACATCAGGTAAAAACCCAGGCTGTGTGGTTTCCCGGGAGCATTTAGAAGTACCTTTTCCAGCGCCCTGGGTTCCCTCCGACCCGACCCTCTCTCACCTCCCACGGGAGCCCCGCGGGTGGGCCTTGCAGCGCCCTCCACTGGGGTGTCCCCACTCGATGCCCAGCACGGGACTAGAACCTTCCCTCTGGACACGGCTGGCTCAGCTGGACCTCTCCAGGCCCCATGCCGTCATTTTGGTTATTTCCACGTCGCCCTGATTGTGTACACATCTGTGTCATCAGGATGCAGTGTTTGAACGGTGCCCCGTCCCGGCTCCTGCCATCTAAGTTCTCATTCCAACAGTTGCCCCTGTGCACCTGCTGTTTGCCTTGTCAAATAAGGTGCCATCGGACGTGTGGCCCACCGCAGCCAGGAGGCAAGCGGATGCCGCTTTTCCCTTGGCTTCGAGGCTTTTCGGGGACTAAAGGGGGCCCTGTCATCCCCTCTTAGGGAAATATGGGATCACGATCCCTCACATGAGACTTGGGCGTCACCCGCTTCTTTTCAGCTGGATGAGTCGAAATCCCTCACCATCCATTCCGCCCTCACAGGCCCGCACCCAGCCTTCTCACCATCGCTCCTATTGTAGCCGAGGTGGGAAAAAGACTTTTAAGGATTTGCTAATGGTAATGAAAACTATTCTGATATAGCATTAAGGATTTTGCTCCTGAAATGTGTTTAATGTAAATATGCTGTCAGAGACCCTTCAAGTAATTGACACAAGCAGATGATTAGCAGTGTTCTCAACGGTGGTTTTGCATAATCTTACATTTTGACAGAACTCCTCAGTCACATTTTATTGTCAGTGCTCCACCATCAGGAGGACTTCCTTCCCCGATAACACTTACTTTGTCATTATGCGTCTTGTAAGAGGTCATTTCACTGGTTCTGCGTGCGTGGAGGGGCATCATTGCCAGGTTTGGGGATATGTCTTTCTATCAAGAAACCCTCTTGAAGAGTAGACTTTTCACCAACTTGGAAGAAATCAGAGGTGCCACCTCCCGGCCCTGGCCTGGGCTTGAGAGACAGCTGCAGGCTGCCAGGGGGTCAGCTCCTAGAGAGCTGGGGGACCTGGCGTGGGAGGCCAGTGGTCACTGTCAGCAGGAGAGAGGCCTGGGCGTGACCGCTGCGCCCACCGCTGCCCTGTGGCCCCACTCCCAGGAGGTCGTCCTCTGCAAAGCTAGTTGAAACCTACTTTCGGAGCTGGGCTTTCCCCGCCCCCGCCCCCATGTTGAATTGAGTTCATCTTTGGTGATGTAAAAAAAAAAAAAAAAATTGGTGTTCAATTATAATCATATCTAAGTGCCCCAAATTAAACTGCCCTGATCCATAAGCATTCATAACGGCATACAGTTAAGTTATATTAACAGTCAATATAATAAACCTTCACCTTTATTGAAGCTGCTCTTGTTCCTACAGCAGTTCTTTAATCTATCTCAATAGATTTCTGGTGTACAGCATGTATAGATTTGGCCAGTGACAAGGGTTAGAGTAGTCTTGTAGAACATTTACTTGTAGCTCTGGAAAGCCCACATTCATCAGAGGATGGAGTCAATCAGATTGTGCCAGGATCAATGGAAGGCTTCTGCGATCCCTCTTAGGCTTGTAACGTGTTCACCTTCTATGGAGAGGATTCACACACACACACAGAGACATACACACACACACACACACATACACACGATCTCTCTTTCACACACATACACCCCTCTGTCTTAAAGCCATTTATCTCTGAATGTCAAATTGCAATAATTAACCATTATTGATCTTAAATTCAATTAACTTCATTAACACAGGTCATGATGAGGGTGCTTGTAAGGGAAAGGCATTTGACAAGTGTCTTTGCTCATGTGACATCCCGTGTTCCTGGTGGTGGCTACAGACTGTTCAGACTTTCTCCTCAGAGAGGCATAAAAGGCCGCTCTGAGACGTGGGCCCAGGACTGGGCGAGGGTTCCACGCCAGGGGGCTTGTGCAGCAGGAGACGGGGGCGCCACAGGGTAGCATTCGAGCACCCTTGGGAAAGGTAGACAAGGGAGCCTCTTAAGCACACATGTAGCTCATTTCCAGTGGTGGGGGGATGCTTCCCCAGGTGCCCGCCCCGCCTCTCTCCAGAGAATGCTTTCCCATATGCTGCAGCCTTGTCACAGCGATGTTCAGAAACTTCCAGGTTTTGCTTGCCTCGAAAAGCAGCCTTTCCATTTGTATTTTTACATGAAAAAAAAACTACTTTCCCTTTTGACCAAGGAGAAGAGAAGAAACCCGGATCCCACAGTTGGGTCTGGCAGAGGGCTCTGGACGCCTGCATCATGTGACATTTGCTCCTTTACTTCCTGTGCATAATTTGTTATTTAATTTTCACTACAGCCCCCCAAGAAAGGTGATATCACCCCATTTTACCAATGATTGTATGCCACGCTTTTCAAAAATGAGGGGACCGTCCCTCTGTGTCCTCACACATAAGCAGGATCTTTCAATGTGTATGCAGGAGAGGAGCAGTGAGATGAAGTGTGAAAAGCCTAACTTCTGGCCGCCCATCCTACTTCTGAGTCGTAGGAGTCCTGGGGTCTGCCTCCATCCCCTGATCTCTGTCTCTGAGCCTCCATCTTCCCATCTGTTAAATGGAGCCCCTGATGTCCCTTGCCCTCCCGGGTTGTTAGATAGCTGGGTGGAGATCCTGCACAGGGAGGTCCCCAGGGATACAAAGCCCCCGGGGGTGGGGCCGTCCCGTGAGGTACAGCCGCAGCGAGATGGGATGCTCCCGGCCCTTGACTGTTCGTTCTTCGTATTTAATTCTTTACGGAAACGCCGCTTGGTGCTGAAGCGTCTCAAGGAAATAACGCAAAACAAACAAAAAAGAGCAAGAGGAAGTCTGCTTTCCATATTTGTGACGTCTTTTCCTTTGAAAGTTTGATTCAATTCAAAGGATTTACCAAGCACCCAGCCTGTGCCACGCCCCATGCGGGGTGCTGTGGAGACAGTGTCCTTGCCTGCCCGGGCCCAACCCACTGTGGAAACAAGTGACTGCAGGATCCCTGAAAGGTGGTGAGCACGTGGAGGTCAGGAACCCCAGCCAAGGGCTTCCCTGGTGGCGCAGTAGTTGAGAGTCCGCCTGCCGATGCAGGGGACACGGGTTTGTGCCCCGGTCCGGGAAGATCCCACGTGCCGCGCGCGGAGCGGCTGGGCCCGTGAGCCATGGCCGCTGAGCCTGCGCGTCCGGAGCCTGTGCTCCGCAACGGGAGAGGCCGCAGCAGTGAGAGGCCCGCGTACCGCAAAAAAAAAAACCAAAAAACACAAAAAAAAACCCAGCCAACATGGGACTTCAGCTGGGCATCTGGAGGTGAACTGTTTCTGGTTACGTGAGCAGAGCTGCAGAGGGGCCTTCCCTGGGTACACAGGAAGCCCCAGGGGAGCCAGAGGTGCTGAGATCACAAAGGTCCCAGGGCCGCCTGAGGAGTGTCAGTTATCCCGGAGGCCATGGGCAAGGAGTGCCGCTGGGTCCTCGGCACCACGCCAAGCACGGTGTCTGCTGAGCCGTCCCAGGAAATGCCTGCTGGTCCCTTCGCAGAGGGATGGGTGTTTGGAGGCTGTTTTAGGAGCATTGTTTCTGGGGCTGTCATTAGGGAATGGCAGGGAACAGCCAGGGACACATCTTCTGGTTTATTGTGAGGAGTCTCCCTCATCCGCTCAAAGCCTGGGTGTTTCTTGAGCACCTGTGTTAGACTCAAAAACTCCAGGCTCTAGAGCTTTCCGTTGGCCCTAGGAAGGGGCAGCACAGGGGACGGGGGAGTAGAATAAACCACACGGCGTGCCTCTGTGCACCACGTGGTTGACTCGTTCAGCCCTGAGAGGTTACCCTGCAGGCCTCTCACCGAGCCCTTCCCCGCCGCCCGGCACACAGACACCTGACCCTGACACGTTCACCTCAGGGCCTCGGGAGAGTCGCTGGCGTGATCGCAGAGCCGCAACTGAGGAGAGTCGAGGACTCTGCCCTGTGAGAGGATGAGGCTCACCTGGGTGTCAGCCCTGACTCTGAAGGAAGACCCACTGGTTCCCACCTGCGGTTGGGGGTGCCATGCCCCATGGGTGCTTTGGGTGTCGCTGCAGCCAGATGCCCGGGTAGCCCAGGAGCCTTGGAGGCCGGTGGAAAAGTGGCCGCCACCTCCTCCTTCCACTAAGGTCAGTGGTTTTAGCACCAAGTTCCCCCCTATCTCTCTTTTCCCACAGTCCCTCGTGACTCTCCTCACCGAGATTCCTGAAGGACAGAAGTAAAGCAGAGGCCAGAGCTGCTGATGGGCTTGTGGACATCCCACCAGGCTGGTCCCTGAGGCCTTGAGCCTTTGCATCCAGCCCCGAGCGCGGGAGCCCACTCTCACCCGTACACCCGCCGTCCCCGAGTAAGTGTCCCAGGAGAAAGGGTCTTTGCCTGCCTTATTCTTTGCAGACAGTGCCCAGCGCAGAGCTTGACACGCAGGAAGTGCTTACTAAAAATACATTTCCTTTCATACTTCTCACCGTTTCACAATACATTCATGAATGTGTGCTTGTGAAAATTTCAGACCGTGTAGAAGAGAGGCCCTTTTCTCCCCCCCCCCCCCGCTCCTGCCATCTCCGTGCGCAGCAACGGTGTCCCCTCTGGCACCCAGGGAACGCCCTTCACATCTCCGCGAAGGATCCCTTTCCTGGGCGCCCGTCACACAAGCTCACACGCCAGCTCACACAGAAAACAGGGATCAGTGTTTGTGTTTCTGAGACTTCTCCCCGCCAACACTTGACAGTATGTCTTAGAGACCATTCCACATTAGAATTTAGAGAATTGTCTCATTCTTTTAAAGTCAACTTTTCATTCAGTGTAATATACAAAAAGACAGCAAACAAATATGGGTGTAGAGGGCGATGAATTTTCCCCAAATGAACGCATTTGTGTAACCGTGGCTCAGATCCAGAAGTAGAACAGTTCCCGCACCCTGGGAGTCCTTGGTGCCCCCTCCCAGTTACCCGCTCCCAATGGAACATCACAGATTAGTTTTGCCTGATTTTGAAATGTATGTAAATGAATTCGAACAGTATATTCATATTATCTTTCTTGTATTGTGTCTTTCCCTTAATATTATTTGTAAGATTCTTCCAGTTGTTTTGGATGACACTTTGTTCATCTTCACTGCTGTGTACCATTCTGTTGGGTGGGTAGGCCACAATACCTTTATCCTTGCGCTGTTGATGCACATTTGGATTGTTTCCGGGCTCTGTTATTATGCAGGATGTACCAAAGGATATTATGGTCCCAGTCTTTTGGTGAGATATGTATGCATGTCTGCTGGGTAGAGATCCAGGAGGAGAATTGCTGTGTCACAGAGTGTATGTATGTGTAGCTTTAGCAGATACTGCTAAGTAGCTTTTCAAAGTGGTTGTACCCATTTATACAGCAGCAGCCTCTGGGAAGGAGAGGGCCATTTGCCCCACGTCTTTGCCAACACTGTTATTTGTCTCTTATCCTTCTGGTGAATTGCTGAATATTATTTCATGATATGTATGTTCCTTAGTTGGTTTATCCACTTTTATGGTATTAGAAGAAATGTTCCTGAGAACCCCCTTAGACACAGAGGGTTTTTTTGCACATGTGTATTTCTGCAGTATAGATTCCTAGCTGGATCAAGAAGTATAACAGATTTTCAATATTGACACATGCTGCTAAATTACCCTTCATAAAATGGCCATGACAAGTAATACACGAGCCACTAGTAAGAGTGCCCCTCTCATTACGTGTTACTGTTTTAGCTTTCTTTTTTCTCCACAACCCTCTTTTGAAGGATGGTGAGGTATTGAGGGTTCTTGAATCTAGCACAAGAAACACCTAAATCAGACTATATAAAAATGAGTGAGACACGGTATTTAAAGGAAACATGCAATGTGACACCGACCAGCCAACGGGTATTATTTATATATTGGTTGGGGGAAACCTATTGTAATAAATAGAAATGAAGTTGAAATCTATGGGCATTTATACATTTTGGTCAAAAGTGTACAACATTTGAGACTTTATTGTTTTCAAGCTGTCTGGGAAGAGTACATCCCTGTCCTGGATGTGACCTGTCCATTCAAATGGTAGTTACATGTGTATTAGCAGACCTGGGTGTGTGCTGGGTGTATATACTCAGTCAGTGCTGGTTGTGTGCTGGGCAAATGATCCCTGAGTGCTAGTTGAGTGCTGGGTTGTAACTGCCCAACTGCTGGCAGGGCTACCAGCTTCAGGAAGGTCTGTCTCTCTGTCCAGGTGGCTGCCATGCTGGTTGCCCAGTGCAGTGAGGGAAGGGCTGGGCTTCTCTGGAGTCGTTGAGAGCATCCTTTTTCCCGGTTTTCCCTGTGAAAATGAGGAACCTTGTTAGGAAACACTTAGTGATTCGTGCAGTGGTAGTGAAGGGACATGAAGAGATGCGTGTGGAACAGGAGGGCACTTGGGGCTGCTCTGCCTACATCTGAGAGCATGGGGGAAGCTGGTGGGAACCTCTGCCTGAGGTTACACTTGGTCTGCGTGGTTCTTAGACTAAGCAGTGCCTACCGAACTCTGTGAATTCAACCAGGAGTTACTCAGCCGACCTGCCAGGCTGTGTGAAGGGTACAGAGGTAAGGAATGCCTGGTCCCTGACCCTGTAATGTATATGGAGAGACCATTTGTGCATGTACTTAGCCATTGTAAAAACTATGGGAGATGAACGCCAGTAGGGATGTTCAAATAATAATGCCAATAATCGTTCCTGATATTTCTCTAGAACTTAAGAGTTTAGAGGACTTTTCCATCCATTGTCTCATCTCTGAGATTAAAGAGGTCAGTTTCAGAGAGACAGGTGAGAAAGGATTTCCTGGGGGGAGGTGGAATGGGCAGGGTCTTAGAGGGCAGGGCTGAGGATGTGAAAAGATGAAGCATCATATACAAAGTGAAAGAAATGGCGTCAGCCAAGGCAAGGCCAAAGCAGCATTATTAGGGAAGGTTAGTGTGTATGTCTGAGGGAGGTGGGCAGTAGAAGATAAGCTTGGAAGGTAAAATGGAGCTTGGTTATGCCGGGCTTTGAATATCAAGCTAAGAAGTCTGTGTGGGTGTGTGATCACAAGGGCATTCCCTTGTGATCTATGTAACCAAGGCCATCTTGGCCACATAAAAGTAAAGCCCATGACTCTGAGCTGTTTATTTTGGTAACTTCTTTTCCCTAACCCTAAAGCGTCTAGAGTATGTATTTACTATTGTATACGTGTTGGATGAAGGCATGGGTTTTTGGGTGGATGGATGGATGGATGGTAGATGGGTAAATGGGTAAATGGGTAGATGGGTAGATGATTAGGTAGATCAATTGCCTCCTCTTCCAAGTAAATCTTGATTACTCTTTCAAAAAAATCATCCACTGACCTTCTCCCTACTACAACTCTTTAGATGCTATGGAGAACAGCCAGTAAAGCTCAGGGAAATTTTGAGTTGAATATGTACAGCCCATTTTGAAGAGGACCATTGTAAGAACTGTCCCAAATTTTCCCCAACCCATTGCCCTATTTTCAGTTGTAGTCTCCCTGGGTCTTGAGATCACTGAGTGTGCAGACAGGTAAGAGTTCCACTTTGTTCCACAGCTGCCTCATAGGGGACCACAAGCTACCCCGTGAGGTCACTCTGTCTTCCTCCAGGAGATCCTGTGCTCCAGAGCTGAAGGTGCGTAAGGCATAACTCGACTTAGCCATTACCGAGATTGACCACTGTTTATGGTGTCCCAGCACATCCTCTGCCCCTAATCATTCACCCGAGTCCTATTTGCTGCTGTCTGAAATCCCACCAAGGTGAGAGAATGTGTTCTTTGGATGAAGTTACGCTTATAATTTACTAGATCCATTACAGATTAGGATTTACCTTATGGGTTTTGTGGAATAACAGAGAAAAAGGCTGTAGGGAAGAGGTTCAGACCCTAGAGTTTTTTTTTTGTTGTTGTTGTTGTTGTTTTTTTTTACTCTAGGTAGGCAGGAAACTAGGAGATACATGGAGCTCAGAAACAAAAGGGAATATGGCGACCACAGCAAGCTTTACTTCCTCCGCCACTCTTGCAAGGACTTACCTTCAGAAGCCACGCTTTGCCTGATAAACCATCACTGCTTCCTAAGCCGAACTGAGTGGAGTGTCAGCCTAGCCACCCCCATCAACACAGGGATTAAGGTTCTGCCTTGTCAGCTCCAGGGTGGGTTAAGCACTCCTGTGGGGTGTGGAGAGTGAGAGTATAGGTCCTCTGTGAGAGCTGGGTGGAGGGAGCAACGTTGGCTCACCCAGTGGTTCATATGTGCTTGAAGCCAAGGACAGAGGTGACTCAGTTGGTCCCCGAACTAATATTTATTTACTCTCTATTATCTGAAGGTTTGTTTGAGGCAATTGCTTTGAATGTGAGTGTGTCCTTGATATGTTTATTTTTCTTTGCGGTGAGGTTGCAGTAGGATGAGTGTGGTTTCAGAACTGAGGGAGCTGGCTTCCCTCTCTGGTCTCTGGAGCTTCCCACCTTCCTGGCTTCTTCTTTGTCTGATCCATCTCTCCTGTGGGGAGGTTCCTGAGAAGGGGAGGGAGGTTGTTCAGAGGGGCTGCTGAGATGGCTGAATGAGGCCTTTTCACGGCAACAAGAATCCAAGGAGACAAGCCCCGGAAGTGTCCTTCTCGACCCGGTGGGCAGTGGCGGCTCCGGGTTCGGCTTCTGGAAGCTCCTGGCCTCGTGTTCACCACCACATCTAGAGGAACAGGACTTGGCCTGGTTGCCGAGTCTTCAGGACGGGCTGGGGTTTCCAGCAGCGGGGAGGTGTCCCCTGGGCCTCGCTGTCATTGGCCTCCTAGAGAATCAGCAGCAGCCCATTATGGCCTGAACAACCACTGGCCACTCTGGCTCTGCTGAAGGGTGACGTTGCCTTATTCACACTGGCTTGATTCACCAATCAGCTAACGCCATGCCTTTCTTGGCATGAAAGCATCGCAGGTTTATTAACACAGTGATACCCAACTGAACAAGCATTCATGTCGCACATTACATCAAATTAACATGTACAAAATTAATATTCCTGACCTTGCTAGTGGAAAGAACAATCAATCTAGGGGAGATTGTTATCCCGCCGCGGCCAGCCTTCCAGAGAAGTCCTGACCGTTGTAGCTTCAGCCACCATTTCCTTCCCCCACAGCCAAGCCTTGCACCCTAGCCTCCCTGCCCAGCTTTGGCCCTTTGGGATCCTCCTGGTTCCTGGGAGGCCCCTGGTCTCCCTGGTACCATCCAAGAATGCCATTTTCTCTCTGTCTGCAGAGACTGCGACCTCTGTCACCCCAGATGGCTTGGGTGACATCTCTTGTGACTCCAGGTGGCCAGGTGGATGGAGAAGACTTGTGTTCTCTGCCGGGTTGTGACCTCCTGGGTCCCAGCCATGAGCACTCCTCTAGAATCAGTTTTCCTTCTCTGCTGCCTATTTAATATCCTAAGGGAGGCCCAGCAACTCAATCTAATCGCCTTGATGTTACCCAGCGCGTTGAGCTAAGCTCCCCTCCACTCCACCACTCACTTCCTTCTGCCATCGCCTGGCTCTCTTGGCACCAAAAGGAAGTCTCCCAACAGAGTGTGGCTCCTTGGAACCCCCTCCCAGTCAGCAGCCAGCAGGATGTACCCCATCTGGATTTCCACCTGCTGCAGGACCCCTAAGCATCAGGGAGCTGGGAGCTGCCTGGAGGGTGAATGTGTTGGTCATTGCTGGCCCAGGTCCGAGCACCCTGCGTGTCTCATTGCTTCTCACACCTTCCAGAGATCCTGGCAGCTCATTTTAGGGGCTATCAGAACACTGGGGATAACTCTGGGCCCCAAATCAGGCCACACCAGACAGGGAAGCCCCATGCCCGCCCATGAGTGTAGCCCATGAGGCTACACTCAAAAAGGAGCCCTCCCGTCCCTGTCACAATCAGGTGTGCAACACATGACCACAGAAGAGAGACCTGTGTAAAGAAAACCCAGAGGGGCACAGTGCACTTTGCGTGAGCCCTTTGTAAAGCAGAAGTTCTTGTGTAGAACGGATCAATCTGTCTAGAGTTTCCAGGTGTGTTTAGAACAAGGTGTAATTTAGGTGACCTTTTTCTGGGAACTTTGAGCTCTTTCTCCCGTGAAGAGATGGCTCAAGGCAGAAGCTGACCTGAAGTAGGGCTGCACTCAGCCCGGAGGGGGTAGCCAGGCTGGGGGCTGGAGGCTACAGGGACACCGGCAGCCAGAGGGCTGTGGGCCTCTGAAGGTCACCTGACTCTAACCATGCCCCCGGGGTGGGTGGAGACTGGGAATCAAGACAGCCGGAGGCAGTGGCCGGTGTGGCTGTGGGTAGAGCTGGGCTTGAGGACGGCCCAGGCCTGGGGGGAGGCGCGGGCTGGGTCAGGGATGTTAACTTCGTACTGGTAGATCCCTTGGATGTCTGCCCCTTTCTCTCGCTCCTTTCCTTGCTCTTTATTTCCCTCCCTCCTCCTTCCCCTTCCTCTCTGGCTTGCCTCCTTTCCCACAGCCCACACCTTCAGGCCGCCAGAGGGATGGGGAGCGGAACCTGTGCCCCATGGGTACCTCTCACCTCAGCAGGGCTCTCTGCTGGTCCCCGCTGCCCCTCTTCCTGAAATGCAGCTGGAAAATCTGGAGGTCTGGGGTCCATCACCTCAGAGGCCTGTCTTGACAAGCGTAGGACTCAGCCCAGAGGCTGTCCCAGGACCGGCCTCCTGGGTGTGGGGACTGCAGGATGGGCCCTTGTACTTCCGTGGAGTCTGTGCACCTGTGCTCATAGAGCCCTTTTTCACTTGGGAAAGTCCTTTCTGCTCACTGCTTGTGACTTCCTTGTTGTTTTGCAAACACCTGGGAGGTGGGTGTGGCATCAATTGTGCCCCCCACCCCACCGCCCCCGTTCGTGGGGAAAAAAACTGGAGCCCAGAGACTTGAAGTCGGTCTCACGGTCACACGGACACCATGGGGCCGAGCGGGAGCTGAGACCCGGGTTCATTGTCTGTGACATCCCTCAGTTGAACAGAACAATGCACAACACAGGAACACCAACAAAAACGGCAGGTCCTCTCGGAGTCCAGGGTGGCACCTTCCTGGCCACCTCTCCAGGTAGGGCTACTGGGGCTTCCCACCTGCCCACCCCTGCTGTTACCTGGAGTCTGCTCTGTGATGGGCCCAGGTGTGGGGTGGAGGGGAGGGGTTCAGAGGTGACCAAGACACCTGTGATGATCTTGGTGTATTTCTGTGTCCAAGCACATCTAGAACGGTTGAGAGGACTCGGGCCTCCCTAGGCCTTTAGGCAGGGTGTTTATTAAAACTCGACTTGAATTTGATTCATGAACCAGGCAGAGCAGCCTTGCCATCTCTGTCTCTGTCTTTCTGCCTCTTTCTGTATCTCTGTCTCTTTCTCGCCACCTCTTTGTTGCTGTCTGTTTCTCTCTCTGTCCCTTCCCAACACCACCCTAGTCCTGGTGGCTTCTTCCCTCTTTCCTGCATCTTTCTCCCGTTGTTCTCTCTCTGATTCCTGCCCCCCACTCTCTCCTCACCCTTCTCCAGCCCTATCCTTCTTCAGCCCCACCCCCTCCTCTCCCTGCCTCCTCTTCCCCCTCCATCGCAGTCATTGAGGATGGAGGATGCCCGTTCAGGGTACAAGAGGAGGTGCTCTTGTACCTTGAATGGGCCACCTGTTCCGAAGAGAGGGGAGAGGGGGTCCCAGGATGCTTTAGCCAGTAATTCACCTTCCCAGGAAGTCTTGGGAATTTGTAAACTGGGTTATAACTACAGAACCCTCATTTCAGCCCAGAAAGTGCACAAATCCACAGGACAGTTTACTTTGAAATTGCTTCTGGAGCAGGCCACAGCCATGCCCTCTTTCCTTTCTCTCCAGCTCCCTCCAGTGCCGCCCTACCCCCAGCCCAGCCCCCCCCCGACCCCTGCGGCTGGAGACCCACTCCCACAGGGACACCCCTCAGTTCCTTCATCTCCTCCTTTGGGGAGAGATGCACAGCAACAGTATGATGAAGGTAGTTCCCACTTGCCCAGAAATGAATTCCGTTATGCCCCAGCTTACTGTTTTTTATTTATATCAAAAGTGTTAATTCCTTTTTACCTAGTGGTTGGGTTTAGTTAATGATGATAATAAATATTAATGAGGCTGCTGCTGCCTCCAGACCTTCTGATTGCTGCACTGGCTGGCTCCTCACTCCTTGGACAGCCCACTGTCCCTGTGGCCACGTCTTGGAAGGCACGAGCCCCAGAGAGCTGTGGGAGGGGACTCAGGACCCTTCTGGAGGGGCAGGCATGGGATCCAATGGGGATGGGGCATCAGGGAGGGCTCTGATGCGGCAGAAGCTCCATCCATGCTCCTTCTGTGTGATTGCCTCAGGGGCTTAGTCAAATGCCCTTTATACTGACTCCTGAGGGGTCCCCACAGAGGGCTTGGGAGCGTCCCATTTAACTTGTCGGAACTGAAGTTTCCTAGGCTGCAAAAGGGAAGTCATTTTATCCACCTGCCAGGACCATTGAAAGGATCAAATGCAGTGAATGTGAAAATGGTTCATAAACATGCACATATTAGGTAGGAGTGTGGTTTTTTCATCGCTTGACATTCCAGGGCATTGGGCTGTGGAACGTTGTAGAAAGCCTTTGTAAGCGTGAGAGCTTTTTGTTTCTCATGAACATGCATCTCTACCCAAGAGTCCCATTTGGTTCTGGGCATGCGAAGTTCTTGAGTTCATCCAGTTGTCCAAAAATGTGTCCTCGGCCCTCAGCTTTGGGGTGTTGGATTGACGTCTTGCCGCCTGAAGAGCTTACATTTCATTGAAGGGGAGAGCAGGTGGGGATGTAATAGGGAAGCAGTCACAGCAACTGGTGAGGGTTCACCGCTTGGAGAGGAACTGTTTCCACTGAGCGACTTGGGGAAAAATGAAACACAGGCCCCAGTCCATCCTCCCTTGAGTTTCCAGTCTCGTGTGTTTCTTTGCATCTTTGCAGCTGATGATTTGGTTTGAATGCGAGTCCCTCCCCCTTACAGTTCAGGGCATCCTGTGCTGGAACCGGCAGCAGAGGTCTCTATTTTAATAGTATTTGTTCAAGAGAAAACGGTGTTGCTTATGCATTCTCGGAGAGGTCTACTGGGATGTGGGCACAGCCAGGGGTGGCCCCTGTGCAAGGAGACCACCATCTGGGGGTGTTCCTCCCCTCTTCCTCAGTGGAGGCTTCTGTCATCCTGTCCCCCAGAGGCCAGCCCTCATGCCACTCACACTGAGAAAACGGATCCAGGAAGGACTTTGGATCAGACCCCAGCACATCTGCTTTCTCTGGGACCAGCTGGAGTCTGGATCCATCTAGAAGTTTTAGCAACTATTTAGGAGGTTTGAAGAAGTCATCTATGGTGTTCATTCATTCATTCACTCATTCATTCCGTGGATGTGTGTTGAGTGGCTACTCTGGGCCAGACAGTAGGGTTGCAGCAGATTTTTTTTTGAGGGTGGGGGGCTGGTCCCGACCCCATGAAGCTGATAGTCTGTTGGAACACCCTGGAACATCTGCTGTAAGCTAGAGATTTCAGTGGTGTGCCTTGTAAAAAGAAGGGAGCGGGTGGCGTGCTAAGGGGACAAAGTTGGGGTCAAGAAGCCCCCTTTCCCAGATATTACATTCCACTGCATCCCAGGGAGGGGTAGATGGCTCCCCCTCCTCTTCTTTGAATCTGCCCCGGGGTTTCCAGCGCAGGAGGCAGCAGTGCAGTTAGAGGCTCTGGCACGTTCTAGAAGCCGAGAGGCTGGAGAGGAAGTAGGGCCGAGATGGCGGAGGACTCTGGGGCAATGGAGGTCACTGAGGATGTTCCACGGGCGGGGGTGGGGCGTTACCCACCCGCTGAATGATAAGGATCCTGTGGCTTCTGTCTGGAGAACAGAGGGAAGGGGCTGGGACTGGAGTCAGGGCTTCCTTGAGGAGGGGTGAGAGATGCTGGGGGTCGGAGGGGACAGAGGCTGGAAACAAGCATCTTGCTGCTGCATGTGACCTCCAGTCAACCTCTTTCCAAAGCAGGGAGCAAGTGTCTGTTGCTCACCTACTATGTGCAGAATCGTAAGAGTACAGTGGGCCCTTGGCCTTGGAGAATCCAGACAGGAACAGAAGGAGAAAGTTAAGCAGAAAGTTAAATAGCAGAAGGGATCAAAATAACTGTCCACAGTAGCAAAGCCTCCCACGGCCTGATTACCTGTGCGCGATTACCTGTCAGGTCCAAGCCGGGGACAGGGCGGGCGTGCCATCGGCTCCCTGACAGGAGGGACCCCTGATGGCCACCTCGGTGGGGCCGGCTTCTCACCCAGTGCCCCCCAAGCCCCCTGTTGACCTCTCACTGTCCACCCAGTCTGTGATGGAGACACCCAGTCCCCCTCCCCTCCTGGCCTGATCCGGGGCATCAACTGTCCCAGTGAGGACGTTCTTCCTTCTCCCCGGCTGGGGACTTTGCTGGTTAGTGCAGAGCAGAGGGGACAAAGGAGTGACTTAACCACTGCGTGCTTGTGAGGAGCAGTGCGTGGAGGGGGTGAGCCCCAGCAAGTGGGCTTTGCCTCACTTCTTTACCCTTTCCTCCGAAAAGCCACGAAACAGAGACGTAGAGGAGGAGGGCCTTACAGATCAGGCCGCAGTGCCCTGTCACTTACACATGGGGAAATGGAGGCCGAGAGAAAGAAAAGGATATCCTGGCGGGGGTGGGGCACGATCAGAATTAGTGGAATGAATGAACCTTTCCATCCCTTCATCCCCTCTGCCGTCTCTCTGGGCCCGTTTCAGCTTTCTCACCACTTTTTGAAGTTCAGTCATCAAGAGTGGTTGTGATATTCTCGGAGGAGTGCAATTATTGCAAAGCATAGCAGAAGGATTCGTGCTTTGCCCTCTGAGTACTTCTCACTGTTGGGTCTGAAAAGAAAATGGCTGTTTTAGGAGGTGGTGAGGTCCCTGTCAGGGCAGTGTGCAAGGGTGCTTGTAAGGAGCCTCAGAAACCATGACAAGGGTGCTGTGTGGGGTGATGCCACGTCTCCCAGGATCCAGGGCCTCTTGGCCCCGAAGCTTTTTCATTTTCCTCAGAGTAGGATTTGGTTCCCACCAGGGGGGTTGGCCTTACTTTTCTTTCAATATTAATTTCCTCCTCAGTCATCAGACCGATGACATTCTGATACTGCTGTGCGATTTACAAGGCATATTGGAGTTCGCTGGGGGCCAGCTCAGGGTGGGAGCCGGCCAGGCCGATGATGGTGCATGTGTGTGTGCTATGTGGGGGGGGTGCTCCAGACAGCCTGCTGTGCTCCCCACACTGTGCCGAGGCTTCCACGGGGGCCACGCTGCTCCTGGGTGGGAGGTGAGGTGGCAGAGCCACCAATGTTCCCTTAACTGGTGGCCTTCGTGCCACATTGGGCTCTTTCATGTCCACCCTTGGCTCTGGCTTCTTTTGCCTGCCTGGTGTCTCTCTCCTGTAGTGGCCAAATGGGGCCATTTCTGGATTCCTGCCTCTTCTAGACTGAATCCCATGGGAGCTGCGATGGGTGTGAGTCACGCTGCGGACTGTGGCTCCCAGGGCCATCTCCGGGAGAGAAGGGGCTCTGGGATCTACCCTGTTCACACGGGGCCAGGCAGGGACACGGGCCATTGTGGTTTTCCCCTTCCTTCCAGACTCAGTGTTCCAAATGAGGCCCCTTGGATGCAAACGTTATACCTACTCGCACCCAGTGCATTTCCGCAGACAGTCAAACCCACATCGCCCTGCTCTAGGTCCTCTGCGAGAGTAAAGCAGATCTGCCTGGATGCTCTGACCTGGTCCTGCTGGGTGTCTGTCCCCTGGCCAGGGTGATTGGCTGACCGGGTTTGCCCAGGACTGAGAGGATCCCCGGGATGTGGAACTTTCGGTGCTGAAACCAGAAGAGCTCCAGGCAAACTGCGACTCTGGGTCACTTTGCCCCCAGCTCCCCTCCCTGAAGACCTGTGAGCCCTGTTGGGGTTTGAGTGTGCTGAAGCTGGGGATGGTGTGCAGAGGGGGAGATACCTTCTTTCCCTTTTGTTTTCCTCTTCCTTTCCCAACAAGAGCATTCATCTTCCCCCTTGTGACCAGCACCGAAGTCCGCTATCCACTGTGGCCCTGGCCCTAGGAAAAGAGCTTGTTTGCCATGTTAATTTGTCAGCTCCAAGTGCACGGCCTTAAATTGAAGGTTCACCACAGCTGACCGGAGCAGGGCACTTTCTTCTGGTCATTTGTGAAGGACATTCCACAGCTCCAGCCCTAGACTCTTGCTTCACTGTTTGCATATAAGCAGAAGCACCCCTGCCTCTACAGCTGATCGGAATGTGTGTCCCTGGGATACTTGCTATCCAAATTCAAATCACCTCAGTGTTGGGAAGTCGGTAGTTTCTCAGCTTAGAAATCTTGGTGCTCAAAGGGGTCTTAGGAAAGAAGAAAATCACACATGACCTGGATTGGAAGAGCCAGGGGAAATATCTGTGTGTCTTCCTGGGAATCTTCTTTGAGTCATTTCACGATTTAGTTTTGGTTTTCTTTTTCTGGTGTGAAATTGATCTGGGGCCCGATCTTTGATCTTTAAAGTTATGGGAGTGAATTCCACAAACAAAGTTTCCTTTTCTTTCCTAGGAGCTTTTTTTTTTTGGCTCCAGACGCACAGGGCCAGCGGCCATGGCTCACCGGCCCAGCCGCTCTGCGGCACGTGGGATCTTCCCGGACCAGGGCACGAACCTGTGTCCCCTGCATTGGCAGGCGGACTCTCAACCGCTGCGCCACCAGGGAAGCCCCCCTAGGAGCTTTTAATCAGCCATGCAGTTAGCACTGGGCCATTCCAGCTGCCTCACACACTCAGCCACTGGCCTTTAGAAGCAAACAGGTATTGAGGAGCTGACAAGAAATTACTTTTCACCCCTTTTCTGGCTTAACATTGTCACTCACCACAGGGCTGGCCACGCCTAATTGTTCACGAGATCAGCCCAACTTGGTTTACAGTGTCAGGCAAGCTCCAGTAAGGAAAAGCCAAAGTCACTGAATACAAAAGAATGAAAAAAAAAAAAAAATCACTCAGTTCCACGAATGCAAGTGTTCTCCTGGCTTTGCATCTCTGGAGTGCGTCTTCCAGAACCCACGGCTGCTCAGCCCTCCTCAGAGCACCTCCACCTGCTCGGAAGTACAGGCTGGATTTACATCCCCAGTTACATTGCTTCCAGAAAGACAGGATCCCTGTTGGATGCCCATGAAGCTTATGCTGAGTAAATATTGACAAAGTAGTCTAAAGAGCAAACACTTTGACATTTGTAAGGTCCACTGGAAGGTCTTGTATATATTTATACAGCAGGAATGAGCACCGCATACCAATTTGCCTGAACTTGTTCTGACATAATTCTGCGTGGATAGTGTGTGTGCTGGTAGCTGAGAATGGCTGAGTGTACACGTGGGGGACACGGCCAGGGCTGGGTGGTGGCGTGACTCTGGGTCAGAGTCTTCCCTCCCATGTAGAACAAACCAACACCTGTCCAAGCGTCTATAAGGAAACTTACTTTAAGCTTCTATAAGACCTACTTTTTCAGAAGGAAGGCAGAAAAAAAAAAAGCCACAAAACCTTGTTTTTAATTTCTTGCAATTGATGTACTTTCTTTTTACTTTGTAAAAATTGTATTGATGTTTTTGTGCTTTATATTTATTAAAGATTGAGCCTCAAAAATGTAATGAGTAAAAACTGCTTGCTTAATTTAAATTGTGAATCTGTCTGTTAAGAAATGCATTAGGGGTAGGAGAAGCATAAGACATATTAATTGACAGACAGGAACTGCTGTCTCTGAGGTTGATACAAGTAATTTATTACTTTAGAAATGAATGCCACCTCCAGAATGTGCTTCATTAATTTCAAATTTAGTTTTAATTTCAAGCTGTTGCCCCTTGAGAAGAAGAAGGTGGCAAATTATGTTTGAAGAGCAGTTTTTTTTTGCTCCAAAGAAGCACCACATTTTAACTATTTAATTTTACAAACAAATGTGCCTGTCTGCTTTGCTGCGTTTTCCCGAGAGCCGAGAAAATGTTCTAGGTAAGATCAACACTTACTAATGCTTTGCTTTCTTTCTTTCTTTCTCTCCTTCTCCCCGTGTCCCTTCTTTCCATCCTACTTGTCCCACCTGTTATCACGGCAGCCTATGTTTCAGATGAGTTGAAGGCTGCCGCCCTGGTAGACGAAGATATAGACCCAGAGGAGAGCCTGGCAGATGGGGAGCCCTCGGCTAAGTACATGTGCCCAGAAAAGGAGCTCAGCAAGACCTGCCCCAGCTACCAGAACTCCCCAGCAGCTGAGTTTTCCAGCCACGAGATGGACAGTGAGTCCCACATCAGTGAGACTAGTGACCGGATGGCTGACTTTGAAAGTGGCTCCATCAAGAACGAAGAGGAGACCAAGGAGGTGGCAGTCCCAGCGGAAGACACGACCGTGGCGGACAGCCTGGAGCAGATGAAGGCCGTGTACAACAACTTCCTCTCCAACTCCTACTGGTCCAGCCTCACCCTCAACCTGCACCAGCCGGCCTCGGAGAAGAACAACGGAAGCAGCAGCAGCAGCAGCAGCAGCAGCAGCAGCTGCGGCAGCGGGAGCTTCGACTGGCACCAGAGCGCCGTGGCCAAGACCCTGCAGCAGGTGTCACAGAGCCGCGCGCTGCCCGAGCCCAGCCTGTTCAGCACCGTGCAGCTGTACCGGCAGAGCAGCAGGCTCTACGGCTCCATCTTCACCGGGGCCAGCAAGTTCCGCTGCAAAGACTGCAGCGCCGCCTACGACACCCTGGTGGAGTTGACGGTGCACATGAACGAGACGGGGCACTACCGCGACGACAACCACGAGACTGACAACAACAACCCCAAGCGCTGGTCCAAGCCCCGCAAACGCTCGCTGCTGGAAATGGAGGGGAAGGAGGACGCCCAGAAGGTGTTGAAGTGCATGTACTGCGGCCACTCGTTCGAGTCCCTCCAGGACTTGAGTGTCCATATGATCAAAACGAAACACTACCAAAAAGTGCCTCTGAAGGAACCTGTCACTCCCGTCGCAGCCAAAATCATCCCCGCCACTCGCAAGAAGGCCTCGCTGGAGCTGGAGCTCCCCAGCTCCCCGGACTCCACCGGCGGCACCCCCAAAGCTGCCGTGGCGGACACGAACGACGTGCTTCAGAAGAACTCCAACCCATACATCACGCCAAATAACCGCTACGGCCACCAGAACGGGGCCAGCTACGCCTGGCACTTCGAGGCCCGCAAGTCCCAGATCCTCAAGTGCATGGAGTGCGGCAGCTCGCACGACACGCTGCAGGAGCTCACGGCCCACATGATGGTGACCGGCCACTTCATCAAGGTCACCAACTCGGCCATGAAGAAGGGGAAGCCCATCATGGAGACGCCTGCGACGCCCAGCATCACCACCCTGCTGGACGAGAAGGTGCAGTCCGTGCCCCTGGCCGCCACCACCTTCACGTCCCCCTCCAACACGCCCGCCAGCGTCTCCCCGAAACTGAACGTGGAGGTCAAGAAGGAGGCCGACAAGGAGAAAGCGGTCACCGACGAGAGGCCTAAGGAAAAGGAGAAGGCCTGTGAGGAGGAGGAGAAGTACGACATCTCTTCCAAGTACCACTATTTGACTGAGAACGACTTAGAAGAGAGTCCCAAGGGGGGGCTCGATATCCTCAAGTCCCTAGAAAACACAGTGACGTCTGCCATCAATAAGGCCCAGAACGGCACCCCCAGCTGGGGGGGCTACCCCAGCATCCACGCCGCCTACCAGCTCCCCAACATGATGAAGCTGTCTCTGGGCTCCGCGGGGAAGAGCGCACCCCTGAAGCCCATGTTTGGCACCAGTGACATCGTGTCCCCCACCAAGAGCCAGACCCTGATCTCTCCGCCCAGCAGCCAGACCTCACCCATGCCCAAGACCAACTTTCACGCCATGGAGGAGCTGGTGAAAAAGGTCACCGAGAAAGTTGCCAAAGTTGAGGAGAAAATGAAGGAACCCGAGGGCAAGCTTTCTCCGCCCAAGCGGGCCACCCCATCCCCGTGCAGCAGCGATATCAGCGAGCCCGTCAGGATGGAGGCGTCCAGCGACGGGGGCTTCAAAAGCCAGGAGGACAGCCCCAGCCCCCAGCGGGACGGCTGCAAGGAAGGGAGCCCCCCCGCAGAGCCGGTGGAGAACGGCAAGGACCTGGTGAAGCCCACGGGCAGCGGCCTGAACAGCAGCACGGCCATCATCACTGACCACCCGCCGGAGCAACCCTTCGTTAACCCTCTGAGCGCCCTCCAGTCGGTCATGAACATCCACCTGGGCAAGGCCGCCAAGCCCTCCCTACCTGCCCTCGACCCCATGAGCATGCTTTTCAAGATGAGCAACAGCCTGGCTGAGAAGGCGGCGGTGGCCACCCCACCACCCCCGCAGTCCAAGAAGATGGACCACCTCGACCGCTATTTCTACCACGTCAACAACGACCAACCCATAGACTTGACAAAAGGCAAGAGTGACAAAGGCTGCTCTTTGGGTTCAGTGCTTTTGTCACCCACGTCCGCGTCCCCGGCAACCTCGTCATCCACGGTGACAACGGCAAAGACATCTGCCGTCGTATCGTTCATGTCCAACTCGCCGCTCCGCGAGAACGCCTTGTCAGATATATCCGATATGCTGAAGAACTTGACAGAGAGCCACACGTCAAAGTCCTCCACCCCTTCCAGCATCTCCGAGAAGTCTGACATTGACGGGGCCACCCTGGAGGAGGCCGAGGAGGTGACGCCTGCGCAAAAGAGGAAGGGCCGCCAATCAAACTGGAACCCCCAGCACCTGCTGATTCTCCAGGCCCAGTTTGCCGCCAGCCTCCGGCAGACCTCAGAGGGCAAGTACATCATGTCGGACCTGAGCCCCCAGGAGCGCATGCACATCTCAAGGTTCACCGGGCTCTCCATGACCACCATCAGCCACTGGCTGGCCAACGTGAAGTACCAGCTGCGAAGGACAGGTGGAACAAAGTTCCTCAAAAACTTGGACACTGGTCACCCCGTGTTCTTTTGTAATGACTGCGCGTCACAAATCAGGACTCCCTCCACCTACATCAGCCATCTCGAGTCACACCTGGGCTTCCGGCTACGGGATTTGTCCAAACTGTCCACCGAACAGATTAACAATCAGATAGCACAAACCAAGTCACCGTCGGAAAAATTGGTGACGTCCTCCCCCGAGGAGGACCTGGGGACCTCCTACCAGTGCAAACTTTGCAATCGGACCTTTGCGAGCAAGCATGCGGTTAAACTTCACCTCAGCAAAACACATGGGAAATCCCCAGAGGACCACCTTCTGTATGTTTCCGAGCTAGAGAAGCAGTAGCGTTTGCTTTTGATGAAAACGACTGTGATTTGCTTTGAGGGAAACTGTTGCAGGCACCTTAAGGCCCCTCTGTCTTGTTCTAGGCACATGTTCTCATTTTAACTGCAGAGAATCACTCTGGGCTGGACTGTTTTGTATAACTGTACAGTGTTTAATAGAGGTGCATACTCAGCTGTTGTCACTGGTAAAATATGAAGGTTAAAACGCAGTGGTAAGTGTTTGGAACTTTGTGTAAATGGGATTTCGTTGTGAGCACCCCCCCGATGCTTCAAGCTGCATGCATTAACAGACAGTTTAATTAAGCATTTATGACGAAACCGGCCACATTTTTCCACGCGGCCGAGTGTGCTGGCATTTTTCACCCTTTCATCTTTAGCCCTCTGAGTACTTTGAAGCACTTTTGCATTAATTTGGTTAAAAAATAAAATAAAATAATAATAATGTATGAAGCTCTGTTTTTTAAATTCCTTACCAGCTTAGTTATAATTAATAATATGAACCTCCATTTATGCAGGTCTGCAGGGGTATAACACGCCTTGAAATTTAAAAGAATATTATTTTCACATTGAAACATAGATGTATATATTGTATAGATTTCAGACTCTCTTATGAAAAATGTGATTGTGGGTAAATGACCTTTTTTCCTGCATTTATAGCAACAGTGTTTTATGTACCTGCTATGCTCTGGGCATAAGCCATGCCTATGTATAGTGTATATTTCTTTTTCTTTTTTTTTTTTAAGGTCTATGGGTTTTGTTTTTTTACATGCAAACATTGTAAATTATACAGAAGATACCACAGATAACATTTATAAAGTATACAGAAACATTATCTGAAAGCAAAGTATGATTGTTTGTTTTGCTATACAGTACATCTATATTGATAGAGGTTCACGTTTAAATTATACATATTTATTAACATCATATTATCATTTGTTTTGAGCAGTCTCAATAAACGAGGCCAGGAAATCCATCCATGGCAGGCATCATAACTATTTTGCACATGATTTTTAAAGGTATTTATTAGAAATAAAAAAAAAAAAAAACGCTCAAAATAAACTCAGTGCTCAAAGGGTTAAGTCTATTTCAAAAGGAAAAAAAAAGAACAAAAAAAGAGAGAGAGAGAACTTGTACTGTATTTCCTAAACATTGATAAAGCCTTTAAAATGTTTGTACTGTAATACTTTGCTTAAAAGTCACGAGGCATTCTGTGATACAACCTCTTTTACTTATTTATAAGCCCTCTTGGTTGCTATTCCATATTGTAGGATGCCTTTTTTATTTCAATTGGTAACTTTGTGTTTTGTTCTTCCTAATTATTCTCCCAAGATCCCACACTGCAGCTTTATCTTTAGGCTTATGAAAGGTAACCCGTGGTTACCGGCTCTCCAAGTGATTCTGTTCTTCTCCATTTTTGGCAGTTAATTTGCAGAAGTAACTGACAGCTGACACCATATGAGAACCTATGTATAAAATATTGGCATGTAAACAGCACAGACACTCTGTGCCCTGTTTTGTTGTTGACAATGAACCACCATTATGTGACTCTTCATATAACCCTCTTTTCTACGGCAGCATTAAAATTGTCTTTTTGCTATAATTTTGTGTTGCGTTCACAATTACGTCTGAAATGTGCTACGACTAACGAGCACATTAAAATTAAATTGTATGCGATCTGTTTATGACTGAGTTGGTTGCTGTGTCTGCCAGGTGCTGGCAGTCGGAAGCCGCCCGTAAATCAGGGGAGTTTTAGTGAACTTTGGGTTTGGAGAGCAGCAAACATTCACTTAGAGGCGGCGTGGACGGAATTTTCCCCAAGAATAAAAATGGAAAAAAGAAAGGAAGATGTTCCCGTGAGGTTAGATTCTCGCTGGGGGGGGGGGGGGCAATGCTATCAAACAGCGGTAGTGGAGCTTTGGTCACACCTGGCGACCCGCGTGGGGGCCGGAGGTTGGTCTCCCATCTGCATGAGAGAAGTCGAAGTCAGGGCCCAGAGCCCTGCTCGAGGGAGATGGGGAAGAAAGGTTTTTGGAAGACTCAGTGCAGGGCGGCTCCTTCCTGTTGATTCGGGATTTTCAAGGAGCAGAAAACAGAGCCCAGCTGGGCAGGTGGACCCTGGGGTCCACACTGTCTCTCTCTTGTGCTAAAGCAAGCCCAGATAACGAGGTGTAGGGGGACGGGGAGCCTGAACCCATTCACGGGAGGAGTGGGGAGAGCATTTATATGATAATCACAAGCTTTTATTAGCCTTGGCAAATTATGCCAACAAAACGCTGGGAACATATCATGTAAAATTGTAAAATACCTTTATTACTATATTCAGACTACTCTTGCAGTTATGTGGAATCGTAGCTCCTAACCTAGAATTATACAAATGAGAGATGTATTACATCCATGTAATATATAAAACACCTCCACGTTAAAAAAAATATACGCTTTTATTAAAAATTTAAATTAAGCCCTTTCAGAGATGTTCAGCAACACGCCTACGTTTTTTTCTGTTCATTCCCACCCCTTTGTGTCAAGATGAGGCCAAAATTTCTGTCTGCTCTACTTTCTCTCGGCAATCCATCTCTCTCCGGGTTTTTAGAGAGAACCTCACTAGAGTTTAAAACGGGTTTTTGGCAAGTAGGGAGGTGTGTGCTGGCTCCACTCTCGCCTTGTAATGCAGGCAGTGTTGGGCTATACCCACGGGCGGTGCAGACGGGTCTTTCCCTTCTGGGTCACGGGCCTTGTCCACTTTCCCATCTCTTCCAGGGTGGCCGCAGAAGTCCCTCCCAGAGCGGTTCTTCTCCCTGTCCGCCCTTACCTGGAAGGAGGCCTGGGACACCATACGTTTCCCCGGGGGGCCGGCTCCCCTTGGAACCTGCTCAGGGGACAGAGACACCCTCCCTCCCGTGCCTTCCGCATCTTCACATCCTGGAGCCCAGATTTCCACTCTTGAATTTTTCACAGGTTAAATATAGCATTGGTTTATTAGAATCCAAAGTCCTGCATCTAACAGATTAAACTGACAACACTTCCATCACCACCAGGGCCCATGTGGCTTGAAGGGAGATGGCATTTGTGCAAGTGATGCTGGAAACCCCGCCCCCCTTTACAGTTTGGGAGAAGAAACTGATGCCCTGCCCATCTCCTCCTCACCCCACCCCCCAGGGGTAGCTTTAGGACTTCGGCTTGGGTATAGAAGTGAGGATTTATCGCCAAGGCAGGTAGCAGATTCTATGACTCATTTGGTCCCCAGGGGCTCATAGACAAGAAAGGACTGCTCATATGAATGGGGCCCAGAAATTCATCTTACCTTTAGAGGAAACGTAGTAACTGGGCAGTGGAGGACCTGAGTCATGACTGCAAACCTAACCTGGCATGATGGCAACCTCCCAACCATGCATCATGGCAGGAGGCGGGGCTGGCTAGGGCCTCACCCCACTTGCAAATGCAGGGCCATTTACTCTCAAGGTCGTCAAACCCTCTCCTGGCTGGAGAGTGGGCCACTGTCCAAAAGAGCCTTCCATTCACAGCCCAGAATGTCCCTGATTTTCCTGAGATCAGTTGGGAAGATCTGAAGTTGTATTCCCAGGCCGATGCAGCTGTACACTAGTTCGCCTACGGCTGATGTTAATAGAGAATGTGAGTGCAGGAAGGGATGGGTCGTCCAAGTCAGGTCTTTAAACGAGTCCAGGGAGGAGGAGGGTTGGTGCCAAGTGAGGGAGCTTTTAATCACAGGTGTGTAGGTGACCCCGACCTCACCCCACCCAAGCCCAGGCTTGTTGCAGTTCTACTGTATATCTTCCAGCCATCGCATTTACGCAGTATCTTAAAATAACATTTGTGATAAATGTGCAATTTAACTAATTTATGGTGCTATGATGTGCTCAGGGCTACATGCAAGATGAAAATCTTAAATGGAGCTTGAACAGCTCACTTCACAACAAGAAATCAATATGCCACATCTTAGCTATTCGCTGCCGTCAACATTTAGCAAAAAATATCAGTGATGTATCTTTAAGTTTGAGGCAGCAAGAATTCTATAATTAACCAAAATCTTACATAGTTAAAGAGGGTGGGTTATGATGAAGACCCAGATCTCCCTGGCATCTTCGTTCTATTTTCATTCTGCAAAAAGGAAAAAAAAAATATTGATAACCACCGAAGAGCTGCTTCTCTGCCGGGTGCTGAGGAGAGCTTAGGTGGCAGTGGTTAGCCCAGGAAGGCCTCCCCAGCAGAGCTCAGGGCTGTGGTCTCTGCGGATCTGGAAGGATTCCTTCTCTCAAAATCAGACCACTCCAGCTCGGTGGACTTCGCTGCCCCCAACCCCTGGCCCACCAATTGTCTCACAGACCTGGTGACTGACTACTAAAAGAGAGAAAAGGCCCTAGTACCTGCCAAGCTCTGGGAAGAGCTAAACTCCATCTTGAGAGCAGAACCCTGAAGTTAGAAGCCTGAGGGTAGTTGAAGGACATGAGCTGATGGGAAACGAGGCTACACTGAACAAATCCTGTGTTGAAACTATTGTCTCCCGGGATTTCTAAGTCATCTCATAGAAAAAAAGAAAAAAAAAAAATCAAATGATTTTATTTTTTCAAATTCGTCTGTGCAGCTCTTTTGAAATTAGAAAATTGCAATCGCATTTTATTCTGTTGACTATTGAGTACAAAAATAATCCACTTGGTATTATAGGAAGCAATCATAAGAAAGAAAACACACAAACCCCAACACCACTCTTTAATAATAAATACTTTAAAATAATAGCTATTATCCTTTTAGCTAATGGAGCAATTACCATTTTTGCTCTGCCAGATAGTTATTCTTTTGGTAAGAGAAACACTAACCTTTTTTCTCCCTAGGGATTTATTAGTAAGCACGTGCAATCTTTGGCAAAAGGAAACCTAAAAATGCATTTCCCCGGGGACCCGGTGCCAGTCGATGCCTTTCAGCCCGCAGCTGACCTCAGAGATGCAGACAAGGTACTCGTGCTTGTGTTCCCACACGATTCCAGGGTATGCTGGCCTTTGCAAAATACGCTATAGTTAGCTTCAGAAACCATCTCACTCCTTTGGGGGAAGCCTCAGTTCTGTCTCTTAGCATATAAAGCTTCTGGGAGGAAAAGCTCGTCCTGACAAACCCCACCTTCCCGTGTGTGCGATGTGGCAGCCTTGTCACTGCCGAGGCCTGGACTCCTGGTGTCCGTGCAGAAAGCAGGGAGCCAACAGGGTTTCGCTTCCAGGGAGGTGCTCGCTCTCCACACAGCCATGGAGTTTCCCCAAGCCAGAGGGAGATGCCGTTGGACGCACAGGCACCGTGGTTTGATCTCCAAGGATTTGACAGCAGGCTTCCCCTAGGAAGATTGTAAAGTAAAGGCAAGCAAACCCGGTAATGGGTGGGCTTAAAGGCATCCCAAAGCACTGTCGATTTGGGACCGTGTTCCCTGCTCAGCCAAAACAATGGATTTGCCAAATTGTTGTTCAGTGGCCTGACAGTCCCGGACAGCCTGATGGTGACTTCGGCCACGGCTTTGGACATCAGGAGCGACTTAAAGTTAGTGGCTTCTTGAGGCTCAGCATTCGGGGGTCAGTGTGCTACCCGGGGTCCAAAGAGCCAGGTGTTTTCAAAATTAAATTCTAATGATAAAAGATCAGAGGAACAGCTTTTCTACCACCTTTGTATAATGTCATGTACTAATATATTCTTAATAAATCATTCCTGATGATAATGATGATCTGCAAGGTGACCTCTTTCCAGAGATTAACATCCACAATTAGCTACTCAGGAATTGGAATACACTGTTATTTACTGTCTAACCCGAACGGTCAAATAGTAGCCATCAGCCACATGTGATTATTCACATTTAAGTGAAATAAAATGAAAAGTTTCATTCCTCAGTCATACCAGCCATACTTCGAATACTCAGTAGCCACGTGTGGTTAGTGGTTACCCTTTTGGACAACACGGACATGGAACGTTCCCATCATCACAGGACGTTCAATTGGACAGTGCTGTCTATACCATTTTTCCAGAGCTTTTTTCTAACTAAGAGCTCATTCCTTAATGATGACAGTGTTTTTTTCAGTCCATGGGTATTTCTTAGAATCCTTATTTTCCCAATATGGGCTCAGGCAACATTCTCACGTGCTAATATCTCTGATCAAAGGCAAGGACGCACATAATTAACCTTGAGCATAAAATTATAAACAGAAGTGCAGGCATCAGTGTATGAAGTTGCTGATCATTCCCCCTGCTGTGAATATTATCTGGGCTGCAAACTCCAAAGCCCAGAGTGCTGATGGATGTGGCCATGACCTTGCTCTGCCCTTAGCTGGCGGTGAATCAGGCAGTCCGTTGCTGCTCTCTTTGCCCAGGTGGACTTGAAACCTTTCCTGGGACTGGGAGACTCAGATGTGGCTCTGAGGCTGGGCATGGCTCTTAGCTCCCACGTGTGAGGCCTAAGAGCCCCGTGCCCATCCAGGCCTGCAGACCACACCAGAGGCCTCTGTCTCCTTCACTGTAGCCCCGGGGCAGCAGCAAGGGGTGGGGGTAGGGCCCCATCCTGCTCTCTCTTTAAAAATTACAATATATAAATAGGACTTGGGAAATGACTTTTTAAATTTGGAGGGTTAAGTTTGAAAAATTGTTGCATTTCAACATTTCACTTCCATTATTTTTTTTTTTCCCACAGCAGGATTCCAGGACACATTTACGACTGTCATAATTGTGAGTTAGAGATCTCCCAGGCCAAGTGAAATGAAATTACGAGAAACTGAAATCTGTTTTAATTGGAGCATTTATGGAAAAAAAGGAGTCAGGGTGGCTGCTTTTTCCTTTACGTGACTCTCCGGTTCACGGCCATTCCTGTGTCCGGAAACTAGGGCTGGGGAAACTTGGGCCAAGACAGAGCGAGGAGGGAAGGAGAGAGAAGGAGGTAGGTGTGTCAGGAAGGAGTCATTTTCTTAGCTTAAAAAAAAAAAAAAAAAAAAAAAAAAGAAAATGGAGGTATAGTCGCCGGAGTTCCGCCTCAGTGACCATGAAACCGAGTCGGCAAAAGCTGAAGGACCCGGCTCCTGAAAGCCTCATCAGGGCTTGTCATCGCTCTAATGAATATCATTTAAATTGCTTTGTATATTGGTGGAGTTTGGATGTCGATTTAATTTGTGCATGTGTTTGAGTTCTTCTGCTTGGCTAGGCTAACAGAGAAGCAGCCGCTTAATGAAAACTGAGTTGGTGACAGTGTGATGCGCTCCAACCCAGTCAAATGGGTTTGAAGGGCTGCAGTGACAGGCCTCAGAAAGAAGCAGCTCTGGCTGGGGGACCAGAAAGGTTCCTGCAGCGCGGGGACCTTCCAGGGGGCGTGGCCAGCTTGCGTGGTCGTGCTAAGTTCACGCGCGCTGTCTCTTCCCATCCTCAGCCCAGTGGACTCCAGCTCCAGGCACGAGGGGCTGTGCCTGTGGAATTGGGGTCCTGGGGAGTCTCCCCCCTCCCCCGTGGTTAAGCAGCACATTGATGGAACTGCTGGGATGCACAATGGTAAGGGTAGAAGCAGAACCGACTTCTCAAGCAAGGGAAGTGGCCCGAGGCCCCCAGCTGAGATGGTGAGAGGGCATCCTCGTGTTGGGACACCCACCAAAGCAAAGGCCTTCTCCCACCCTGAGGTGTCATCCCATCTGGGTGTGCAAGAAGCTCAGCTCTCTCAGGACAGTCACGTGCCCATTTTCTTCTTGCCTCTCCCCAGCCAGGCTGGGATTCCTACAGGGCTCATCTGTAGATGAGACCCAGCGGGGCACCGTGGCCCGCCCTGGTCCACAGTTGCCCTCAGGAAGGTCAGCCAGGCGTCTGTCTGCAGAAGTATTAGAAGCACAGTCTGAGTGCAAACCCATTCATCTGCTGAGCTTACACTAAATCCCCTACCTCCAAAAGGGCCATGGTTCTGGAAGGAGTTTGACACTTGGCCCTGGTGTTTCACTCAGAGACTGAGTCTTGGGTCTTGTGGAGGCTCATGGGCTCCCCGACACCTCAGATTCCCCTGGGGGTAGTGAGCTAGGGGTGGGTCCGGGACCTGACGGGCAGGGCAGGGTGGGGGCGAGGGAGCATATAAAAGGAACCCCCTTTCCTGCCCTCTCTGTGGTCCTCGAGGTCTGACCACTGAACTTCACACTGTTTTCCCCAACTTTGCATTACAGCTTTCTCAAATACTGTCAATATTCACATTTTCAACAAGGTAACATAGAACCTGGAGAAATCACAAAGGAGAGTGTGTTCAGCATCCGGGCTCCTTCCTCTGCTGGCTGGATCCCCTCCACCCGCACCCCTGCACGACTCTGTATCTGGGGTAGAGAGGTGGGGGAAGGGGGTGGTGAGAATCTCTCAAGGCTGGAAAAGAGATGGGCCCATTCTCCTAAATCAAACTGAAGGCCAGAGCGGTGAGGTGTCCACCTGGTGGAAAGTCAGCCCCTCTCTTTCTGCCATCAAGAGCCAAGGGGGCCGGATGGAATGGGGAAGGGGAAGGAAGCGCTGAGAAGAAGATGGCGCCTTGGGCATGGGCCTGGTGAAGGCTCAGGGAGCAGATGCCAGGTTGGGGCCAGACACCCAGAGAAGCATAAATGCAGGGAGACTTTGACACTATGGCCCATTTGGCAGTAGGGGTTGCCTTTCCTAAACATGGGCACCCATGATTCGTCTTGAGAGAAGTTCTGAGGAGCTTCTGTGTGCCCAAGACATGGGACGGGGGCCCTGGCGAGGTCTCCTTGGACACTGTACGAGTCCCATCATAGGGGGCTGGACCATGAGACTAGAGCGCAGCCACGCCCACCCTGTGCCTGCACCCAGAAGGAAGAAATCACGCCTAAGACCCGCCCTGAGCTGTCCCGGCCTTTAATGAGTTTGGAGTCAAGCTGGAGAAAGGAGACAAAACAATTGTGACAAATAAATGACAACACCCAATTAAGAATGCCATTGGGCAGAAAATACAGAGTGAGATTACAAGGCTCTGGTCCTGGAGACTCAAAGTGCACTGGCTGAGAGCCGATCTTTGAACTAGTTGGGCCTTGCTGGACCTTGAGGGGTGGATAAGATCTGAGCTTGCAAGGAGGGGAGGGCCTCTCCTTGTAAGAAACCACAGGAAAGCTAGCTGCTCAGCTGCCTTCTGGCTGTGCCTTGAGATGGCGGGACCCATGGCAGAGCCTCTTGCATCCTGAGAAGCACCTCTGAAATGAAATATTGCTGCGACCATTGCAGTGATAGATGTTTTTTATTGTATTCCACCTGGAGGCCCTTCTAGGATTTTCTACTGTAGCTTCTTGACCATTTAGGGCTTCTGGCCCCTTTCTCAAAAGTCCGTACACTTCCTTAATCCCAGGGGCCATGGACCCTCCAAGGTCCCCCACTCACAGGCCTTGGAGGTGGGTCTCAGTTGGCACACACTACTTCCTGCTGCCTTCCAGAACTTGTACTTCATGGGGTGCCCCTTCATTTCCAGGCTTGGGGGGTTCAGGGATGCTTGTCAAGATGCTGTCAGCAGGGATTGCCTCCAGATCTTAAGCAAAGAAGGGAAATTTGGCTCACATAGCTGAAATTCGGGCATAGTGGCTTTGGCAACCTTGAGGGGAAAAGCTCTCTGTCGCATCGGTGGGAACCCGGGATTGGGTCATTCCTGGAACAACAGCTGTGATTCTGATCAGCAGCGGGTCACAGTCTCACCTCAACCACTTTTCAGGCCCAAAGCACCAGGACTCTTTCTGCCCCAACATCAGGCTCAAGCTGTGCACTTCGGGTTCAGGTTTGGGCTGCAGATGGCCCTGTTTCTGGGTTGGAAGGTGTACCTCTGTGCATCTTGAGTGAAGTCAAGCCTCAGCTTTGCCGGTGTGGCGATAAGCCTCAGATTCCTCAAGGGATGGCTCCCCCTAATAAAGGATCTCAATTTTCCATGGGGCAGAAGTATAAGCCTGATGAGAAACCAAGCTATGGGGTTCCCGTGGGCCTCCGGGAGCAGGCTTTCCTGATGGCAGGTAGCTCTTCATCCTGGGGCCAGAATTGTACCAGGGTGGATGTCACTGGCCTCAGGAACCTCCTGGCTGGTGGGCCTCCAGGCAGCTGTACGTCCTTAAGGTACAGCTGGAGGCCCACCACCCACACAAAGGCCACCTGTCCTTTCTGTTGACACTGCCTAGACCCTGAGATGGCTGCAGACCAGAATTTACTAGGAAGAGGAGCCTTCATCCATTGGCCCCTCTGGCACCTGAACTAACAGTGATTGGGTACCTGGCACAGGTGGCAAAATGTAGCCTGTGGATTGACTACGACCTGCAGATTGTTTGGTTTGGACCACACTTTAAAAACAAACTTTAACTCATTGCCAAAGCTTGAAAATTGGGAGATTTCGTAGCCATTTCTGGCATCTCTAGATGCCACATTCCTAGGTGACGGCAGGGGGCTGCCCGTCTTAGGTGGGGCGTGGGCTCCCGTGTTGGCCCCATCCTTACAACTCCCTATCTGTCTTGTAGGTGAGGCTCCTTCGGAAGTGGATCCTGAGATGAGGGTTTGGTGCAGTCCTCCCTTTGACAGGTGACCCCAAAAAGTACAGACAGAAGTGGGGGGACAGGGGAGACAGAAAGAGAAAGGAAGCCAGCTGCAGATGCATCAAGAAGCATGTTGCCACTGAGGGCAACGGGGACTCCATCCCACTGGGAACCTCTGTAGGACTGTGCAGGAAAATCTCCAAGGGGTCCCCTCTGAAGGTCGGGCAGTTGGGGAACCGGAACTCCCACCCATTTCTGGCTGAGCACTGCTCCCTGTGCGTGGAAGAAGATGATCCTGGGGCCTTAGAGACCCAGGTGCTTGCAGTAGGAAGCCTTTAGCAGGTTCAATAACGGTGCAGGTGAAGGGACGTGAGGGGGCATGGCAGCACCTGCCAATCGACTGCATTAAACCACGCACGTTCACGTCTCGTCCCTGCACTCCCATAGGCATTTAGTCAGGGCGGGCTCTTTGGTCCGGTGAGAGAGCTCCCAGCAACGGGGAGTGACTTGCCCAAGGTAACACGCCACGTCAGCCGCAGAGCTGAGACTAGCACTCCGGCATCCCCCTCCCCTCTGTGTTTCTACCACCCTGTGCATCTTACTCTGGGGAGACTAGAGCCCTGGATGCCTCATTCATCCATTTTCTTCTATTTCCTTATTTAATTATTTATTTATGTCTTAATTACCCATCTAGTTCCAGAGGTAACGTAGGGCTTCTCTCTAGCTCATTAATTGTTTCATTTCTGGCTAGAAATAGTGAGATTGGTTGAGAGGCGTGGGAAGTACGGGGAGTAGGGGACCCACAGGAACTGTGAGGTACAGAAACCTGGCATTTGGCTGTAGATCCCCACTTCCATCCCTCTCCTGGCCCCGCACAAAAGGACAGAATGCAGGAAACAGCTCCATTCAAGACGCCCCTCCCATAGGAAGTCCCATCCTTGGCACCGGGCACAGCTTGCCCTGACCGCCAGGGTGAACCTCCCTCCCCAATGGCCCCCGGACAGGGAGGGAGGGCTCAGACAGAGCCCCTGGCCTTCATGCTTTTCTCGGTTCCTCATGCTTGCTGCTGGGGATAGCAGTGGGCAGTGGGTAGCGAGGTTATAAATGCCAGGAGGGGAGGGCTTCTGTCACAGCTCCATGCAACTTTGCAAAGCTTCAGACATCCCTCATCGCAGCCTCAGCCTCAACCCCACCCCTGCCATTTCTTTGTGCGGGCACAGATGTGTCTTCCTCTGTGGAAATGCCCTGTCATCAAGTTAGCATCAGAACCCACACAGATTACAATAGAATCAAGGTGGGTGCAACAGCCATGAGAATCTGGAGGTGAGTTTCCAGTGCCTGTGCCCCCAGAGCTGATGCGGGGTGGTGGGGAGGGCGCTGAGCTGTGCCTGGGGTGCAGGGGCTGCAATTCTAAGATCCTGGCAGGAATGGCCTCACGTCACCCTCAGTAGTGCCATCTGTCCTGCCCATTTCTGCTCGCCCAAGATGTCCATGCCAATACTGCAATCAATTAGTCCAGAGGAATGGACAAAGGGGGTTACAGGAAATTAATTTCACTTGGGTTTCCTCTCCTGAGGCCCTGCCTGGCAGCCAGCTCTTCCAACACCCACGTGTCCGCAGCCGGACTGCTCTGTCCATCAGCTCTTGTCCAAGTTAACTATTCATTTTATGTATTTTAATTTGGGCAGAATATTTATTTGGCTTAAATTTCCTTTTCAGGGGTTGGAATGTGCCTTCCACACACAGGCAGAGATGATCTGCTTGAATTTCGTCAGAAGGAGTTTAGTTTACAAAGATAGTAACTGAGCTATTAAAACCAACAACCCCTTTTAAAGCAAACAGACCATTAAAATATAGGAACAGTTTATGGCATAAATAAAATGGAGGATATAGATTATTTAAAGATCAGATTTTCAAGAAACAGGGATAAAAAAATTTAAATAATTTCTCCGTGATATATATTTTTTTTTTTACAAAGTGAACTTCAAAATGCAAATGCAAATTTATAAAAAAGCACAGAAAGACATTAAAAATCCATCTTACTAGTAAAGACAGAGGAAAAAGGCTTGACTTTTCCTTCTAGATCTGTATACGAATTCTAAGGGGTGGGGTTGGGGGAACTACTTGAATTCATAAATGACAGAATTTACCCGGCTTATGAAGCCACACTGTGGGAAAAGAAGTGACATTTGCTCCTAGATCGTTCTCTGGAGCCGACTGACAGCTACAATAGTTTCATCCGTGAGTCCGATCCATTGTCCTCCCTCGGCACAGAAGTGCTCTACCGCGGAGGTAAATTTCCACTGCTCTGCATATTTTAAGGGTTATTTGGCAACACGAGTAAAGCTAAAAGTAGCCTCTTAATCTAATTAATTGACATTTCTGAATCTTGCTTTCACAACAACACATGGTTTCATGTTCTGGGTTTTAGCACTTGTCAAGCTTTTTTGGAGAATGTTTTGGTCAGAATGACAAGATAATTTGTGACTGAGGCTCCAAGCTAGAGAAGTGTTTAAGGCTATAATGATTTATTATCATCACAGAATAACAAAATTTACAAAGTGTTTCATCAGAATTTTTGAAATAAGTTTGCCACCATAGGAGAAGCATGGGGCTGGGGCTGGGCTGGCTTCGGAGACAGGGAGGGTCCAGACTGCATATACAAACTCAGCCGTGACGGATTCCTTAAAATTTCCCTATTAAATTTATCTCTGCACGTTCCTTGAGAGAGAAACCCCAGAGCACTTTAGGAGGACAAGAGGTGATAGAACAGAGAGAAAAATCAGACTTCTTCCCCTTTTTGTAAGCAGGAAACCCAAGTCCCCAACTCCATGCCTAACATATATGTGGCTACAGTCAAAGATGAATTTCTACATTTTGGCAACGGTCAGAGTGAAAGTAGTCGCACTATCTATAGAAACTTTGAGATGGAGAACACTTGGAGTATGCTACTGAAAATGCAAGAAACACATTTTTGAAAGGATGAAATAATATCACTGAGTGACAGTAAATTAACATGCTGACATTTGCAGACTTTCAGAGCATTGCCATAAAAAGAAGTAATACAACATGACTAATTTGGACTTCTTCTTTCTTCCTTCCTAGGGAGAGACAGCCCTGCCCCTCCGAGGCCACCCTGCAGGCTTTGTCTACCAGGCACTTCCTCCTCTTTCCCAGGAAGCATGTGTGACTCTAACACTCCCCTGCGCTCCCACGTTGCCTCTTGGAGACTCTGGGGAGAATGCAGTGTTGACTTCTGCGATTGGAAGATGCTCTTCCGAAGGGCAGAAGAATGTTCCTTGGCTGACAGAGGGCACACACTCCGGCCGCTGCGCGATAACCGCCCGGATCTCCTGGCTGTAGGGTGCCAGGGCCAGGAGAGTCCTCCAGCAGCCTTGAGCACCACTGCACAGATGGGGAGACTGAGGCACAGACAGGCTGTGAGTTCCCGGGTTGCTTCACTTTCCCCTGGACCAAGCATCCAACCTGGAAAGTCCTCCGGGTGTAAACAGGTATCCTCTCCGCCTCCCTGCGGAGGGAGGAATGGGCAAGGGCCCTTCTATGATTGGAGCCAGCACAGTGCTTGGCACACAGAAAGTGCCGGATTCACTTTGCTAGATTACCGAAAAACGATTCTCCAAAGCTCTTAGTGAGGGCTCTCTCACCCAGCCTCCCCCTACTTCAGACGCCTGGCCTCCAGCCACAAGAGGTCATTCTCTCTGGAGCAGGATGCTCCTTTGTTCTAAGAGCTGTGCTTCCCGGGTGAGTACCACCTGGGTACTCCCCCTCCCTTGGAAATAGATGAGGTGTCCGCATCCTCACAGCCTAGCACTGTGCCTGGCCCATAGCAGACGCTCAGCAAACATGTGTTCCCTCCCTTCCAATGAGAAGGAGACTCCTTTTGCTCCTGGAAGCAGACTACCTGGAAATGAATCCATGATTTTTTAAAACTGCTCAAAGAGAAGCCCGGAGGGCAGCCTCACGACCCCTCAACACAGGCTAGGAGGACATACCCAGAGGCTAGGTGGATGCTGAGGCTGAGCTGGGGGTTACCTGTGCAGCCCCAGGTCCCGGCTCCGGAACCTAGACCGATCCACGGAGGGCGAGGGGGCAGCCATTCACCAGACCTTTATGTCAGGGGTCGTCTCACTGCCTGTGCTTAGGCAGGATGCCAAGGTCAAGAGGTGACCTGTCGAGGTGGACGAGGCTGGTGAGTGTGACAGTGACCCAGGCAGGGGCTCAGCCTGGGCAGAACAAGAGAGGAACCTGGGCTGGGGGCGAGCATGAGCTGCTGCCTGGGTCTCAGAATTGGCTGAAAGCTCCAGCGGCAAAGGCTGTGAGCTCTGCGGACGAGGGGACGCAGCAGCTGGCTGAGGCGGGACCTGCGGGGCGCAGACGTCTGGCCTCTGAACAATTCACCTGTGAAATCGGCACAGAGCAGGGCAGAGGACATGCCAAACATTCATACCTTTGATGCCGGCCTTTGATTATTAAAAATCAAATCAGAAGAGTCCTCCTCCTTCCCCCAGCTGGGCCCGTGTCTGTCTGATCAGGGCTATTTCAGCTGCACGGGAGACTGCGGAATCTGGATTTCCTTTGAGGGTTCTCCCAGGGCCTGAGACAGAACACCAGCTCAGCGCCGGCTAGCTGATGATTTGAGGGGGCCAGCGGGGTTGTGGTGGGGGGGGGCGCATGAAGGACCCCAAAGGAGCCACTGTTCCCTTGCTTTGCCTAAGTTCCCAGCTTCTTGTGCAAACACCGCCCAGTCCTGTCCTCAGCCAGCATCCTGAGTGGGGGCACCGAGGGTTTCCGGAGAACCAGGTCTCCTTTTGAGCGAAACACTGAGGAGCTCAGAAGCCCGGGATAGGTGAGCTCCCGGCCCAGGGGATAGTCTCAGGGGTCCACCACCCTTCCCTCTGGATCCGGAGACCATAGGCCCCCAGCCCAGGTGTCTGGCAGGGGATGGCCATTTCCAGGCGTGTGATGTGCTCTGACCAGACCCTGCTTGGATGGTCTGAGGATCTGTGAGCCTCGGGCCGCGTTGCGGGCAGAGACTGTTACGAGGTAGCATAAGTTGAGAGTAACCTTTCAGCAGAACAGTTTGAGTTAAAATAAAGGGATTGAAAAAGAGTACAATGACCAAAAAATCTATAAAAATGCAATTGCGCTAATATAATTTTATCACTTATTTAAAAATTTAGTCGACCCAAAAGACTACCAAGTGTGAAATTAAGGAACAGCTCCTCTACTTTTATGGAAATCACTCTTCCTCACTTGTCTAATAGCCTGATTTTGTCACATCATTTATTTCCATGGTTTTAAAATGAGCTTGACAGACAGAATTTTATAACACCACTTTACTGCAAATAAGAACATCATTTTCGCTTATTAAAACTGAAGCTTAGAGAAAGCATTAAAATTAGTAGTTCACTCTGCTTTAACCTTTTGAATACTGCTGTGACTTTACTCCAAAAACTATGTAAGGAAAGCCTTGGGGCTGGGGTAGATGGAGGAGGGAGGTGGGACAGGCCACGGACCCCTGTCCTGCAGGGACTCAGAGGGGATGCCCACCCAACCACAAATGGCTGTGATGACACCCAAAGGAGGGGATTGAGCACCAGCCAGGGGAATCCCAGCCCAAGGCCCTGGGGAAACCAGGGGAAGCCACGGGCTGCTTTCCTCCTGGGAGACTAAATACTGAGGGCAAGACTCGCAGAGTCCTTCCACCTTTATTCAACATGCATTATCGAATCTGTCATGTGCAGGCTCTGTTCTCGGCACTTGAAATAACACCTGAGTTAGACCAAGTCCCTGACCTCGGGGAGCTTAGCATGTCACTGGGGGAGAAAGGTCATAAGCCAATAAGCCAATGAATGTATAATGTCAGTCCTGGCAGGGTGAAACAGGCTGTAGAGAAAACCAGAGCAGGGCCAGGGCCATGGTGGCCTGTCCTGTCCATGGTGAGAGCTTGCCATCCCTTTCTGATGACCTGAGGGTGAGGCCTGGGGGAAGGGCTTTCTTGGAAAGAACAGTTGGCATCTGTGGATGGGAGCCTGAGAACTTGTTCAAAACCTCAGAAAGCCACTCTGCCCTCACGGCAGGCCAAGCGCCAGGGAATTAACATCCCCGGGAGCAGCAACCGGCCAGTGACGGATGGGAATTGGCGTGTTGATGGCCCCACTCCTCACCCCTCAGAAGGACAAATCCAAGATGTGTGTCCCCAAGTCTCCCCATGGGGTTAAGCTCCGGGGCCCATTTTGTTGGCTGCCCTGTTAATGTCCCCTTGACGACACGCATTCCCTTCCCCAACCCCCTACCTGTCTTCCCTGTACTTCCCAAGTCAGGTACTTGCCCTGGATCCTTGGCTCAGAGTCCAGGAAATCTAGTTCAAGGCCAAGACTCGTGTCGGACGGCTGGACTGATGGCTTTTGCTTTTCCCCAGACCCCCGATAGTACCGCACTGTGTGCACTCCTTAGAACTCTCCATGCCCACAACTACTCCACCCCTCCTGCAGCCACCGACCCAATCCACCCGGGAGTAACCCCGGCAGTCCCGAACTGCTGCAAATTAGCAGCTCATGGGACCACAGTGACCAACGGCAGGGTGAGGTGGAAAGCCTTCCTTTCCCAGGGTGGACGGTTGTCAGACACCTTTCATGGGGTCCTCCAGAGGTCCCACGGGATGGATCTCCCCTCACCCCTAGCATGGTCAATTGGATTACACATCCTTGAACTGCCTTTGCCTCTTCTGCACCCCCATCCCTTATTCCTGAATCCAGGGTAATGTTCCCCAGTAAATGACTCACACACACTCCGGAGTCTCAGCTCCGCCTTCAGAGGAACCCAGGCTCAGGCTCCAAAGGGGGCGAGGGCTGCCCAGTGAGCTCCAGGTGGGTTGGCCAGCCCAAACCTTCCCCCTCTTTCCCATCACCCTGGATAGGCTGTGCTTTTGACACATTGTGCCTTGACATCATTTCCTCTGCTCACAGGTCCTTCCTAAGCTCAGGCCTTCCGTGTGGCTCTCCGAGGTGACACTCCCTGAAGCCACTGACGACCCCCCTTCCTGGAGCATTCCCCCCACCAGAGGCTGTGCTACGTGCTATGAGTAGGCCAACAGTCCAGTGGGGGTACCCCCGGTTAAACCAGAGCCTCAGGACTGTCATTTTGCAGTGACAGCGGACGGGCAGGGCAGCGACCGTGTGCCAGAGGAGGCTCTGTCCTTTAGGTAATGTCACTCTCTCTGGAGGGAGGGCTGTCTGTATATTAGAGAACTTCTCTGTGCCTGGCACATGATCGATATTTGAGAAATTGTGAATGAATGGAAAATGAAGGAATGTGTAGTCAACACAAAACAACCAAATAAGAATGAACATGCTTGGTACCTGTGGGCTGTGTCTGTTACAGTATCAGAGCGTCTCCGCCTCATAAGCCCTGGGGGCGCCCCCAGGAACTATCACTCACTCCTGAGGCCCCCTGGGTAAACATCTGTTATGACTTCCGCGTTGCAGTCTGCTTACAGGTGAGCCTCTACCCCAGCCCGGGAGCAGCTGTGGGCTGAGTCTTTCTCTCTGGCACCTGGCACAGGGCCTGGCAGAGAGTAGGTGTGGCCAGGTGGGCGGCATGTGTCCGGGAGCTCTGTGTGGATGCACGGAGCTCTAAGGGGATGTTTTAGTGTGCAGAGCGACCTGAGAGCAAGGTCCCCGGGATGGACTGTAGAAGCCAGGCCCGGGGTGAGGCCCTGTCCATTCGTAACACATTCCATCCCACAGCCATCCCATGAGGTGGGAACCACGTTGTACACTTATTCCACAGAAGGGGAGAGAAACAGCCTCGAGATGACTGAGCAGCGGAGACCACCTGCCAGTGCTGGTGGAGAATGGCCTCATGCTGAGGTCTGGGTGTCTCTAAATCTGGAGCTGCTCCTGGGCTCTCCTCTCACAGCTCCACCTCCCACACCCACCCTTCTGCCCTGACTGGCCCATCACCCCCTGCCCTGGGCAATCCCTTCACGCATGACATGGGTCCAGTCTAGGCTTCTTCCTAACTGTGAACAGAAGAGCGACAGCTGCCTCACCCCCCCAACACCAGCCCTGCCAATGCCCGTGCTGGCCTGGTTCTCTTCGGTGTTATGGCTGGGCCCGGGCTTCCCCTTCAGATGCTGTGATATGCCCCAGGATTTCTAAGGAGAAGAAACTTCCCGTCCATCGCAGGGAAGGGTACAGAACTCCCCTGCATACCCCTCTGCCACCACCACCCCTGACAGAGGGCAGGATGCCACCCCGGACGCCCAGGAGCTCTGCAGTGACCCTGGTGCCGGTCCAAACCACAGCTTCTGTGAGGGGAGCAGCTGTGGTGACAGGTGGTGGTGGTGTGGGATTGGAGTGGGAGGTGCGGGCATCAGCCCCTTCCTTGGCCCTGCCGAGCCTCAGAGAAAGGGCACAGGTCTGGGTAGTGGGGGCGGTGACTTGGATAGAGGCTCAGGTGTGATCCTGAGGGAGACACAGGTCCCCCAGGCCATCAGCTAGGTTGTCCTGGAGATGACACATTTCTGGAACACTGTGAGTGACGAGGAGGGCCTGGAATGTCTGGGGGACCCAAGGCCGGCCCCTTAAACCAGCAGGGGTGTCACCGCAGAGAGAGTGAGCAAAGCAGCGTGGCCAGCCGACAGCAGATCGTAGGGCCCCTGCCAGCTCTGGGGAGAGTGTTTTTCTAGAGTCGGTCCTCACCCCAGATGTGTGCCCTTTGGATTAACTACCGGCTGCTTACGAGGGTCGAGGGGAGCTCAGAAATCTCTGGCACATTCGGTTGGCATTCCCCACTCACTGGGGACAGGGGAAGTTTCATCCCTCAGTTTCCCATCTTCCGGTCCCTGGAGTGCCAGGAAAACAGGGAAGCAAAAAGCAGAGTTTTAATCGCCTTTCCCGAAGGCCCCAGGCCCTGTGTTCCAGGAGAGGAAACGCAGACCTTCCCGAGAGTTAGGAGGAAACGGGCTGACACCTGTTTCCTCCCACCGACGATGACTTCCCACCCCCTCCTGCTGAGCCACCTGCCTGGTCCCATCTGATCCAGGTGTGGCCCACGTGACCGCAGACTTTTAGACTCCGTAGTCCTTTCTGATGGACTTGGATTTAAGTGGGGTCTCCTGCCCTGCGGTTCCCTCTGGCTCCTCGGAGAGGGTGGGGGGAGGGGGGAGGGAGTGGAGTAACCATGACCTTTGGAGCACAGCCTCCCTCCTGCTGGCCTGGGAGGTGGCCAGGACCCTTTGACTGTGGTGGCCCAGAACAGTTCAGAGCCCAGGTGAGTCACACAGCAGCTGCAAGGCAAGAACTAGAACTTGAACTCCATGCTTCCAAAACATGGGGGAAGCAGAGACACCACACGGCTTGAGAATCACCCGCCTCGCTGAACAGTATCCTTTTACAAGGGCCGGAGCTCAGAAATGCATCCGCATCCGTTGTGGAAACACAAAGCCTCCGAAACATGAAAGACAGCCCTCAGCCGCCTCTCAGAGGGAGCGAGTCCCAGCGTGTTTTGTGTTTGCACCCTGGGGACCCGATCCGTGCCCGGCCCTGCCAGGCCGGTGGCCCTGCCAGGCCTGTGGCCCAGCTGGGGTTGGTTCCCAGCGTCTCACAGTTTCACTGCACCTGTGAAGCATAGCTTCGCGGTGATTCACTCCCGCCTCCACCTTGGCCTTGCCGTGCCTCGGCCCAAGTGGGGGCGGCCCCGGGCACCAGGCCTGGACACCAGGCATCCCCAAGCAGGCATGGCCTCGAAGCCCTCCGTTTGTCCTCTTGCAAGTGAGGCCCTGGGGACACGAGGCCAGATGGAACTTGCTGGTGGGTCTCAGGAGCTCACTGGTCAGCAGGCTCACTCACTCTCCCAGTTGAGACCCACTAGGTGCCCAGGACCGGCCTGGCCAAGTCCTCAGATCCTTGAGGCAGAATTTGCATTGGACTGCCCACCCCACCCCGACCCCCGCCACCCGGCTTTGTTCTGCAGGAGTCCGGGTGGGAGTGGTGTTCAGAGATTTGTCTGCAAATCCGGGTAAGGAAATGTACTTAATTTCGTGATTACACCGGTAGACTCTGATGCCATCCTGGCTGGGAAATAGCCACACATTTCAGAAAGAGAAAGGTTACCCCCTCTGCATTTCCAGCCCTTCCCTGAAGGGACAGGTGGGTGTGTTTTTAGACCCTTTCCACTCACTCATGATGTAGAAGTCCATCAGCATCCTGGGCCCGTATGTGCACAGAGGAGGGTGCCCACACACGTGTGGACCTTTTCCAAAAATGTGAGCATTTTGCACATATTGTTGATGACATACTGTTCCCAGGCCCCTCACTGTAAGCCCTGCAGAGGAGCAGAGAGTTTGGGGGACATTTTAGACACTCAGCCATTCCTCCATCAAGGGCATTACAGCAGTTTTCCTTTCTTTTGTCCTTTTCTTTCGTTTCCTTGCCTCCCTTCCTCTCTGCCTCCTTCTCTGTCTCTATTTCTCTCTGCCTCTGTCTCTGTCTCTCCCCCTCTCCCTGCAATTATCATCAGCACTGCAGGTAACATCCTGGAATGCATATCTCTGTGCAAGCCTGCTATTCAGTCCCCTAACGGGGGCTGAACTAGAACAAAGGGAAGGGCATTTGAAGTTTGATACCCTGCTTTTTCATCCAAAAAGTCCATGTGTGTTTTATAAACCTTAGCTGTTACATCCTAACTGCTTACATCGCCAGTAGGACGGAGGCAACCCACAAACGATGGCCTCGAGTGACTGTGATTATCCCCATCCCTGGGAATGTCTCGTCCTGTCACCTGCAGGGGCCAAACCCTGGGCGCATCTGTAACATCCTCACGCTGAGTACACAGGTAACATTTAGGGATTGTTTGTGTTAAACTAAACAAGCGAACATTTAAACTGCACTAGGATTCTGTAAAGATCTGTATACTATAGACTTCTATAAAGACCTGCATGTTTTTACCTAAAGATGTTGTACGTGTAGGGAAAACTATAATGAATATAGTTACCATTTTTTAAAACACATCTAACATACATTATCTCGTTGAACCCCCACCGCAATCATTTGGGGCTAATACCATTGCTCATGCTTTATAGATGAAGACACAGTAGTGTGCTGAATGGTGGTCCCCAAAGATAGGACCACAACCCAACCCCTGGAACCTGTAAATCTTACTTTATTTGGAAAAAAGGGTCTTTTTTTTTTTTTTGGCGGTACGCGGTCCTCTCACTATGGCGGCTTCTCCCGTTGCGGAGCACAGGCTCCGGACGCGCAGGCGCAGCGGCCATGGCTCACGGGCCCAGCAGCTCCGCGGCACGTGGGATCTTCCCGGACCGGGGCACGAACCCGCGTCTCCTGCATCGGCAGACGGACTCTCAACCACTGCGCCACCAGGGAAGCCCAGGAAAACGGGTCTTTTCAGATAGAAGTAAGTTAAGAGTCTTGAGAGAAAGAGATCGTCCTAGGTTTTCCAATGTACCCTAACTCCAATGACAAGCGTCCTGGTAAGAGGCACACAGCGGAGATAACACAGAGTGAAGAAGGCCATGCAAAGACAGAGGCAGAGATTGGAGTGATGTGGCCACAAGCCCAGAAATGCCAGCAGCCACCAGATACTGGAAGAGGCAAGAAACAGATCCTCCCCTAGAGCGTCCTGAGGAAGCATGGCCCTGCAGACACCTCGATTCCTGACTTCTAGTCTCCAGAATTGTGAGACAGTACATTTTGGTTGTTTTAAGGCACCAAGTTTGTGCGAATTTGTCATGGCAGCCCTAGGAAAGTGATGCAGACGCTTGGAGATGCTGGCCATGCTCCAGGCATCCTCTGGGGACCACTGTGCACTCTGTCCAGGGGCCTCTCTGGGTGAAGCTCTGGTGAGAAGTCGTGTGAGCAGAATTGAGCTCCAGGGTCAGTGCTGCAGTGGGCAGGATAGTGGGGTGGTAGGGCGGCTCCAGAGCGTTCTAGAGCCCAAGAAGCCTGTGTGGCCAGCCTCTCCCACCTGCCAGCAGGAATGAGAGCAGGTAGGGCTCTTTCTCCAACTGCACTGGCAGCTACATCTGGTGGCCTTGGCTTGGGAGCCCCAGATGGGCTGGACTCGTCAGCCCAAGAGGTACCCTCTGGGGAGGTGTGAAGGGCCATAGCACCTGTGTCACAGAGGGCGGGGGACAGGGCTGTGAAGCCGAATGAGGAGAAGCTTTATGAATGAGGAACAGCTTTAGAATAAGAAAGAGCACTTCAGCTGCTCCCCAGGGAATCATTTACCCTCTGAGTCTCAGCTTGATTTTCTGTAAAATGGGCCTAACAATAAGGCGAAGTGTTACACGTGTCTGGCACTGGCTAAGGTCGCTGCTGATAGCGTCCTCCTCTGTCCCCCCTGCAGCCCTGTGAGCTAGTCAACTTGCTTATTCCTGTTTTACAGGTGGAGAAGCTGTGATACGGAGATGTTAGCTCTCCAAAGTCAAGAGCTAGGAAAAGGGCCAAGCAGTATTTGGACCCAGACCATAGAGCCCTGGAGTCTATGCTCTTACCCTGTCCAACCTCCTTGGTGAGGAGTAAGTGAGAGAACATTCCAAACTGCCCGGTGCACAGTCTGGCACAGAGCAGCATCACAGATCCTAAGGCCCTCCGCATTGGTCACCTCGTGGACCTGTCCCTCACCTTCAGCTCTGGGGGCTCTTCTCCACAGAACAGGAGCAAGATCTTCACATCGCCCGCATCCCATATGCGTGTAAGTGGCCATACTGGTCCGGTTGTCCAAGTTGCATGGACTCCCTTCACTTAATCGACCTCCGCTGGGCTCAGCACACACCAGTGGCTTGCTTTGTGGTCAGTAGGATGGACCTGGGGCTGTAAACCCTGGAAGTGGGCTTGGGCTAATCCAGCAAGAAAGCCAAGGTCCCAGTGTCAGGAGTCTGCTCTAAAATGGGGAAGAGGCAAGCTCTGGGCAGGCATGTGCCCTTGGCTTCCTGATTCCTTGCTTTGTGATGAGATCAGAGGAGGGTCCTCTAAAGCATGGGGCTCAGGGAAGGGGCCCCAGCTGCCCAGGCCTGAACATCATACACGCTCCATTTCTTCTGGGCTTCTGGAGGCAAGAGAGGTCTGCAGGTACCACCTTGACTCCATTTCTCCTCAACCCTCCAGAGCCTTCCATTATGTTTGCTGGCAGAGCAGGTCCTGCTGACAACTGCCCAGTGGTCAGACATGCACCTGATGCAGCCCAGGGAGTAAGTGCTCAGCTGTTCCTCCTGCAGGCCAGCTCACTCCCTTTCCTGAGCACCTACTATGTGCTGGGCTCAGTGCCAAGCCTTTACCTGCAATCCTGCAGCTCAATGAAGCATGTGATTTTTGTTCCCATTTCACAGATGAGATGACAGTGCCATCCAGATTCTGCAAATGAGCTGGCACATGGGGTGTCTCTTCCGGAGACCTTGGTTCAACAGCCTGTCTTCCTCCAACTGGTTTTATTATTTAAAAAATACTTAGCATATTCCACTTAGAATAGTAGATATTCCATGTCTTTTGCTTATTACAGTGTACCATGCTAAGCATCCATTATTTAACCGTGCACTGGTTATAATCACTCTTCAGGTACTGGTATGCCAGCAATAATTTACATCCTGTGTAAAGAGTCAGGATGTAACCTCTACCTGCACAGAGAGAGCTGACAGTAGGATAGAATATAATTGTTCCAAAAAAGCTACACTTGATAGCTAATGAATGAGCAGGTGAGGATTAGAGATGGGGAGATGCACCGGCATTTGTGAGAGGTAAACCAACAATTAGAAGAAGAATGTGTCCTGTTGGCTGTCAGGGAAGATTTTTGCACCCCCCCACCCCCGCCCCAAAACAAAAGGGAAAAGACGGTTTAGACTCAAGGGTAGTATAATGTCTGCTGCAGATATGGGAGGAAATCCACACTTAGATATGTGTTTGAAGGTATGTTTTTAAGAAAACTTAGAATTTCCTCCAGTGCCTTTAAGAGTTCAAAATGATTTGGGAATGCTTGTCCACACTTTCACTCAACAAATGCACTGCGAGCGTGTGTCTGTGCTGGTGTGCGCAGCCTGGGAGAACCTGGATCAGTAACAGTGCAGCCAAGAGCAGCTCTGGTCTCTTCTGAGACCAAGGGAACCAGGAGCTCCAGGGAGGACGCTTTCTGGGTGCCCTTCCCTGGGAAGTAAATGATAATGATAATCACGGTCATTGTCACTAGTAGTTAAGTATGCTGCCCATTTCCTGTTATTTCCATGGTGGCACTAGGAAATGGACGGTGCCATCTTTATGTCACCCAGGAGGGTGCTGGGGCTCAGGAGATGGCTGAGGGGCAGCAGGCTGCCTGAACCTGCCTCTGGACCCCCCTCTACCCTGACCTGTTGGTGCTAACTCTGCTGGGGACAGCGGAGCTCAGAGGAGGCATTTTAGGGGTTTTGCAAAATGGCTGGAAATTTTCCAGCCAAGGAAAGAAATAGTTAAATTGCCTGAAGAAGGTAAATCCACTTCAATTCTATGTATTCTATATACTTCTATATATCAAGGTTCCCTGTAGAGTGTCTGTATGCATATAAACACACACATATACGCACAGAGGTCCACATATACTTCCTGTGGTGTGCAAACGTGTACACACACTGTGGTGTGCAGTGTGTGTACATGTGCGCGAGTCTGAAATCCCCTGCCCTGAGGTCTGTGCCAGAGTACCCAGTCAGCTGATCATGGCGGGTGAGGGAGCCCACTGACCTGCCTCCGATTGTCAGTGGCTGAAGTAGCCTGGGATTGTCTGGATTTCATGTCTCAAAGTTTCCCAAGTCCGCTCCAAAGGTCCTGGAGAGCCATGGAAGCCAGGCATCGGTGGGGAGAGCCTGCCCTCGGAATAAACTGATGCTCAGGCTTTCCTGTATCCTCTGCTAGAAGCAGAGTTTTCAGGTAACTGAAGCACTTGAGTGGTTTTACAATAACTTTATTCATGAAGAAGCTCTCTCCAAGCCAATGGGACACTGACTTGCCTGCCTAGACAGAGACCACTGTGCCCTGTTGTACTTTTCCTCAGTTTCTCAGGGAACCAGGCACCTCACCTTCCTGCTGGATTGTAGTGACGAGTCAAGAGCAGGGACTGGTCATGGCTCATATTCACGGAGTGTTTTGGGGGGCCTGGCTTTGTGCCAGCTGCTCTGCTTACACTGCGTCACTCCATGGTTCCAATGCCCCCATGATTTGTGATGAACAGTCCTATTTAGAAACTGAGGCTTTGAGAGGTCTTACCACTTACTGCCTCTTCCTTGGCCAGATTCGGACACAGATTCTTACGCATTCTGATAACACAGCCTCTCTGCAGGATCTGTCAAGCTTTTGACCTTGACCCTGGCTTGGAGACCTTGGTTGTCTGCTGCAAGTTTTTTTTTTTTTTTGATCTACTTCATTTTTCCTTTCAATTTTTTATTTCTTTTTAGTTTATAATTTCAGGCTTCCAGAAAAGTTGTGAGAATTTCCATATTCCCTTCATCAGATTCCCCAAGTGTTAACATTTTGCCAGTTTTTATCCTCGTCTGTTTTTCCCTCTCTCTTCCTCTCTCTGCCCGTCCATTTGAAAATTGAATGCAGACACAGTGCTCTCTTACCCCTAAATACTTCAGTATGTACTCCTTAAAAACAAGGACCTTCACTTATGTAACCACAGGAATCAGAAAATAAAGAAAAATCAGGAAATTAATATCGAACAATACTATTATCTAATCCATAGATTTTTATCTGATTTGGCTAATTGTCCTAATAATGTCCTTTACAGTGAAAAAATATCCCCAGATCACCCCCTGCCTTTAGTTCCCAGGTCTTTTCTCCTCCCTTAATGCAGAGCTTTAAGGCTTCCTCAGGCTTCCTTCACGTGCTCATGACATTGACGTGTTTGAGGATCTCAGGCTAGTTATTTTGCAGAATGTCCGAAGTTTGGGTTTGTCTGCTGTTTTGCTAAGATTAGATTCAGTTAATGCAGTTTGGGCAGAAATACCACCAGAGCGGTGTGGTGTCTTGTTCTCTGTGGGTCCGACCAGGAGACACAGGATGTGGGCTTGATCCTGGGCTGGCCGTGTTAAACTGAATGCTTGGCTACCGTGGTGTTGCCAGCTTTCTCTATGCTTAGGTTACACTTTTTCCTTTGTAATCAGTAAGTCTCTCATGGGGAGATATTGGGATGGCCAATAAGTACGTTTGGATGTTCCGTCGTAAGATGCTACCTGAACGAACTTTTTGGCCAGCCCAATATCTTGAGACTGTAAATATCCAGTTATTCCTCAAATGTTAACCCACTTGTCTTAGCATTCATTGATGATTCTTGCTTGATTTACTTATTATTGTTCTGAAGGCTGCCAAACGCATATTTTTTAATTCCATTATTCCTTCTGCATTTACTAATTATCTTTCTACTGTAAGGAAGAGCTTTCCCTTCTTCTCCATTTATACATTCTATCAGTGTAACTCATGGGTTTTTATTTCATTCAGTGTGTTATAATTCTTTTCTATTAATATTTTGATGCTACAGTGGTCCTAGATTTGACTTTTCAAACTGGCTTCTTTGTCCTTTTGACATGTCCCCATCATTCTGTGAGCACTTCCTCACTTTATGGCACAAGAAGATGTTGAAGGTTCATCTGGTATTTTCCTTGGTCCTGGAATCAGCCATTTCTCCAAAGGACCCTGTTGTGGTTTTTGGTTTTGTTTGTTTGTTTGTTTTTAGTGCAGAATGACATATAGAAATGACGATCTGGGGGTTAGACATGCTCATTGCTACTGGGGTGTCATTGTTTCTAGTCCTTTGTATATATACTCATGGATAATCAATCTCTCTCTCTTTTTCTCTCTGCCCCCCATCTCTCCTTCCTTTCCTTCCTCTGTCCTTTTTTAAAACCATGAGTTCACACTTATATTTTTAATTCCAATCCAACACTACAAGGATTCTATCTCCACCACCTCTTTTGAATTTTGCAACTCTATTCTCCAACAGGGATAAAGCCTGGCTTCAGTTGTCCACAGTATATTTACGTGTTTGTTCAATTATCAGCTACCGATAATAATTTTTGTCAGATATTTTAATTTTACTTTTAAATTAATTTAAATTGCATAGGTAATACATGAACTCATTATTTTTGACAAAAATTTAAATACAGGTAAGGCATAAATATAAGTATAGATATATTTTCTCCTCCACACTTCTCCCCTACCCTCAGATCTAACCATTACTATCAATTTATCAAATTGAGTCTTTCCAGATTTCCTATGCCTTTACACACCCTCAGAAATTAGAATTGTAATGTTTTGAGTTATATCTATATAAATGGTTTCATGGTCTACTTGGATTGGCAATGTGTTTATTTAAAAAAAATAAAACTGTTGGAGATTATCCTTGTCAGTACACATTGATTCGCTTCATTGCAGCTCAGTTTGAGATGCTGAGTTGTAAGAGCAGTGTCTGAATATTATTTTAGCATGCCCAGTGTATGGAATATCATGCAGTGCTTAAAAAGAATGTACAACTATCTTGGGCACATGAGCAAATATCTCCCTAGAGTCACTGCAGAAAAGTAGGTTGGTTGCACCTTAGGACATTTGCATTCTGCAGTTAAAGGAATATTCCAACGTGGCTGCACTCAGTGTCACACCACCCTAAATGAATGCTGGTGTGTCCTTGCATACCCAGGAAGGGGAGTGGTCCCTGCCCCTTGATCAAAGGCATGGAGTGCACTCATAAGGCTGATGACATCTTGAGGCATCAGAGACTCCACCTTACCCTCTATTTGTGCTTGCATGCGTGTGTGCGTGTGTATTGCGGGGGAGGGGGGCTGCGCTCTTTTAGATCTGTCAGTACAGGAAGAGTTATCAACTGTAGCTTATGTCTTAATCACCAAGAGACATTTCTATGACTAGGCAAGGGAATCTTCTACATGAAGGTATTTTTTTCTTTAAAAAATTTTTGCCTATTTCAAAGTTGGGTTGGAGAAGATAAGAGTAACTTGAAATCCTATCAGCAACATTTCTTATAAGAATAGCTTTGCATTTCCTAGTCCAATTTGTAGGAGCAATGGCCCTTCTATCTCTTTGCCATTTCCTCCCAGGTGGCTCTTCCTGCCCGTTATCCTATTTTAGCCCCTCACCCATCCAACGAAGAAAGTGAGGCAAGTTTTCCCCACTCTGTAGATTTCTCTTGCTTAAGGTCACACAGCCAATGTTGGAACCTAGACTCCAACCCAAGCATTCAAGAATTTTTTTAAGATTTTTTTTTCTCATATACTGACTTATAACAACTGAAATAAAGTAGAACATGAAGAAACACTTTTATGTCATCCATAATCAACACTGTCATCCAGCGATAACCACCATGAATACATTCTTATATACTTCATACACATATAACGAAATTATATAGAGTAGTTAACTGAGTGCTTTATACTTCCCAATGCCATTGACTTTTTTTTTTGTATTGATAAGATTTCAAATGATTGTATAATATCTTATCATGTGGATAGATCATAATTTGGACAATCCTCCATAATTGGAGTTAGGCTTATTTTATATTGTCATTGTTATAAATAAAGTTTCAAATAATATCCTTGAATGCAAATATTATTTAACTATATCACTAAAAATGAGGTGAAATCATGGGCCAAGACTTATGCACATGCTTAGGATCTTAATACCTAAAACACAATTCTGCTCTAAAAAAGGCTACAGGACAACCACCAGCGTGCCAGCAGCCTTCCTCACACATTAAACATAAGAAGTCATGATGGAATATAGATACATCAAGTTTCCAAATGCATGTGAGGAAAACAGAGTTGGCAAGGTGAAAGAAGCTTCCTAGGGTCACAGAGAGGGGATTCAGCTCCCATTCCCACTGTTTGATGAACACGAGTCAGCTGTTCCCCCATATCATCTGCACTTGCCTGACCTTGGCAAGGGAGGCATAGAACTCCCAAGGATGGTATCTTGTATCGTTGGACATGCTTCTACCCCCGCCACCTTTGCTTCTGCTATTTGAGATGACTCATCCCCTATGCAGGCAGCTGGATGGTCACCTCTGTAATACCAGCCCCTGTGGTTCACCTCCCTCTGACCTGGCCAAGTTCAGAGCACTATATCATATGGGATATGGTGCCTGATATGAGGATCAGTGAGATAGAGTGGGACCCAGTCTACACGGCCCAACCCAGGGGTGAGCAGATAGATGATATGAAGGACTAAGGAAAAATGCCACAAACTTGTTTCAGAGTGGTGCTTATAAATGGGTAACAGTATAATCATGGGTTGAGTTAACAGCATGGATTAAAAACATGCCAGGTACCAGGATTGGAATTGTGTTAAGATCAGACTAAGCAAATTAGGGTTGTGATTCCTCTAAGTGTAGTGAAGAAAAACTGGAGACAAATGTAAAACACTGTACTTCTCTTAGTCCATATAAAGTAAATAGCCAAATAGCTATATCTATAGCTAGATGAACATCCTTGCTTTTATTGAAGACTTTAGAAAGATTGGTTTAGTGGAGTTTTCTGGAAAAGCAAATTTTAAGTGCAGGTCTGAAACAGAGTTGTCATGTATGAGAGGAAACCACTGGCTTCCTGACTAGATAAGAAAGGCATTTAAAAAATATGGCCTGAAAATTCCTTGGGAAAATGAAATTACCCATGTAATTCTCTATATGGGTTACATTCTTTGAATAATGGTATACTTGGAGTCAAATCAAGGTGGTACCACAGGGCAGATCACATAATGGGAGCAGCACACATGGAGCAGGAACCTCAGAGGTTTATGGACAATCTCAATACTCTCCAAACTTCCCTGGTGATAAGAATTACTACCTTAGTGATTCTGATTCTAATGCAGGAACTTTTGAGAAAATCTTTTCAAATATTGATGACCATAAGATCACCTTTGGTTCTTGTTAAATGGCAGATTCTGAATCTGTATGTCAGGCTGACACCTGAGAGTATGCATTTTCTATAAGCTCCCAGGTGATGCTGCTGCTGCTCTTCTAAAGAACACATTTTGAAAGGGAAGAGATGTAGACCAGGTGTCTCAACCAGAGGGCTCATGAGATATATATAGTTATAGATGTGTTTATTTTTTTTCAAGTTTTGTTGCTAATATTAAAAAATGGAAGACTTCCACTTCCAACCATGATGAAGTAACTGGCACTAGACTTGTTCTCTTACCATAAGCAACTATAAAACTAGACATAATATATGACAATGATTTTCAGGCACTACAAAATAGATAACATAAAACAGTGAGTCCTGAAAGGAGGGAAATTCAAGAGATAAACTCTGTGGTCACTTAGCCCTCTGCCTGAGGACAAGTTACAAAAAGCACAGTAATCTGATGTCTGAGCAGAGCATAGCAGGTCTGCTGAGCTGAGGAGACAAAGGTTAGAGTTTTGGTCACTTCAACTGCTTGGAATTTGCACAGTGGAGCATCATAGAAAGGAAACTTGTCGGGGGTGGGGGGTGCCACACAAGTCCATGGCTGAGGGCCAGGCTGCACATACATGAAGATTACCCAGTGCTTACCAAAAAGCATCAGCTAAGGGGTTGAAATCAGAACAGAGGGAGCAGAAGTTGAGCAGTGATGGAGCAAGAGCAGTCTTGTGGGCACTGGATGCTTGACTCGTGACACTGTCAGAGTGGAAAGACCTCTTTAGCACCTTGTTCACACCCCATGGATCCACTTAGTCACCAGAAAAGTTGTGTCTTAGGTATAAGAACTCTAGATTTGACCTAACAAAGTGTAAATTCAAGCTCCAACAAGATGCAGAGAGTTTAGAGACTGAGTGCAAGTTAGAGGAGCTTGAAAATATCTTGGACTTTCCATAGATCTGCACTAACAAACATAAAACCAAGCCAAGTTCCAGGTGATCCACCAGCAATTAAACTGCTTAATAAAACAATACATACACTCCTAAATAAGGCTAACAGAATCTAGATTCTCTATAACATATCGTCTGTAATGTACAGTATTCAATCAAGCATCATTAAACATTCCAAACAAAAAAGAGAAAAAACAGGAAAATAAGATCCAGGAATAACGAAAATGTAGTCCATAGAAACTAGACTTGACATGGCCCAGATGTTGGTGTTAGCAAACACTTTAAAGCAGCTATTATAGTTATGCTCAAAGAATTAAAAGAAAATATGGTCTTAATAAATCAACAGAAAAATAATTTAAGCAGAGAAAGGCAAACATTTAAAAAAGAGCCAAATGGAAATGATAGACCTGAAAATTATAATAAATGAAATATAGAAATTTGATTGGCTTAACATAAGATTTTATTTTATTTTTATTTTTATTTATTTTTTATTTTTTGGCTGCACTGTGTGGCATGTGGGATCTTAGATCCCCAACCAGGGATTGAACCCATGCCCCGTTCAATGTTAGTGTGGAGTCTTAACCACTGGACCACCAGGGAAATCCTCTTAATGTAAGATTTTAAATGGACAAAACACTTATTGTTTTGTTTACAGATCAAATGTCAGTTGATCCTTGTTTACAGATCAACAGACATTTTCCAACCAAAATTGCAGAGAAAAAAAGAATTGGAAAAAAAAATGAGTAGAACTGCTATTATATAGTAGCAGTTCTGAAAGAGAGTCCACCAGACCATTTCAGAAATTCTTCATTGTTAAAGCTGCTTTGATTTTGTTTCACAATCAAAAACTAAGATTTTATTTGCCCTTTCCATTCCCATTCATTCATGGGTGTACAGTGGTGTTTCCCAGAGGCTACATGATGTGTTATATCACAACAGATAGATGCAGAATCAGATAAAAGAATCTAGCTGTCTTTTATTTATTAAGCCAGAATAGCACTCTGTAAAAATATAAAACAATGCTATTCTTTTCACTAAGATTTACTTAAAACATGTTTTTTATCTGTTAAGAATACATTATTTATGTTAACATGTAATGACCTTCTTCTTCTTTATCTCCTCCTCCTTCTTATTACTAAATAATATTTATTATTTATTATTGATAATTTAATATTATAATTATTATTATTTTAAAGAATTTCTCAGTTTTACTTTCTAATACAGTAAATATCAATAGATATATCCCAAATAAACAGATGTTCTTTGGAGTTCTTAAATTTTTAAATAATATAAAGAAATATTGAGACAAAAAAAAAAAAAAAAAAAGAGTACTACTGGTTTGCAAAGTGGAATTAGAGTTCCAGATGGAGAAAACAATGATAATGAGTCAGACCAAAATTTCAAGAAATAATGACTTAAAGCATATCAAACACAATGAAATACAATGACTTAATTTAGAAAAATGCAGCCAACTCCAAGCAAGATAAATACAAAGTAAAATATCAGAGTCAAATTGCCCAAAACCAAAGCTAAGAAAATCTTGAAAGCAGCCAGATAAAAAACATACATTATGTACAGGAAGAAAATAAGAAGAAGACTAACTGACTGCTGACTTCACTTATGAAACAACAGAGACTAAGAAACAATTGAATTACATTTTTAAAAAATAAAAGAAAATATTCTGTCAAGTCAGATTCTACATTTAGCAAAAATTACCTCCAAAAATGAGGATAAAATAAAGATATTTTCTGACAAACAACTATTTGTAAAATTTATTGTTAGGATACCTACACTACAAAAAAAAAAATGCTGAAAGATGGTATTCAGGATGAAGAAAATGATATAAAGTAGAAATTTAAATTTCCAAATATTTTGAAATAAAACAGCAATTTTCTAAATAATTTATGAGTCAATAAAAAAACACAAGATAAATTTAAAATATTTTGAAGCTAATGGAGATGAGAATATCACATTTAAAAATTTGTGGGGTACAGCCAGAGCAGTGCTTTGAACAAAATTTATAGCTTTAAATGTCTATATTAGAAAATACAAAGGTGTAACACCAATTATTTATTTCCATCTTATAGAGATAGAAAAAGGAAACTAAAATAAGCCAAGGTAGTAGAAGGAAAGAATTAATAAATATAAGAGCAGATATTAATGAACAGGAAACATGCATGTAAAGAAAATTAACAAAGCCAAAAGTTGGTTCTTTGAAAAGATTAATAAAGTTAATAAACCTCTAGCAAGAATAATTGATGAACAAAGAGGGATGCCAAATTACCAATATAGAAATACAAATAGGAATATTAATATGTATTCTACAGAATATCAATACATATCCACAATAATAACAAATACATATACTAAAGAAGAATAAGAAATAATAACACTAATAAAGGAATAATAATAAAAATAATAAGATATTATAAACAACTTTATGCCAATAAATTTAACAACTTAGATGAAATGGGCAAATGCCTTAAAAAACACAGTCTTCTAAAACTTAATCTACAGGAAAATTTGAATAATCTTATAATATTAAAAGAATTGAATTTATTATCAAAAACCTTCCCACAAGGGAAGCTCTGTGTTGCTATGAGTTCACTATTAAATTCTATCAAACACTTACAAAAGCAATAATAATAATATTACACAAACTTTTTCTAAAAATATAGCAGGAGAGACTGCTTCCCAACATGCTTTATAAGACCAGCGTAACCCTGATATCAAGCTGACAATGTCATTAGAAGGAAAGAAAACTACAGGCCAAAATCTCTCATGAACATACAAGCCAATATCTTCAATAAAATATTGGCAAACTGAGTTGAGCATTCTATAACATGTGTACCCTAGGGTTGTAAAGATATTTCAATACAAAAAATAATCAATTAATTTAGCACATTACAGAATTAATGAAAAAATATCACAGTTATCTCAATAGACATTGAAAAAGAACTTGATGAAATCCAAAACCCATTCATGATTTAAAAAAAAAAATCAGCAAATTACAGATAAAAGGAAACTTTCTCAACCTGACGGTGGGAATCTATGAAAATCATACAGCAACCATCATTCTTTTTTTATTTTTTTATTTATTTATTTTTTTTTATAACCATCATTCTTAATGGTTAAAGACTGAATTCTTTCTCCTAAGATTGGGAAAAAGGCAAAGATGTTCAATCTCATATTTTCTCTTCAATATTGTACTAAATGTCCCAGCCAGTGCAACAAGGTAAGAAAATGAAATAAAAAACATAAATATTTAAAAAGAAATAAAACTTTCTTTATTAACACATGACACGATTGTTTGCATAGAATATCCTAAGGAATCTACAAAAACCTACCAGATCTAAAAATGAGTTTAGTTAGGTCACAGAATACAAGATAAATGTACAAAATTAATTGCATTCATATATGAGAAACAAACATTTAGAAAATAAAATTTAAAAATAAAATATTTAGGAGTAAATTTAATGAAAGCTGTGCAAAATTTCTACATAGAAAACTACAAAATGTTACTGAACAAAATTAAGAAAGATCTCAATAAATTAAAGGATACATCCTGCTGTCCTGTTGATGGATTGGAAGATTTGATAGAGTTAAGATGTCCATTGTCCCCAAACTGATCTATAGAGTCAATAAAATTCCAATCAAGTTCTCAGTAGACTTTTTCTTTTGTATAAGTTAACAAACTGATGCTAAAATTTGTCTGAAAAAGAAAAGGATCTAAGATAGCACAAACGATTCTTTAAAAAAAAAAAAAACAAACAAACAATGTGAGAGTACTCACACTACCTGATTTCTATAATGCTATAAGAACTAAGTATCTGTATGGAACAAAAATGAACCATAACGCTTACTTCACTTCTTTTTCAAGAAATAATTGGAAATGGTTCATAGAGTTGAGCATAAAGCCTAAAAACTGTAAAACTTTTAGAAGACAGTATAGGAGATAAACTGTGCAATTTAGAGGTAGAAAAATATTTCTAAGGACACAAAAAGTATTGACTAGAGAAAAATGACAAATTGTACTTCATTAAAATTAAAATTGTTTGCCTTTCAAAAGACATTGAAAGAAAAGGAAATATCAAGCCACAGACTAGGAGATATTATTTGCATTACACACTTCTGACAAAGACTTGTATCCAGATTATATGAAGCTTTCTAACAACTCAGTAATAGGAAAGCAACCAACTAATAAATAACAGGCAAAAGATTTGAACAGACAGTTCACAAAATAAGATATACAGATGGCCAATGAGCACATGAAATGATGCTCAACACCATTAGTTATTAGGAAAATGCAAATTAAATGAGATACCACTTCATAGCTGAATGACTAAAATTATGACTAAAATGACTAAATGACTAAAATTAAAAAGACTGATAATACCAAGCATTGGGAAGGATGTTGAGCAACTGGAACTCATATATTACTGGGGGCGAGGAGGGTAAAATGGTACAATCACTTTTGAAAACTGTTTGGCAGCTTCTTATAAAACTAAGCATACTCTTATCAAATGGCTCAGCAATTCCATTCCTAAATTTTTACCCAAAAGAATTGCAAAACACATGTCCATAAAAAGACTTGCCCAGAAATGGTCATAGCAACTTTATTGATCATAGCTTAAATCTGGAAAGAACCCAAATGGGAATGAGTAAACAATTATGATACATTTATACAATGGACTAGTACAGCCATAAAAAGGAGCAGCTATTAAAACATGCAACAACATGGATAGATCTCACAGACATCATGATGAGTGGGAAAAAAGTGGGCAGAAAAAAAAAGTTCTGTATGATTCCATTTAAATTAAATTCTAATATTATAATTCTAGGGATAAGAACAAGACCAGTGGTGTGCTGGAGCAGTGGGTGGGAGGGAGGAGATTGACTTCATGTACAGGAGGGAGCTTTTTGGGGAGATGGAAATGTTCTATAACTTGATTGGGTTGGTGGTTGTATAGGTGTATACTTTGGTCAAATATCATTGACCTGTGCACTTAAAGTGTGCTGATTTTAAACTACTATAAATCAGACCTGAATAAAATCAATTTTTAAAAAATTGGCTCATTTAACCTAAAAATCTGGATTAGGATTCTCTTGAAAAGCCAGATCTAGAAAAATGCTAGGAAAGCAACCCCATTTAGTGGCAACCAAGTGGAGCTAAGCTATGGCTGCCCCATTCCGATGGGACAAGCATTTTCTAAAGTCCCCACAGGCCCTCTCCCCCCTCAGTCACTTATGCTGTCCCTTTTTGCTATCTGTTGAATGCCTTTTGGCCTCTGCTCTTAACGAACAAACAACTAAGTTTGTTTGTGTGCTCATTGATTTATTCAGCCATCAATCTTTTGTGCAATATGTTCTCAGTTCATTGGACTGGCCATTTCTTCTCCATGATATCAATCCCTCTTCATCTGAGGAGCAGGAGTGAAGCTACAATATTACATTCAAGGCGATGGCATCCTACGGACCCTCCCCCAAGCTTAGCTACCTTTGGCTCAGGGTGGGTCGCATGTTTAACTCCTATGGAATAAGGGGAAGAGGCCAAGAGGAAGAAGGAGACAGGGTCACACTGTTCTGACTGTCCCTGACTCCTGGGTCTTCTCCCCAAGACCAGCTCTGGGGTGGAGGGGCAAGTAACTAAGGTCGCATTACAGAAAACCCAATCAGGGTATATAAATCAGGATCTGGAGTTAAAGAAAAGTGGAATTTTATACAACGGATCATTATTATATGGCTTAGGCTCTGTAAATCAGTCCGTTGTAGCTAAAGTGTGAAGTGACTGCCCTTAAATCAGAACATTTTCTTTAGGAATTCCTGGGCATGACTTGTAAAACTGCTGTAGGATCTGTAAGCTCCGATTGGAGTTATGTAAATACATTGCCTCCCCTATAAAGCAGTTGAATGTTTTAACTAAATCTAATTCTTAAAATAATGATTTCTGAATCAAAACTTTGCTGGGAAGATTTACAGGCAAGTTTTATAAATCAGTGGCAAGATATATAACTCAGATAGTGAGAAGTGCAGATTTATAAATCCAACTTGTAAATCAGGAGAAAAAACATCATGTTTTACACTAAATAATATTTTTACAAATGGCACCTCATACATCATGCAATTGCCACAAATCTTTCACACTGGAGTCAGGCTACATAATGCAAGGCTGAATCACAAAGGAAATTGAGGCCTGGGTGGTGATGTCGGCAGGAAAAATGCTGTTCCGTCCCCTCCATCCATGGAGATGGGCGAGGGGCTCTGGAATCAGACTCTCTCTGGTTTGTAATTCCTTTTGGCAGCCTGAGAGCGGCCTGACTGTGGGTGAATTTCATCACCATCCAAGTCTCAGTTTACACATCTATAAAATGCACACAATAATCCCTTTGCCAAAAGAATGTTGACAGGATTAATTGAGATAATTTCTGTAAAGCAATGAGCTCAGTGTCTGGAAAGTACTGAGTGCCTAATAAATGTTCATTGTTATCTGTTGATATATTATTAAAATTGAATATTGTTGTTGTTATTATTATTTTCAGTCTACATCAGCTTCCCATTCCATGACTCATAAAAGAAAATAGTTGTGGGAAGTGGGAAGCAGGGGCAGTGATGGGGGTGTTGACTCCCGGGCAGTGGAGCCTGAGAGCTGGTTTATGTCCTCCTACTCCAACTGTGTTAGCCTGGAATATTTTCCCTGGTATTCCTCAATTTCTGGCTGGAAGAATTTCCCGCAAAAGGCTCCTGAAGGTCATTTTTTGAGACCCGACTTCTATGCAGAATTTAAATAAAAGCTAATGTTTTTAAGAAGCTTGTTACAAAAGTAATACATTTTTATTGCAGAATATTTGGAAAATAATGAAAATCACCAATACTCTTGCCACCCAGAGATGATCCCTGATGACTTTCTGGTTATCCTCTTAAGGTCTTTTTCTTTGCATACATTTACATACATATATTTTTAAAAAACCAAAAATGAGACCACATTGTACAGGTTGTCTTGCAAATTTGTTTTTCTACTTAACTATATATTGTGAACCTTTGCCAAAGTCACTAAATATGTTTTTTTATGATCGTGTATTATACTACACCATAATTTATTTAGCCAGTTCCATATTGTCAGACATTTATTTTGTTTTAATTTTTTGCTATTATAAACAACATTCCAGGGAACATCTTTTAAATAAATTTCTGCAGTTATTTATGATTATTTTCTAAGGATAAATGCCTAGAAGAGGAATTGCTGTGTAAATGGGTTGTGCACGTTTTTAAGAATTTTGCCAAGTTACCCACTGGAAAGCTTGTATCACTTTAAGCCCATGCCAGCAATCTGTGGGTGCCCATTTCCCCATGCTCCAGACAATCTTTTTTCTTCTTTTTTTTTTTTAGACTGCCAATGTAATAGCTGAAAAACTGTGTTTCGCTATTGTTTCGGTTTGCACATCTTTGACAGCTTGTAAAGTTAAACATTTTTCATATTTTTGCTGTTAGTACTTCTTTTGTGAATTTCCTAATCATGTCTTTTGACCACAATGACATTTCAGAGCGTTAGAAATATTAACCCATTGTTACATATGTTGCAAATATTTATTTTCTCAGTTTGTCATTTGCCCTTAAATTGTGCTTATGGCAGAAGATTTTGATTTATATGTGGTTAATTCTATCAATACTTACTTTATGATAAGACACTCTTTAAAAGTTTTCCCAGAACAAGTTCATGTAAACATACACCTGTATTTACCTGTAGCTATTTTGTATATGTACTTTAAACCCTTAATCCACCTGAAATTTGTTTTAGGAGGTGGTGGGAAGTAGTGATGAATTAATTTGTTCTTAGGATTTCATAATTGCCCTTTCATCACTTCCCCTGGAGATTTGAAATACCCCTCCTACCAGGAACAACATTCTTTTTTTTTTTTTTTTTTTTTTTTTTTGCGGTATGCGGGCCTCTCACTGTTGTGGCCTCTCCCGTTGCGGAGCACAGGCTCCGGACGCGCAGGCCTAGCGGCCATGGCTCACGGGCTTAGTTGCTCCGCGGCATGTGGGATCTTCCCGGACCAGGGCACGAACCCGTGTCTCCTGCATCGGCAGGCGGATTCTCAACCACTGCGCCACCAGGGAAGCCCAGGAACAACATTCTTATATGTTCTTTCTACCTGCTTCTCCCTAATCCCGTCTATTTTAATTATTGTAGTTTTAGAATCTATTTTGTTATCTGTTTGGGCAAATATCCCTAATATTTCTGTTTCATCAAATTCTCCTTAATTATTTTGTCTATTGATTCACCCAGACATTTAAAATTCTTTTGTCAAGTGTCAAAGAAAAAAGGTGTTAAAATGTGAATTGGAATTACAAAAGACATCAATAAATTGGAGTGATGCCTTTAGGATTGTTAGCCTTCTATTCCAGACAAAAAGATACATGGCATGTATCCCCTCTTATTTTAGCCTCCTTGCATCTACCTCAGTAAAAGTTTTCTTTCCACTCCCTTACAAAACCGTTGGGTCAGGATAACTTCTAATCAGGTAAGATTGATGTTATTTGACCCTGTTTGTTTCAATGGCATTCAAAATCCAAAGTCCTCTAAGAGGAGGGAGAAGGTGGAGAGAGGTTAATCTAAGGTTAAGGTGACGAGGATGTTTGGGTCTCTCCTTTGAAGCACTTGGTTCCAGGAAGGCTCTATAGAAAACTTCAAACACCAACGTCTACAAATGGCCATGCAGTCACCGACCCACATGAAATGCTTCTGTGCAGGCTCACTTAGTATCTTGGCTGGCAACCTTCAGTGTTCAAATATCCCAACAAAAGGAAAAACGCTTGACCTTCAGCTACTGATTGAAACACAATAAAACAAATAATAATGAAAAAATGAAACACCTGTCTGGGAAAGATACTTGACACTGTCTCAAGTATCATTGGGGAATTCAGGAATTATGAGAACTCAACCGTGCTTGTTTGTTTTCTGAGTGTTATTGGGCTCCCTCTACTCTCCTTCCAACTGTCCAATAAAGTATGGCCTTGGGTACCATGAACAGATTTGGAGTTTAAGATGATTCCAGCTATTTCATGGAGAATGTTGCAGGGAGCAAGAATGGTCATGGGAAGGCCAGTTGGGAGACAGTTCCGTTGTTCAGATGGGACATGACAGTATTATGGACTTGTTGAGGGCAGTGCTTGTGGAGGGAAGGTATCAGAGTCTAGATATATTTTGGTGATGGAATAAATAGGATTTGATGATGAGATTAGAGAAAGAGGGATGTCAAAGATGATTCCCAGGTTTCGGGCAAAAGAAACTGGATGATTGCTGAGATTTTATAGGCTGAAGTAGGAGAAGATTTGGGAGCAGCAGGGATAAAACTGGCCAGAGTTGAATTTAGGATGTGCCTATCTAGGTCCAGACTCTACTGGCATTAAGTGATAGAAATCCACCTACAACTCTCCTAAATGAAAGCGAAGTGTCTTGACTTCTGTAGTGGAATGTCTGGGTGGGACTGATGTCCAGATCCATGTGCCCAATGTCGTCATCAGGACTCGCTCTCCTCTCTCCTCTTCCCTCTCCCTTCTCTACATTGGAATCCAAACTCCCCCTCCCCACTCTCTCTCTCTCTCTGATGTGCTTCCTCTGCATCACTTTCATCCTCAAGCAAAGTTCTCCCCAAGTATGGTGGCAGAGTTGGCTCAGCCATTGCAGACTTACATTCTACCAGTTAACAATCCCAGTAGAAAAATAAGAAAAAATAAGATTTCCCTCAAATGGCACCAATAACATTGTTGAGAATAAATGTTCTTGACCCGCTTTTACTACACACCTCTCTTTATACCAATCTGATGCTGCTAGACCAGTTATAGGACTAAACTACATGAAAGAATGCAGCTGCGAGGGAGTGGTTCTCCAAAACTAAACTGGGTACCTTGACCAACACAAGAAATAGATTGGACAGACAAATCACAGATGTCTACTATTTGCCAATAGGTAGGCGACCTTATAGTTGATTGTCCAAAACACGTTTAAGCATGAAAGGGGTGATAGGGATAATGATGCCAGGGAAACAAATGTAAACAGAGATTATCCTGACCACCTGGAGACATATTATCACCTTATCTGTAGGACATCTGAGTAGAGATGTTGACTAGTTGTTGGTGTTCAGGTAAGAGGGCTTGGATGGGATAGAGGAATTGGAGCAGGTGACAGGAGCAGTCCTCATGGAATGATAAGAAAAGAAGCCAGTTTGGGGTGTGTTGAAGATTGAAAGGAGGTGAGGAATTGGAACAGCATGTGGGCACAATCCTCCTCAGCTGGAGTGGGAAGGGCAATAGGGAGACAAAGCAAAGTAGGAATAAAGTATGTAGGAACAGGGAAGATGCATTTGAAGGACAGGAGACACATGGACATTTTGGGAGAGAGAATAGTGCCTGTGGAAGGAAGCCCTGAGAAGCTGGGAGGAGAAGGGGTCCTTAGGAGGGAGGAGGGCCAGCTTCAGCTTTGTCTCAGGAGGGAAGCAGGGGAGGAGGGGTAGGTGCAGGTAGGCTGACAGAATCAGTGTTGGGGCAGATGAGATGCTCTATGTGATGGCTTCTCATTGCCCCACGAAATACAACACAAGGACCTTTGGCAAGATTGGAGTTTGAGGACAGAGAGGAGTTGAAACAGTCACTGTCATAAGAGGGTTGGTGAGAGAAATGTGCCAAAGTTGCTGGGTAGCCTGGTGGCCCAAATGAGGCTGGCACTGGGGTGAGAGCAGTCTTTGGAATTCTTCTCTGATGAAGACACCTAAAGAAATGGCAGTGTCCCTGTCAGCTCATCCCCACAGGGATGGTTGCAGACCACTTCCCTTCATTCTCCAGGACCCCAAAGAGGTTGGCACCTTTCCTGTACCCACAGTCTGAAATGGACTCTGGGGTACAGGAAAGGTGACAGAGACACAGAGTCCATATTTGGGATACACAGAAGGTCACGTTCTAGGAGCCCCTGAAGTAAGGGGGCCTCGTGCCTATGAATGCCAGCATTTTTGTGAAGGAGAAACATTTTTAAAGCCATCTTTTCAGTTTTAGGAGGTTGCTGAAGTCGGGGAGAGGTGGAATTAGCCATAACTCACTCCTCAAGTCCTACAGAGGTCTCCAGCCATGCATTTCGGTGGTCAGAAGGTGCTCCAGAAACTCCATGAGAACAGGGGCACTGGGGTGTCACCACGTGCCTCTGGCACAGGCACTCTTCTCAGCACATAGAAGATGCTTCATATCTGCTGAATGAGCAGGAGAAGTCTGACCTTATTCTGGACTGATCGATGGGTTGGGACCTCCAGGTACCCTGAGCTTTTAGCCTGTACTTGGAAGCTGGCACCTTTGTGTTTTCATCCTCGCTGGTATTTTGCCATTTAAGAAATTCATGTTGAGCATTATGGCTTCTAGCCTTTGAGCACAGTGTCTTTAATTGATTGACATTTGATGAATTAAGTAAAAAATGTTATAAAAGGAAATTGTGGTGGATTCACCTTATGCTTAATTTTTTTTTAAAGCATTGAAATTAAAGGAACTCTCTTCCATACACCAGCTACTTGCTGAAGCTGCTAAATAGCAAGGATCTGATTTAATATCTGGGATATTCGGAAGCCTGAAAGCTAGAGAAGGAGAATGAGAGGTAGCATTGACCCACCACACCTGGCCTTCTAGCAGGTCCTGTCTGGTCCACAGGGACCTGCTTAACCAAAGCACAAAGGATCACAGCCTGAAAGACAGTGATGAAGACATCCTCGGGTGTTTGTCTCCACAACAAACGTCACTTGAAACTTCCCTTTTCCCCCTTCAGAATGCCAACGTGATTATGCATCGAGCTGTTGCTATTTACAGAGCTCTTAGCACAGAGAGCATTACACAGCCAGTGACACAGAATTACAACCATCTAGACATATGGTTTGGATAAACAAAGCACAAAGCGCAAATTAACCATGGTTGACTATAACTCCCGCTCTCTGCTCCCCAGGGAGGGACTTTAGTGAAACTCCCAGTCGGAGAACGCAATACATATCAGAAAGTATAGTACATCCAGTGTGGTTTAGACAAATGCTAAGCCTTATTTTATGCTTTTCATGGTGCCAGAACACAATGGCACCAACCTGTCTAGGAAAAGTTATAACTCTGTGCCAGTTTCCTGTAAATAGTAATTGTACGCCTACTGGATTCCATGCCTGTGTGCTCCAAGACCAAAGAATGCCTTTCATTTGTCATCACCTTGCTTCCACTTCCCATGTCACCAAAGGCAGTTGCCTCATGAATCGGGATATCAGAGCTGTGTGGAGTTGGACATAAGTAGCCTTCTCTGAGTAAATATCCTTCAACTTCCACTGTGGTCCTTCCCCCTCACTGAGTCCCCCATGATTGTCTGCAGAGAAGAACACCCTCCCATGCTGGACAGTCAAGGTCTGAGCTCATCCAGCCCCAGGGGTACCATTAGGAGTGGGCTGATTTTCTTTTCTGGCAGTAAGGGTTCCCCTAACTTCTCATATTTTATATTTCATGAGAAATTCTTTTGAGACAGGAAACTTTCTGTGTGAGGTCTTTGGCCTCATCATTGACACATGAACCTTATAAACTTTGTTTGACAATAAAGAGTATAATATTTGCTTTTCATAATACATGTGCATCGCTTTCCAAAGGAGAGAGCAAAATAAATAAATAACCAGAGTGAAAGGCTTCTACTTGGCTTGGACACTTGTACTGGAGTTTTTCAAAAAGGAAAAAAAATCCACAAAACACTTGGCTAAATATATACCTATTTTTTTCTTGTCTTTAGTGGCTTTTCAGATATACATTATATATTTAATTCTCTCTCTCCCTCTTTCTCTCTCTGCCTCCTCTGTCTCTGTCTCTCTCTTTCACACACAAACACACACACTTTATAAAAATTAAAATTAGAGCTCATCATTTAGGGACTTAAGAAGGTATGTCCACGTGGCCCTAGAAATACTAAGGACTCTATAGTATCGGATAAAACTTATTAAAGACTTAAATCTTATTTGTTGATAAACCTTCAAGGCTCATTATCTTATTAGCGGACCCTATTGTTTTAAGTGAACACCAAGAACAAATTCTGCTCCAACAGATGAACAGTCTTCAGGCTCGGAAGTTCAAAGCGAGTGTGAAGGGCATCAAATCTCTAACCTCTAATCAATGGAAATCCCAGATGTCAACTTCCAGAGCAGCATGGTCTTCTTGAGTCGGATGATTTCTGTGCGATCCATTCAAGTGGCCTTGACGTTTTCTTCTTGTGAAGGTTGGGCAGGCGGCAGGACTCTCTGCCCTGGCTCTACATGGGTATTTATCGACATGTCTACTTGCTGTCATTTTCACGTCTCATTTCCAACTCTCTGAAGTGAATAAGGAAGACTACTGAATCATTCTCTGTCACTTTAATTTGGCCAAATAGAAATAGGGTGGGACAGGAGTCGAGATTTCCAGGGCAAAGCTAATGGACTTACCAAAGCCACTTACCTGGATTCAATAGTTCAAATCAACTCCATTCAATTCAGCAAATATTTCCTGATACCTCCTCTGAAAGAAGTCCTGGTGCTGAGCCCTGTAGAAAATGTAGAAAAGGATAAATTTCCCTCTTGAAGTTCCAGTCTAGAGGGAAGGTATTTTGGAATAAAATAATCCTATAGAAGAAAAGCAGCAATGAGAGGGACAGGAGGAGCTGAAGGAGGGAGGAATCAACTGATTAGCATTGGGAAGCAGAAAGGTGGGAAGCTGGATATTCCTCCTGATTCTTTTAAGGTTTCTCCAAATCTAGAAAGGTCATAGGATGTGTACCAGGTCTCAGTCCTACTTGTCTCTTTCCATATCAAGAGTCAAATGAAAACATCTCCAAGCATATTGAAAATAGCAGCTGGTCATAAGCCCATTCCCATCATGGACTCAATGTACATTGGATGCGTTTCATTTTGCTTCTATGTGAAACAGATTATACTAGCCCATAAAGAGGGATTTTACATTTAGTCTTATGTGACATTCATTAGTAACATTTTCCCATATGCACTTACAGATGTCCATTCAGGAAATTTGTGGGAAATCACTCTGGGGCTCAAAGGATTGACGAGAAGGGGGAGGACCCTGGCTCAAAAGAGGCTGGAATCGAGGTATATCCAGGACCCAGGTTGACTCAACCTTATGCAGTGTCAAGGAACATTCTTCTCTCTGGAGGGCTGAACTCCAAACACTTCTCTGACCTCACATCACTGTTCTCCACATTCAAAATCATGTGGGAGACTTTGGCTGATTGCCTTGGCTTGTGTCCAGGGCCCAATTCTTGGCACCGTGGTTTACAGTCTTAACAAGACCACCATAAAGGGAGAGGGAACCCCCCCTCCCATCCCAGGAAGAAATCAGGTTGCCATTATTGGAAGTAAGGTGAAATGACTGGGGGGACCAAGACACCAAGAAGCCCACCATGGTCAGTGAGACAAACACTGTGTTAATGCCAAGATAATTAAGTCATGGACAGTGAAGAAAAGTGATGCACCGGTTAGTGTTGGAGGGTAAATAACTCATCATAAAACAAGGAAGAAGGGAAAGCGCTACAGCAAAGAGGAGACGAAGAGGTATTTCAAGGGGAAATCAGAAGAGGGACACTAGTTTCTGCTCCATGTATTCAAGGAAGCTCAGGATGAAATCACGGCGATGCCATAGAGCAGCGGTTCCCAACCCCCGGGCAAAGGACTAGTATCGGTCCGCGGCCTGTTAGGAACCGGGCCGCACAGCAGGAGGTGAGAGGCGGGTGGGCAAGCGAAGCTTCATCTGTCGCTCCCCATCGCTCCCCATTGGTCCGCATTGCCTGCCTTATCGCCTGAACCATACCCCACCCTGTCCGTGGAAAAATTGTCTTCCACAAAACCAGTCCCTGGTACCAAAAACTTTGGGGATGGCTGCCATAGAGGGAATGCGAAATGTATCTGAGGAGCTCAAACAGTTGGCTGAGCCTGTGAGGAGATTCAGGTCAGCAACCAATTTGACACAAACAGAATTCCACATCTTTATTGGAGTTATGACATCTGTCCCTTTTTGATATTGGTTTGAAGAGATTCACCACCCACTACTTGACAGTTCTATGCCTCAAAAAGAGTTCAATGCAGGGTGTGTATGTAACTGCACTCATATGCACACACACTCACACACTTTTGTTGGAAACCTTTTCCTAAAATTGCCCTCTATCTACTCTCAGGAAATTGAGTGGTCATCGCTTGAGTTTTCAGTGCACTTTATCCTTACATCTGAGGCTTCTCCTGCCATATTAAATTAAAATTCTCTGTGGTGGATAGTGTCTTGCCTATCTTTGCATCCCCTGTGCTGGGCATAGTACTTGATACCAAGTAGGCATGTGACAAATGTTGAATGAATAAACATAGTTGAGCATACATATTCCTCAAATCATAATTGTCTTACTGCTGGGCATAATAAATGTTTGCAATTTGGCATTCTAACTAGTTTAGCCTTTGTGCTATTCTTATGTAACTTCTTTTGGTGGTTTCCCTGTTTTCTGTAGTTATCTCAAAGGGAAGAGGTGCACATTTGGGCATTGATTGCACCTCCATTCCCAGAATCATAAACACTACTCTGTGCTCTCCAAAATCCACTCCCTCATCTTCCTGGGCACACCGCTAAACTACATTTCCCAGCCTCTTTTGCAATTAGGTATGGCCACATGACTCAGGTTTAGCCAATGAAAAGAAAGAGAAAGTAAAGTAAAAACCTCCCCAAATACCATACTTCTCTTTTTCCTCATCTGCCAGATGAATGGAGAGGATGCTAGGCTCTAACCCCTAATAGCCATTAATCACATGTGGCTATTTAAATTTAAATTAACTAAAATGAAATAAAAATGTGGAACAAGGGAATATTGCAGTTCCATATACTCAGGACTGCTTCCCTTCTCTAAACCCAATGAAATAAAAATAAAATGTGAAATTAAACTAGAGAATCCCCTAGTTCTGCCTTGTGCATGGAACTTGGATGGGACCCCAAAATAGAGAGGAAAAGAGACAGTAAGAGAGCTCAGCTCCACGGTTGATTTGGGACCCAGCATTCTTCTCATCACCTCCCCACCACTGCTCCTGCACTGAGGTTCCTTTCCACTGAGGGGCAACTTTAAGATTATAGACAGCCAGTTTTAATCCTGCCTTCAGCATCTCCTTGCTGTATGATCACAGCCTTTTTATTTAATGCTTCTGGGCCTCAATCCCCCACTTTTAAAATAGCAGCTGATGCCTCTAACCTCAGTCATCAGCTTTATGGGAATAACATATATACATGGCAGCCACTGTCTCTCTTAGATCTTTTTCTCCTTTTTTATTTCATACAGATATCCAGTTGTTCCAGCATTATTTGTTGAAAAGACAATCTTTTCCAACATTCATTTAACTTCGCATTGGTGCTTTTTTCAAAGATTAATTGACTATACATATGGTGGGCCTATTTCTGAACTCTGTCCTGTTCCATTGATCTATTAGGCTATTCATATGTTAATAGCACTGTCTTGACTTCTGTAGCTATATTTAAATGCTATAAAATATTGAAACCAGGTAACAAAGGTCCTTCAATGTTTTTCTTTTAAAAAATTAAATGTAATTGAAAATTCAGTTACAGTCTCACTAGCCATGACTAAAATGCCCCAAAGCGTTTAGTCCTTAGTGGCTACCATATTGGACAGGGTAGTATGAAACAGTTCCATCACCATAGAAAGTTCTATTGGCTAGCACTGTTCTAGAAGAGGTTAAAGTCACAAAAGGGAAAGACGCTGGGTCCCTAAATGATGCATGAACCAGTCACACCATCACTACCACTGGTTGGATTTGATTAAATAAATAAATAAACAAACTTCTGTTGTGTTGAAGCTTTAGATGTGGGAGTTTATCATTCACAGTAGGTAGTAACTTCTTATTTGATACAGGGGCCGTGTGTTAAGATGCTGAAGCATTTAGTTCACTTCTCTTTCAATATATGGTGGAGAACAAGTTCTACTTGGAGAACTGTCTTGTCCAAGAGCAGAAAATCAATGAATCGCTGGGGTCCAGTCTGTAAAGACTAGTTCCATAAGTATGGAGAAAAGTATCAAGGCCTTCCTATGGGCTTTGAAGAACACTCCTTAAGCCTTTAGAGCCTGAAGATTTGCACATCTTGCTCCTTGATGCAGCCTTCATGATGCCCTGGTATAAGCATGTTTCTGCATATTCTTTATCTACATGGAGGGAGCACCTGACATCTGCAGTGCACAGGTAACTTTAAAATAAACTGAGAAATTAGCAATCCTGCCAGATCACAATCCCCGTCTCAGACAATGGGAACTGAAGTTCCCAAAGGATCATGTGATGTTATAAAACAATATTGTAATAATTTTAAAGGTAAGTTAGAACATGACCTGGGCCTGTCATGAATATTTTGCCCATGCAGGGTTGCTTTATACAAAACAGTGGCATGTTTTATTTTAGAATGTGTGGAAAGGAGAGAAAGATATTAGAGCCCTTTTTCATAAAGATTTTTACTCACATCTGTAACAAGCAATCTTCAGAGTTTTAATTTTTTTAAAGTTCACAACTTTATTTCTGATATTTCTTGTACACACTGATACCATTGATGTGTAGGGTTATGTTAGGGGTACTTGGAGAAACACATTTAATTTAGTAGCTATGTTTTCCTTGCATTCTTGTTGGTCACAGTGTGTGACAGATGAGTCTGACTTCCCACTTAATGATAGAAATTTTCCTTTTTAAGTAAACTTAAGTTAAAATCCAACTCATATCAAAGAAAAAATATGAGTAAATAGTAGTACTGTCATAACATGGATTCAACAAAAATCCTGAGTGTGGTATGCAAATGACTCATGTTTGGGAAACCACTTTGCACATCCTGGGACTGTAAATGCCTGGTCAAGGGGTAGGATTTCTTTCTTTCTTTTTTGAAATGAATGAGTGAATTTTTATTCGTTTATTTTTTATTGAGGTAACATTGAGTTATAACATTATCTAAGTCGTGTCAATGTTTGGTGCTTCCTGATAGGCTTTTTGTTTTGTTTTTAATTTGAATTGTCTTACATTTTGTTCAATCCTTGGCAAAGAGGGAATGGTTTATGGATGACTATGTAATGCCTGAGTCTTGAGTAGAAAAGAAAGACAATTTCTCAGGGCACCCATGCCTATCCCTGGGATGTTAGAATAAAATAGATTAGTCAACTCAGGCAAAACAGCTTTTTCAGTTGTGAGTACAAGGATGCTTTCCTTTCCCTGAGCTGGAATCGAGTTCAAGAATCATTCAAGGGCTTCCCTGGTGGTGCAGTGGTTGAGAATCTGCCAGCTAATGCAGGGGACACGGGTTCGAGCCTTGGTCTGGGAGGATCCCACATGCCGCGGAGCAACTAGGCCCGTGAGCCACAACTACTGAGCCTGCGCATCTGGAGCCTGTGCTCCGCAACGAGAGGCCACGACAGTGAGCGGCCCGCACACTGCGATGAAGAGTGGCCCCCGCTCGCCGCAACTAGAGAAAGCCCTTGCACAGAAACGAAGACCCAACACAGCAAAAATAAATAAATTAACTAATAAACTCCTACCCCCAACATTAAAAAAAAAAAATCATTCAAGACTGTTGCATTGAGGGCTATGTTCCCGCTCTCATGAGGAGCCCTGTCCCCTCCACTCAGCTTGCTTCCTGAGGAAAGGACCCAGTGGAACAGAAGTGCTCTCTGGGGCCATGTCACCCCAAAGCTCGCTCCTGTTGGCTGGTGTTACTGTCGCTGTTCAGACCCCGTGTCCTCCCAACTCTGAAGTCCCATCAGCTAAGAATCCAGTGATCTGCCTTAACCACAGTGGCTCTTGTCATCTTTAGTTACTCTGTGGCTGGGACCTGTTTCCCTAACAGGAAGACACCTTTTAAGTGATGTGAGTGATGGAGAGCTGTCTGAGGGCTGGGTAGATTTGGAACAACCAACTAGGAGTTCCAGAACATACCCCAGTTTGTCCAACCCTATGTGGCCTGAAAATTAGGAGATCTAGTCAGGACTGGTGTTCTCTGACCATTGCCAAGGGTTTCCTCATTTAGGGCTCTGTAGTGTTGATCAGACAGCTGAGGCTCAGTATGTGTTAAGGGTTCCAGGCGTGAAAAGGAAAAGTAAGGTGTGAAAGATAAAATAAACAATAAAATCCCTCAACAATTGTTTGCAATTCATGAGCTTTCCTCAAACCCTCAAAGGAAGATCATTTGGCTGAACTCCAGGGACAGTGGGGGCGTGGGAGGGAGAGAACCCAGAGTGAGGGCTGCCACCACCATGACACTCACACCCATATTTTCACGTAGTTTGCTTCTCTCCTACATGACTTAAAAAAAAAAAAAAATCACACCAACTCAATATGTGTGGTGAGGAACTGGACTAACATTTCATGGTTTCATCTTAAAATTGTCCTACTCTGTCTGTAGTTGGTCTCCCCTCCCCCCACCACAAAAAAATTAGAGCTTGAACACTCTTTCAAGATTAAAATGGAAAAAAAAAATGTTTTAAAGGGGTTGATCTGCTGAGAAAACTTGCATCTCACACCCACTATGGATGTCCTTCTATAACCTCATAGCTCCTCTGTCTAGAACCAAATTCACTGTTTTTCACTGAAACCATCTCTTCCTTGATTCTTCCCATTTCCGTCACCGGCTGATTGTCCCCCACGTGCTCAGAGACCTGCAGTCTCTGCTCCCTCACCCTCAGCTTTCGCTTGGCCCCAAGGCCCAACTGAAGCCTCACCCTTCCCCTCGTCACTGCTGGAATTGTCCGGCTGGCTCTGGCCCTGGTTGTGGCGTCCTGGCTGTGCTTTGCAACAGAATCTCTCCCTCATCTCCCCATGGTTGGCTGCTACCTCCACGTTCGTCTGCCCTGATACCTCAGTCCACCTGCGTTTTTTTCCTCTGGATCCTTGCTAATACTCCAGTGGGAGCCTGGGATGCCCTTCCTCACCTCCCCACCTGTGCCATCCCTGTCCCGTCCTGCCAGAGCCTCCATCCCTGCGGCCCACGATCAGCCATCTGCTGAGCTCCTGGGAGGTGGCCTATCTGACTCCTGACCATGTTCTTATTCTGCTTGAGATGTAGTAGATCTTACCTCGACTATAGGTTGCCTGGGGGATGGAAATATATCTCCCCCCACATCTCCATATCCCTCTATTATGCCTGGCAGTTTCATATACATAATTACCTGTTGAGTAAATGATGAATGAATTCTTCCAAGATAGATTTTTAAAGATGGAGGAGAACCACAAGCAGGAGTTGTCTGAAGAATGAACCCTTATTTCAGATCCTACTGAGTGTTTCTGTTGAGAACTCCTTGGACTATGAAAACAGGAACAATTATGGTATAAATGGACTTTGAAAATAGCAATAATTAGGTAATTAAAAATGTACTTCAGTTTCATTATTGTGTCCATAAAATTCCACCATAGAAAAACAAACTATTTTAACATATTTTACTTAATATAATTCATGTAATTGTGATTTTTATGTTCCACCTATTTATGCAATTAAGTAGTACATGGCTATTTCGTACAATTAAACATTGCGAGAATCTGCTGCCGGTTTGGAACACAGGGTTTGATATATTAAACAACTTTTTATGCTAAACAGTAGACACAGTGAACATTATATTCATTTAATTCCATTTTAATTAGTTGAATAATACTTTAAATGTGAATTTAGGCTTAACTAGAATGGCACATTACTTGAGGTTGTTTTCTTCCAAATTACACATCTGTAACTTGTTGATGTTTTTTGCAAGAGGAAACGGTGTTATGTGTGGGCACGTGAGTTGAGAAAAACGTAGGTTTCCCAGTTTTCCGTCAAAGCTTCTCAGTCGCTAGTTAAAACCATTCTAGTGACGCACAGATTCCAGGAACACCTCCCCACATTTCCTCTCGAGGAGGTAACCTCAAGAAGCTCAGGGAATGTGTTCCAAACTTGGCTGAGGCCTAAGGTAGCGAGGAAAGGCGAGGGTCAGAAACTCCAATTCCACTGGCAAGGGGCAGCCCGAACTTCCCATCCAGCTGCCTCTGGCCCTGGACCTTGGCCACCACCCACATCTCTGAGGTGGGCCTCAGAGGTGGACCTGTGCCAGCTGGGGCCATCACGGTCAGCCAGCCCCCTGTGGGCTTCTGGCCTCCCTTTTCCACAAACCTCCTCCCCACCTAACCAGGCTGGTGCTGAGGGAGACTGGAGTCTGGGAGGGATTCCTGAGGCACTTGAGCTGAGTTCCCAAGGATGCATAGGGATTCATCATGGGAAAAGGGGAACCTAGGAGACTTCAAGGAGGAAGAATATGTGAAGGTCCTTCTTTGCACATGGCGTGAGGAACATATACACAGAACTCCGTCTCTGTTCTCCTTGAGGCTTCTTGTCCAGGCCTGTGTAGTGACAGGCCAAGCTCTGTCCTTCTTTCCCTAACCAGTCCCATCTCATTTGCCCTGCAATTGCTGCCCTGGCTTCGAGGGTCCCCAGAAGTCTCCCACTCTCCTCCCACCTCTGGTCTCCTTTCCTTCACTTTCCCTGACTACTGAGTCCTGACTCTTGGATTGTGAAGATCTGTGGCCTGAGTCTACTCCAAAATCAATTCTTGCCTTCTCTCCTGGCCAGGCAGACTTTCCTCCCCAGGGGTCAGATTATCAGCCTGACCTCCCCTCCCTCTGTTCCCAGATGGGAACTCTGCACCAAGCCGGACCCATGCGACACACCTTGGCTGGGGTGTAGGAGGAGGGGATGGGGGCAATTGGCTCTTTCATTTAGGGATCCCTCGCCTCGGAGTCAGGACAGCCCTCACTGTTCCTAAGTGACAGCGTGGTTCATTCCATCTGGCCAACAAACACCCTTCCCAGTCCTCCTGCCCTTGAACTCTCCAAGGCTCAGCTCCCATTCTTCCTATCTCACGTGACTCCTTCCAAGTGCTGTTTCAGACCCTCCGGATTAAAGGAGATGAGGCATGGGAGGGCTTAACAACCAACGTGACAATAATAACAATAACAAATGCTAATTGAACGCTTCCTCAGTATTTAGTACATTGCATTAATCTTCAAATTTAGCTCTCCAACGTGCACAAATGGAGCTACTCCTAGTAACCCCACGTAGAATGTTTATGAGACAGAGACATACAACCAAGTGAGGGAACCAGTCTCAGAACCCAGATGATCTGACTTCAAGGGTCTGTGTCTCTAACCACTACTCTGTCCTGCTTCCCCAGCAGGGGAATCAGCAAATAGTAAGCAATCATTATTAGTTGCTGCACCGAATCCCAAGGAGTACCCCTCTTTTTCTTTGTTCCTGTTAGTTTTGAAATCTGGGTCTCCTGACTCACCGTCCAGTTGAGAATAACAGTTCATTTGAGCACTTCTTTTGCACCCACATGGGCTGAATGCCAATGGCAGGCTCAGGTGCTGGCTTTCCACCTGGAGTCACTCAGGTCTCTGCCTTTGGGTTCTTGAGTTCATTTGAACTCTGCCAGAAAATCTGCCAGTGGCCTTGGACTCAGCATCTGGCAAGCTGGGGGTCTGTCTTGGTGTCCCCAGCCACAGCATTGTGTTCACGGAACTCTGGGCATCAGGGTCCTGACCGCCCTGCTACCTTCGGCTGCACTGCCTCTTCCCCCATTCCCATGTTGGTTCCCCTAGCCTCAGCTGCACCTGACTCTAACCCCTATCATCTTAAAATCCCAGCATGCTTTGGGCCTTCAACAACTTGAATTTGGCTCGTATTGAATAAATGGTTTGATGAAGGTAAAAACAGTGCATAAGGGCTGCACACATAGCTGTGTGTTGTCAGACGTCACTGGGAGAGAGCCTACCGTGGTCACAGATTGAGCTCAAGCATGGGGAGAGCCGTGCCTTGCTGTAAGCTGTGTCCTCACTGCCCCTACATAAAACCAGCCACCACAGACCCTATGTGAGGTGTGCTTCCCATATGCCAGGCAGAGTGCTATGGCTATTTTCAATTCCCAAACCTACTCTGCAAGTTATATATTACTATCCTAATTCTGCAGAAGACTGCAGAGGATATAGAAGACATGTGTTGTTTTTGTCTGCTCAGAGTCTTCTTTTTCCTGATAATAGCACCTTGATTTTCCTGTGTACCCACCTCTTTCCATCTATGTGGACTTACTGGACTACATTCAAGCCTTCCTTGCCTAGCGATAGGCATGTGATACAAGCTGGGCCAACCGGATTCTCTTTCCCTCAAGTCTGAATGTTGAGAGGAGGGAGACAGAGATGGAAAATGATTGGATCTGGTTCATCCGGGCAACATTAAGTCCTGCAGTCTGGATCCTGGGGCTGCTTAGCCCTCATCCCTTCCAAGATTCGCTGCTCAGCCTAGCTTTCACTCCCTAAGTGACTCAAATCCTCCTCACATAGCCAGAGTCAATTCCTGTTGCTTGAAACCCAAGAATCCAACATGATAGAGGGATGGCCATTCATTCATTCATCTAGTGGAGAGCTCCCAAGCATCTTCTCTGTGTGTGGTGGTGGCGGTACAGCGGTGAGGAGGGTGAAGAGAGTTTCTGTAATCAGCAAGGGTGGTCATTCACTCCACTCAGGGTTATGTTTTAGACCAAGAAACTTGTCCTGGGTCATACACAGGACTATGCCATGGCTTACTGAGGTTCAAGATAGGTTGTCACACATTTGTAAAGTTTTATAGATCTGTGTGCTTTGTCCACACATTGCTGGAGGATCGGTCAACTGATAGTTTCCTCCACCTTGGCACTAAACTGTAGCGTGGATAAGTGCCAGGTATCTGAGGCCATGAGAACAATTTCCTCAGAAATTCCTCCATCCATTTGGCCAATCCATTTTTTCTTGGGGACTTGGTGAGGGTCAGATTTTTAGGAGTCAAAAGACACCCCAATGGCGAATCAGGAGACATGGCTCCATTTGTGGATTTATCACAACATTCCATTGTGATGTTGGACAAATTGGTTGTCCTCCGTGAGGACAGATTCTCTTTATGTAAATTGAGAAATGGTTCTAATGATCTCTAATGCCGTTCTGCTTTGATGTCTTCTAAACACCTTCTGTCAAAGGGAAGCCCTCGGATGAAGAGAGAAAAAAGGCTGCCTCTCCCTGTGATTTGAAGGTTCTGAATGGCATACAAAGAGTTAAGCTTTGCAGCACTTTGCAACATTGATAAAAATGTGTGTACCTTAATTTCTAATAAAAAAAATCAAGCATGTATGAATAGCAATAAAATTGCTCAAAAATTGTTCAAATTGAAGGGAAACAATTGGAAATGAATTTGGAAATATAATGTTTAGCTAAGCAAGCTATAATGTTCTGTTATTTTAATCAGCATTGTAAAGTAATTTAAATAATGCAGGAAGAGACTTTTATACTTTAATATATAATCACTTTTTTTTTCAATGCATTCATCAAAAGGCATTTCATGTTAATGATTCCATGGCTGACGACAAGCACTGGCAAAATAATGGTCTCTCGTCTGCTCCCAGCTTATATTTGGAGCTTTTTAGATTTAACTTTTTTTCTGCTCTTCCCTACTAGTCTTAAAGGAAAATTCCTGTAATTTTGGAAGAAAACTGGTGTTACTAAATGTTTCAAAGAGAAAAATATTTTTAAAAGGAAATCTAGAACACTCCCCCCAATACAAATTCTTTTGTAGCACCAGAAAGTTGGAGCAGAGCTCAGGGGTCATCTGAACAACTCATCTGCTTCCAGACCTTTGAATCCCAAAAAACATGAACGTGTCTTTTCCTTTACAAATATTCTCCAAAGACAGGTGGGATTCTCTCACTCCATAACCATTTTTTGTGATAAATAAATACTAATTGATAGTTGAAGATTTTGCATGAATAAATGGCAAAGAAAGATTCCTTCCTATTACTGAGTTTATGTTTACTATTATCAAATAACTTTTTTGGAAAGCCATTTTTAAAGAGTCACTTGAAATATTCTTGCTGCATTCTAAATCTTTATCAAGTCCCCATATCCTCCGGAGAGAAGGGCTTATAAGAAAGTTGAAGGGCTCAATGCCAGCCTCTGAATGGTGAAGGTAGACCTCCAAAGATTATAAGGCCTGCCCTTGCCCTTGCAAGAACCCTCTTTCCTCTCCAAATAAAATGCATTTTTGGTGTCACCTGCCTTGCTTCCGCCCATATTGGTACTTGTTCAGTGAGGAAAATCCATCCACCCATCCATCCATCCATCCGTCCGTCCATCTCTCCAGAGTTTCCCCACAATAAGAATAGAACTTAGCCCTAGATGTGTCTTTACAGTCATCTGAATTTCCAAACTGAAGAGCTCCTAGTTTGACTGTCCAGAAATATTTTTGGAAAGGCAGCCTAGTTTTTATCAGCTAAGCCTGAGACAGCGGAGTTGGATTCAAAGCGCTAAGGAGCTGGGGGGAGTTGGCAGCCAGGTGGGAGGAGGGGCCCAGGCTGGGGGCCCAGGAGCCTCTGTTTGGGTTGAGTCTGCCCCAGATGGAGGGTCTGGCAGTCGTTCCTCTCTTTGGGCTGGGTAGCGATAGATTGGAAACACATGGCAGACTACGGGTTGGCGCTCGTAGCCACATGCTGCTCGCCGGGGTGGCAGGCTCAGCGCGAGCTGCTCGGTGGCAGGAAGGAAGGAGAGCTGCTGGGGTCCAAGCCCCGGTCAGAAGGGCTCCTTGGGTATACCCGACCTGAGTTCCAGGGGACATCTATGGCCCTTCGGGAAAAGAGAGATGAATCAAGGATGGGGGAAGCCGAGGCTGCTTAGAGTGAATGCAGAGACAGGGTGAGCTGAGTCCAGAACAGAGACAAGGGGGACAAGAGAGGAAACTTCTACTCACTAGTGCAGAGTCCCTAAAACTCTCTGTGCCTCGGTTCTCACACCTGTAAATGGCAAACCTTGTCAATTCCTGTATCATAGGCTGATTGTGAGAATTACATGAAATAACAAGGATAAAGCACCCAGAGCAAAGCCCGGGGAATCGTGCCTTCTTAATACTGGACTTCCCAGGAAGTCTATGGGAAGGTCAACCTCAGTCTTGGTGAAGAGCAGAGAGTAAGTCATAGCTGTGAAAGGGCAGCTCTGTCCAGGAGCAACCCAAGGAAGAGACCAGAAAGCTCTCAAGGACCCTGCATCACTGGCCCACCTCCTAACCCTCACAGGACGTAACTGCAGAGCCCAGGGAGGACTATAGTCTTCTAGTCCTATAGTCAAAGTATCCCAAGTTCCATCTTCAAAGCATCCTCACTGCTACGTCATGACAGAATCCACACCACCCAGCTCTTCAGACCCGCATGTTAACTCCTTCGTGTGGTAAGTGCTTACTTGGTCCCTGAGGGGTCGGGCGTGCTCCTGGTGTCCTGCGGAGGGAAGGGTCCTCTCTCACCCTGAGTAGGTTGTGACCTGTTGAGGAGACACAAGTGCACCATGCAGCCTCTGCAGGGCACCAGGCAAGGCATGGAGCATGTCTTCCAATCCTGCAAAGGGCAGGAAAGATGAATTCAAACAGAGGCATGGACAGCCAGTCAGCTGGGAATAGCATTCCATTTTACTATCAATTAAGCAATGCGTGCTACAGCACCAATAAGTCAACATTCTGTCTCAAAACTTCCAAAGATTAAAAATAAAAACAACAAAAAAACAGTCTACCCTTGGTTGGGGTAATTGTGAGAAAATCCTGGAAGGGATGGCATTTGCTAGAACAGAGATATACATATATATATATATATATATATATATAGAGAGAGAGAGAGAGAGAGAGAGAGAGAGAGAGAGACAGAGAGACAGAGAGACAGAGAGACAGAGAGACAGAGAGACAGAGACAGAGAGAGAGGGAGAGAGAGAGAGAGAGAGAGAAGGAGTTGGTGCATTTGATTTACACAATTTTGTTATCATATGCACTGATTTTAGAAATCTCCTTTCGATTTAAGATGAGAGTCCATCATAAAATGTTTCTGAAGGTAATTTAGCTATATATATTAACAGTCTTAAAAATGAGTAATATTTGAGCCAACAATTCTGAACCTGAGAATTTATCCTAGGAATATTAACATACATGTTGACAAATGTCTAGCACAACAGGCATCTCAGTGTCATATCTAATACAAGAAAAATTAGAATTTATCTAACAGTCCTATAATGATAGAGTTGATACAAAAGCATGGCATGCACAAACAATGGAATACTATTTGGCTATTAAATACAGAGGAGAAGTTTGTTTTTTTTTTTAATGGAAAAATGTTTATGAAAAAGTGTTAATGAAAAAAATCACAAAACAGAAATACAGTAAAATTAAAATGGAATAATGTTCTTTTTAAATAATATTCCTTTCTATCTATGTAGCTAGCTACTTACCTATCAATTTTCTTTCTATCTACCTATCTTTCATCTATCTATTTATCTATGTATTTCCTGGAAGACACTATATGATACTGTTATTTCCCATTTCTAAATTTCTTTTTGTAAATTTGGAAAATGTTCTACATTAGCTTATATTTTTTCTATTTTTTTCTCAAAGATCATATTGGTTTTTATATTTAGAAGAAATGGCATTAGATGTTTTTTCCATTAAAAATGGATTGCAGTGCTTTCAACATTTAATAGTGTAATTTGTTTTAAAAGAAGTAGTTTCCAACTAAAAAAAAAAAAAACCTTGATCATGGCCATCCAGAGAAAGAAGAGGAAGTCCATGAGAGGGGGAGGCTGGCCAGGCTGGGCTGGGGGAAGAGTCACACATTGTGCTTGGTCCTCTTTCTAGAAGCTGACAGGTTAAAGACAGCAGTGGACACATACTGTGGCTCACGTTAGCTATTGCTGAGTTTATCCACAGATGTTAAGCCCACGTCAGAGAAGATTAGGCCTAAGACAAGATGTCCCAGCTGTGTAGACTGCTTCTTTAGGTTATAACTTATCTATTCCTTAAAAAAGTTTTTTTCTATTAAAATGTAGATTTTCAGAATCAAATTGTGTGGCTTATCTTGCTGGCTTTGATTTCTCCACTATATTTTCATCAAACTCCTAAAAACTGTTATGTCAACCTACTAAATACAATTGAAGGAAGTGTTTTATACGTCCCAGAGACATATCTCCTGATTTTCACTGCAGTGTTATTTATGTCAACAAAGAGTTGGCTTGGTCTCTATTGACAGAAAAATGGATAAATAGAATGTGGGTTATATGGATGGTGGAATACCATGCAATAATGAGAATGAATTAAGTTGGTGCCAAAACCAATGTTGGATGATAAAAAGGAGAAATAGATTCTATTTCCATAACATATTATCTATTTATATATTTATTATCTGTTTATATACAATATAGTAATATTATATATTTATAATAATTTATATAATAATGTATATATTTAGAAATATATTTTATTTCTAAAATATAGGAAAATACTATATAACTTTAAAACAAAAATGCTATATTTTTTCATGAATAAAATATTTATAAATAAACATGGTGAAGAACAGGAAAGCACTGCATTAACTACAAGATCATATGAATTAATATTCAGGCCTGACCATGATGGAATCAAGGGCATTGGACCTATCTTCCCACCGGAAACAACTGTAAAACTGAAGGAAATTTATGAAGCAACTGTTCTCACACATTGGAGGTTAGCGCCACATTTACCCAGTTTATCCTGAGGGAGGGACTTAAACCTTCGTAAATATCACAGGGATGCAGTTGAGTCCTACATGTCAAGCCATACTTTAGGAGAATTAATCATTGTTCTTTTCTAAATGTGCCATTTGTTGTTTGTTCCTTTTTTGTTTGTTTCCTTTCCTCTTTAGGTTTAATTGAGTATACTGTATTTATTTTACCTCCTCTATTGGCTTTTAAGCTACACTTCTTTTATTATTTTAGAGGTTAATTTAAGGATATTATGCATCTTTAGCTTATCACATTCTACCTTGAATTAATATTTGTCCACTTTACATATAATGAAGAACCTTCCAATAGTACACTTATTCACCTCTCCTTTGTGCTAAGGTTATCGTATATTTCACTTTTGTATGTTATAAACCCAATGCATTGTTATATATTTTTAAAAATATTTGATTTATCATGTTGTGTTACTTTCTGGTATACAGCAAAGTGATTCAGTAACATACATATATTACTGAATTCTTTTTCATATTATTTTACATTATGGTTTATTATAGGATATTTAATATAATTCCCTGTGCTATACAGTAGGACCTTGTTTATCTGTTTTATATATAGTAGTTTATATCTGCTAATCCCAAACCCCTAATTTATTCCCCCCCCACTTCCTGTTAACTATAAGTTTGCTTTCTATGCCTGTGGGTCTGTTTCTGTTTTGTAAATAAGTTCATTTGTATCCTATTTTAGATCTCACATGTCTTTCTCTGACTTACTTCATTTAGTATGATAATCTCTAGGTCCATGCACATTACTAGAAATGACTTTATTTCATTCTCTTTTATGGCTGAGTAGTATTCCATTGTATATATATACCACAACTTTATCCATTCATCTGTTGATGGATATTTAGGATGCTTCCCATGTCTTGGCTACTGTAAATAGTGCTGCTATGAACATTGGAGTGCATGTATCTTTTCAAATTACAGTTTTCTCTGGATATATGATCAAGAGTGGGATTTGTGGATCATATAGCAACTCTATTTTTAGTTTTTTAAGGAACTGTCATAGTATTTTCCATAGTGGCTGCACCAATTTACATTCCCATCAAGAGTGTAAGAGGGTTCCTTTTTCTTCATGCCCTCTCTAGCATTTATTATTTGTGGACTCTTTAATGATGGTCATTCTGACTGGTATGAGGTGATACCTCATTGCAGTTTTGATTTGCATTTCTCTAATACATAGCGAAGTTGAGCATCTTTTCACGTGACTATTGGCCATTTATATGTCTTTGCTGGAGAAATGTCTATTTGGGTTTTTGGCCCATTTCGTTTTTAACATTTTTATTGGAGTATAATTTCTTTATAATAGTGTGTTAATTTCTGCTTTATAACAAAGTGAATCAGCTATACATATACATATATACCGCTATCTCCTCCTCTTGCGTCTCCCTCCCACCTTCCCTATCCCACCCCTCTAGGTGGTCACAAAGCACTGAGCTGATCTCCCTGTGCTATGTGGCTGCTTCCCACTAGGTATCTGTTTTACATTTGGTAGTGTATATATGTCCAGTCCACTCTCTCACTTCATCCCAGCTTAGCCATCACCCTCCCTGTGTCCTCAAGTCCATTCTCTGTCTGCGTCTTTATTCCTGTTCTGCCCCTAGGTTCTTCAGAACCATTTTTTTTTGTTAGATTCCACATATATGTGTTAACATACGGTGTTTGTTTTTCTCTTTCTGACTTACTTCACTCTGTATGACAGACTCTAGGTCCATCCACCTCACAACAAATAACTCAATTTTGTTTCTTTTTATGGCTGAGTAATAGTCAATTGTATATATGTGCCATATCTTCTTTATCCATTCATCTGTTGATGGACACTTAGGTTGCTTCCATGTCCTGGCTATAGTAAATAGAGCTGCGGTGAACATTGTGGTACATGACTCTTTTTCAAATATGGTTTTCTCAGGGTATATGTCCAGTAGTGGGATTGCTGGGTTGTACGGTAGTTCTGTTTTTAGTTTTTTAAGGAACCTCCATACTGTCTCCAAAGTGGCTGTATTAATTTACATTCCCATCAACAGTGCAAGAGGGTTCCCTTTTCCCCACACCCTCTCCAGCATTTATTGTTTGTGGATTTTTTGATGATGGCCATTCTGACTGGTGTGAGAGAATATCTCATTGTAGTTTTGATTTGCATTTCTCTAATGATTAATGATGTTGAGCATTCTTTCATGTGTTTGTTGGCAATCTGTATATCTTCTTTGGAGAAATGTCTATTTAGGTCTTCTGTCCATTTTTGGATTTGGTTGTTTGTTTTTTTGATATTGAGCTGCATGAGCTGCTTGTAAATTTTGGAGATTAATTCTTTGCCAGTTGCTTCATTTGTATATCTTTTATTCCATCCTGAGGGTTGCCTTTTCATCTTGTTTATGGTTTCCTTTGCTGTGCAAAAGCTTTTAAGTTTCATTAGGTCCCATTTGTTTATTTTTGTTTTTATTTCCATTTTGTCTAGAGGTGGGTCAAAAAGGATCTTGCTGTGATATATGTCATAGTGTTCTGCCTATGTTTTCCTCTAACAATTTTATAGTGTCTGACCTTACATTTAGGTCTTTAATCCATTTTGAGTTTATTTTTGTGTATGGTGTTAGGGAGTGTTCTAATTTCATTCTTTTACATGAAGCTGTCCAGGTTTCCCAGCACCACTTATTGAAGAGCTTGTCTTTTCTCCATTGTATATTCTTGCCTCCTTTATCAAAAATAAGGTGACCATAGGTGCATGAGTTTATCTCTGGGCTTTCTGTCCTGTTCCATTGATCTATATTTCTGTTTTTGTGCCAGAACCATACTATCTTTATTACTGTAGCTTTGTAGTATAGTCTGAAGTCCAGGAGCCTGATTCCTCCAGCTCCATTTTTCTTTCTCAAGATTGCTTTGGCTCTTCAGGGTCTTTTGTCTTTCCATACAAATTGTGAAATTTTTTGTTCTAGCTCTGTGAAAATTTCCATTGGTAGTTTGATAGGGATTGCATTGAACCTGTAGATTGCTTTGGGTAGTAGAGTCATTTCCACAGTGTTGATTCTTCCAATCCAAGAACATGGTATATCTCTCCATCTGTTTGCATCATCTTTAATTTCTTTCATCAGTGGCTTATAATTCTCTGCATACAGGTCTTTTGTCTCCTTCAGTAGGTTTATTCCTAGGTATTTTATTCTTTATTTGCAATGGTAAATGAGAGTGTTTTCTTAATTTCTCTTTCAGATTTTTCATCATTAGTGTATAGGAGTGCAAGAGTTTTCTATTCATTAATTTATTATCCTGCTACTTTACCAAATTCATTGATTAGCTCTAGTAGTTTTCTGGTAGTGTCTTTAGGATTCTCTGTGTAAAGTATCATGTCATGTGCAAACAGTGAAAGCTTTATTTCTTCTTTTCTGATTTGGATTAATTTTATTTCTTTTTCTTCTCTGATTGCTGTGGCTAAAACTTCCAAAACTATGTTGAATAATAGTGGTGAGAGTGGGCGACATGTCTTGTTCCTGATCTTAGTGGAAATGGTTTCAGTTTTTCACCATTGAGGACAATGTTGGCTGTGGGTTTGTCATATATGGCCTTTATTACGTTGAGGTAAGTTCCCTCTGTGCCTACTTTCTGGAAGGTTTTTATCATAAATGGGTGTTGAATTTTGTCGAAAGCTTTTTCTGCTTTTATTGAGATTATCATATGGTTTTTATCCTTCAATTTGTTAATATGGTGTATCACATGGATTGATTTGTGTATATTGAAGAATCCTTGCATTGCTGTGAAAAACCCCACTTGATCATGGTGTATGATACTTTTAATCTGCTGTTGGATTCTGTTTGCTAGTATTTTGTGAGGATTTTTGCATCTATGTTCATCGATGATATTGGCCTGTAGTTTTCTGTCTTTGTGACGTCTTTGTCTGGTTTTGGTATCAGGGTGATGGTGGCCTCGTAGAATGAGTTTGGGAGTGTCCCTTCCTCTGCTATATTTTGGAAGAGTTTGAGAAGGATAGGTGTTAGCTCTTCTCTAAATGTTTGATAGAATTTGCCTTGAAGCCATCTGGTGCTGGGCTTTTGTTCGTTGGAAGATTTTTAATCACAGTCTCAATTTCAGTGCATGTGATTGGTCTGTTTATATTTTCTATTTCTTCCTGGTTCAGTCTCGGAAGGTTGTGCTTTTGTAAGAATTTGTCCATTTCTTCCAGGTTGTCCATTTTATTGGCATATAGTTGCTTGTAGTAATCTCTCAATATCCTTTGTATTTCTGCAGTGTCAGTTGTTACTTCTCCTTTTTCATTTCTAATTCTATTGATTTGAGTCTTCGCCCTTTTTTTCTTGATGAGTCTGGTTAATGGTTTCTCCATTTCGTTTATCTTCTCAAAGAACCAGCTTTTAGTTTTATTGATCGTTGCTATTGTTTCCTTCATTTCTTTTTCCTTTATTTCTGATCTCATCTTTATGATTTCTTTCTTTCTGCTAACTTTGGGGTTTTTTTGTTCTTCTTTCTCTAGTTGCTTTAGGTATAAGTTTAGGTTGTTTATTTGAGACTTTTTTGTTTCTTGAGGTAGGATTGTATTGCTATATACTTCCCTTTTAGAACTGCTTTTGCTGCATCCCATAGATTTGGGGTCATTGTGTTTTGATTGTCATTTGTTTCTAGGTACTTTTTTGATTTCCTCTTTGATTTCTTCAGTGATCTCTTGGTTATAGAGTAGTGAATTGTTTAGCCTCCATGTGTTTGTATTTTTTACAGATTTTTTTTCCTGTAATTGATATCTATTCCCATAGCGTTGTGATCAGAAAAGATACTTGATACATTTTCAATTTTCTAAAATTTACCAAGGCTTGATTTGTGACCCAAGGTATGATCTATCCTGAAGAATGTTCCATGAACACTTGAGAAGAAAGTGTATTCTGTTGTTTTTGGACGGAATGTCCTATGTATATCAGTTAAGTCCATCTTGTTTAATGTATCATTTAAAGCTTGTTTTTCCTTATTTGTTCTCATTGTGGATGATCTGTCCATTGGTGAAAGCAGGGTGTTAAAGTCCCCTACTATGATTGTGTTACTGTTGACTTCCCTTTTTATGGCTGTTAGTATTTGCCTTATGTATTGAGGTGCTCCTATTTTGGGTGCATAAATATTTACCATTGTTATATCTTCTTCTTGGATTGATCCCTTGATCATTATGTAGTGTTCTTTGTCTCTTGTAATAGTCTTTAAAGTCTATTTTGTCTGATATGAGGACTGCTACTCCAGGTTTCTTTTGATTTCCATTTGCATGGAATATCTTTTTCCATCCCCTCACTTTCAGTCTGTATGTGTCCCTAGGTTTGAAGTGTGTCTCTTGTAGACAGCATATATACGGGTCTTGTTTTTGTATCCATTCAGCCAGTCTCTGTCTTTTGGTTAGAACATTTAATCCATTTACATTTAAGGTAAGTATCGATATGTATGTTCCTATTACCATTTTCTTAATTGTTTTGGGTTTGTTATTGTAGGTCTTTTCCTTCTCTTGTTTCCTGCCTACAGAAGTTCCTTTAGCATTTGTTGTAAAGCTGGTTTGGTTGTGCTGAATTCTCTTAGCTTTTGCTTGTCTGTAAAGGTTTTAATTTCTCCATCAAATCTGAATGAGATCCTTGCTGGGTAGAGTAATCTTGGTTGTAGGTTTTTCCCTTTCATCACTTTAAATATGTGTTGCCACTCCCTTCTGGCTTGCAGAGTTTCTGCTGAAAGATCAGCTGTTAATCTTATGGGGTTTCCCTAGTATGTTATTTGTTGTTTTCCCTTGATGCTTTTAATATTTTTTCTTTGTATTTAATTTTTGATAGTTTGATTAATATGTATCTTTGTGTGTTTCTCCTTGGATTTATCCTGTATGGGACTTTGTGCTTCCTGGACTTGATTAACTATTTCTTTTCCCATATTAGGGAAGTTTTCAACTGTAAACTCTTCAATTATTTTCTCAGTCCCTTTCTTTTTCTCTTCTTCTTCTGGGACCTGTATAATTCGAATGTTGGTATGTTTAATGTTGTCCCAGAGGTCTCTGAGACTGTCCTCAATTCCTTTCATTCTTTTTTCTTTATTCTGTTCTGCAGTAGTTATTTCCACTATTTTATCTTCCAGGTCACTTATCCGTTCTTCTGCCTCAGTTATTCTGGTATTGATTCCTTCTAGAGAATTTAAAATTTCATTTATTGTGTTGTTCATCATTGTTTGCTTGCTCTTTAGTTCTTGTAGGTCCTTGTTAAATGTTTGTTGTATTTTCTCCATTCTATTGCCATGATTTTTTTTTTTTTTTTTTTTTTTTTTTTTGCAGTACACGGGCCTCTCACTGTTGTGGCCTCTCCCGTTGCGGAGCACAGGCTCCGGACGCACAGGCTCAGTGGCCATGGTTCACGGGCCCAGCCCCTCTGTGGCATGTGGGATCTTCCCAGACCGGGGCACGAACCCGTGTCCCCTGAATCGGCAGGCGGATTCTCAACCACTGCGCCACCAGGGAAACCCTATTTCCAAGATTTTGGATCATCTTTACTATCTTTACTCTGAATTATTTTTCAGGTAGACTTCCTATTTCCTCTTCATTTGTTTGGTCTGGTGGGTTTTTACTTTGCTTCTTCATCTGCTGTGTATTTCTCTGTCTTCTCATTTTGCTTAACTTACTGCATTTGGGGTCTCCTTTTCACAGGCTGCAGGTTCGTAGTTCCTGTTGTTTTTGGTGCCTGCCCCCAGTGGCTAAGGTTGGTTTAGTGGGTTGTGTAGTCTTCCTGGTGGAGGGCACTAGTGCCTGTGTTCTGGTGGATGAGGCTGGATCTTGTCTTTTGGTGGGCAGGACTACATCCAGTGGTGTGCTTGGGTTGTCTGTGACCTTAGTATGATTTTAGATTGCCTCTCTGCTAATGGATGTGGGTGTGCTCCTCTCTTACCAGTTGTTTGGCATAGGGTGTCCAGCACTGTAGCTTGCTTGTCATTGAATGGAGCTGGGTCTTACCGTTGAGATGGAGATCTCTGGAAGAGCTTTCAACGTTTGATATTACATGGAACCCAGAGGTCTCTGGTGGACCAATGTCTTGAACTTGGCTCTCCTACCTCAGAGCACAGGCCTGACACATGGCCAGAGCACCAAGACCCTGTCAGCCACAACGAAAAAGAGATAAAGGAAAAGTATATATATATCGGTGCTCTCAAAGTCCACCACCTCAATTTTGGGGTGATTCATTGTCTATTCACTTATTCCACAGATGCAGGGTACATCAAGTTGACTGGAGATTTAATCCACTGCTCCTGAGGCTGCTGGGAGAGATTTCCCTTTCTCTTCTTTGTTCACACAACTCCTGGGGTTCATCTTTGGATTTGGCCCTGCCTCTGTGTGTAGGTCACCTGAGGGCGTCTGTTCTTTGCTCAGACAGGACTGGGTTAAAGTAGCAGCTGACTAGGGGGCTTTGGCTCACTCAGCCCGGGGGGACGGAGCAGTACAGGATGCAGGGTGAGCCTGTGGTGGCAGAGGGCAGTGTGACATTGCAACAGCCTGAGGTGGGCTGTGTGTTCTCCCACAGAAGTTGGATCATGGGACCCTGGCAGTGGTGGGCTGGAAGTGTGGAGAGTGACCTGTACTTACACACAGGCTTCTTGGTGGCTGCAGCAGCAGCCTTAGTGTTTCATTCCTGTCTCTGGTATCTACACTGATAGCCATGACTTGCACCCATCTCTGAAGCTCATTTAGGGGTGCTCTGAATCCCCTCTCCTTGCACAACCTGAAACAATGGTCTCTTGCCTCTTAGGCAGGTCCAGACTTTTTCCCGAACTCCCTCCCAGCTAGTTGTGACACACTAGCCCCCTTCAGGCTGTGTTCAAGCAGCCAACCCCAGTCCTCTCCCTGGGATCTGACCTCTGAAGCCTGAGCCTCAGCTCCCAGCCGCTACCCATCCAGCCCGCAGGTGAACAGACAAACCTCTCGGGTTGGTGAGTGCTGGTCGGCACCGATCCTCTTTGCAGAATCTCTCCGCTTTGCCCTCTGCAACCCTGATGCTGCACTTTCCTCCGTGGCTCTGAAGCTTCCCCCCTCCTCCCCAGCGTCTCCACCAGTGAAGGGGCTTCCTAGTGTGTGGAAACTTTTCCTCCTTCACAGCTCCCTCCCAGTGGTGCAGGTCCCATCCTTATTCTTTTGACTCTGTTTTTCCTTTTTTCTTTTGCCCTATCCAGGTACGTGAGGAGTTTCTTGCCTTTTGGGAAGTCTGAGGTGTTCTGCCAGTGTTCAGTAGGCGTTCTGTAAGAGCTGTTCCACATGTATATGTATTTCTGATGTATTTGTGGGGAGAAAGGTGATCTCCACATCTTACTCTTCCTCCATCTTGAAGGTCTCCTTGGCCATTTTTTTCCTTTCTGACCAAGCACTGGGATCTCATTGTGATAACTACAGGCTGTATGTTACTTGATGGGGGTAATGTAGAATAATTATTGGCCCATTGCATTTCATTACACCAGTGTAATTGGTGGCAGCTTGGTGTTTCAGTTATAGCAGCTCTGAGAACTGAGCTGACATGGATACTGTAATAGGAATGATAGGGTGAGGGGACCCCCATGCAAAATGTCTGCCCATTTTTTGATTGGGTTTTGTTGTTGTTGTTGTTATTGAGTTGTATGAGCTGTTTGTTTATTTTGGAAATTGATCCCTCGTTAGTTGCATCATTTTCAAATATTATCTTCCAGTCCATAGGTTGTTTTTTCTTTTTGTTTATGATTTCCTTTGCTGTGCAAAAGCTTCTAAGTTTGATTAAGTCCTATTTGCTTATTTTTGCTTTTATTTCTATTGCCTTGGGAGACTGATCTATGCAAATGCTGCTGTGATTTATGTCAGACACGGTTATCATTTTTAATTTAAACAGTCAAATGGTTTATAAAGAATCTATAAAAATAGAGAAATGTCCTTTAGATTTGCATTTTTTCCTCTTTTCCTTCTTTCATGTAGGCTAGGTTCCTATCTGTTACCATTTTCCTTCAGCCAATTTTTCTTCAGGGGTGGTGAAATGGCTTACTGAATATACCTTTGTTGTGGTCTCATTTTCCAAGAGCATTTTCACTGGATATAGGATTCTAAGTTAATTTATTCTTATTTCAACATTGTAAATATGTCATTCCATTGTTTCTGATGAAAAATTAGCAATATATATATATCTTTGTTCTCTTGTATGTAAAAAGTTCTTTCATCCTTGGCTGCTTTTAAGATTTTTTAAAAATAAATATTTTCAGCAACTTGTGATGTATCTAGCTGTAGTTTTCTTTGTGTTTATCCTGTTTGTGATATTCTATTTCTCTAATCTCTGGGTGGATACTGTTCATTAAATTTGGAAATGTTTTAGTCATGATTTTTTTCTATCCCAGTCTTTCTTACAATCTGATATCTCAGTTATACATATGTTAAACCATTTGATTAAACTATTTAGGTCTCTGAACTTCTATTAATTTTTCATTTTTTTCTTTCTTAGTGCCTCAGGTGGAATAGCTTCTACTGACCTGTCTTCAAATTTACTCATTTTTCTTCTGCATTTTTAATATGCTGTTAATCCCATCCACTGAAATTTTCCTTTCAAATATTATGTTTTTCTGTTCTAACATTTCTACTTGATTCTTTTTTATAGTTTCCATTTCTCTGATGAGGTTTCCTATTTGTTCACTAATTATATCCAAAATTTCTTTAAGTCCATAAACATATTTATAATAGCTGCTTTAGAGTCTTTGTTTTCTAAATTCAATAACTGTGTTATCTTAGGGTCTATTTCTATAGAAAAGCTGTATTTTTTTTCCTGGCTATAAGCCAAATTTTCCTTCTTCTTTGCATATTTAATAATTTTTTCATTGTGTGCTAGATGTTATGAATGCTACATATTTGAGAATGTATTGAGCCATCTTTCTCTAAAGAGTATTGAGATTGGTTGATAGTTAATTTGTTGGGAGATCAGTTTGATCATGTTAGGACTTGCTTTTGATCATTGTTAGGCTGGGAGTGGAGTAATCCTTATTCTGAAGTTGAAATATCTTACTCTAAAGACATGGCCCTTATGGGGTCCCAGTTGAATACCTGGAATGTTTACAGATATTCAGCCAAAAACTAAAGGAGACTTCTGTGCAGATTGCTTGAGCTCCTTCTCTGTGAAGTTATTTCCTTCTCAGTATCCTGCCTTGTGAGTTCCAGCTATATCAGCTGTCCCCAATTTCAATGAAATTAAAGGAAGGTATTTTCAGACTCAGTAAATAAACAAGATCTAACTATATGCCATTACAAGAGAAACACTTGAAATGCAAAGAGACAGGTGAAAAGTAAAAGAATGGGGAAATATGTACCATGCTGATAGTAAGCGTAAGAAAGCTAACATGGCTCTATTACTCTCAGACACAGAGATTTTAAAAGAAAGGATATTACCAGAGTTAAAGAGACTATTTAATAATGATAAATGGGGCAATTCATCAAGAAATATAGCTATATAAATATTATATATATATTATACAGACCACGTATCAAAGTTTCCAAACACAAGGAAAAACAAAACAAAAAAAGAAAAGATAAATCCACAATAATAGCTACAGATTTCAACACTCCTCTCTCAGTAATTGGTAGAGCAAGTTGATAACACCAGAAGATTTGATGAACACTTTTAACCAGCTTGACCTAGCTGACATTCACAGAACATGACATCCAACAATTTCATAATACATATTTTTTCCTAGTGCACTTGAAATATTCACCAAGGTAGAACTTAAAATGGACAATATTACAAGTCTCCATACATTTCAAAAGATTAAAGTCATAGAGCATTTTCTTTAATCACATGAAATTAAACTAGGAAATAAGTTGGGAAAATTCTTACAAATCTGGAAACACACTACATGCTTTTCAATACCCTATTAGTCAAAAGAAAAAAAACATAGAAAATGCTTAATATTTAAAAATAATTGATAGTGAAAATACAACATATCAAAATTTACAGGATACAGCTAAAGCAGTACTTAAAGGAAAACGTATTGCCTTAAATACTAAGATTAGAATTGAAAGTACCAAAATTCAAACTTAAAAATCTAAGAAAAACAAAATAAATTAAATGTGTATAAATAAAAGAAAGGGAATAATAAAGGTAAGAGTAGACATCAGTGAATAGAAATTAACAAACATTAAAGGCAAAAAATAAAACAAAAAAATAGCTTCCCTCAAAAGATTAATAAAATTGATAAATAGCTAACTAGGCTAATTAAAAGCAGAAGAGAGAAAACACAAATTTCCAATGTCAGTAAAAAGCAGGTGATATCCCTAGACATATGTCATACAGACATTAAAAAGATAAGGTAGTACTATGAACTATTTTGTGTATATAATTTGACAGTTTTGATGGAGTTGAAAAATACATTGAAGGACACAAATTACCAAAATTAATACAACAAAGCACAAAAGCTGATTAGCCATATATGTGTTAAAGAAGTTGAATTTGGAATTAAAACGTTCCTAGCGACAGCACCCAAGTATCAGATGGATTCACTGGTAGATTTTATCAAATTTTAATAAAGAAAGAATACTAATCTTACACAAACTCTATGAGAAAATAAGGAAGAAAGGAATATATCACAGTTATTTTGATGAACCCAGCTTAATACTAATACCACAGTCAAACAAGGACATTACAAGGAATGCAAGATTGGTTTAACACTCACAATTAATCTAATTTACCAGAATTACCAGAAAAGAAAAGAAAAAATATCATATAATAATCTAGATAAATGCAGAAAATGCATTTGCTAATTTTCAGCACACAATCCTAAAAATAATCTCTTTGCCAACTGAGAAGGGACATTTCTTAATTTGATAAAGAGTTCTCCCAATTCAACTCCTCCCATACACTACTGTGTATAAAATAGATAACTAATGAGAATCTACTGTATAGCACCGGGAACTCTACTTGGTGCTCTGTGGTGGCCTAAATGGGAAGGAAATTCCACCCCCCCACAAAAGGATATATGTATATGTATGTATGGCTGATTCACTTTGCTGTACAGTAGAAACTGACACAGCACTGTAAAGAAACTATATTCCAATTAAAAAAATAAAAAGAGTTCTCCCTACTCTCAAGAACAAAGAAAGGCTATTCCTTATTTCATCTATTCAAAATTATACTGGAAAGTCTAGTGAGTGCAATAGGAGAAAAAGAAATAAAAGACATCAAATTTAGAAAGGAAGAAATAGAGCTATCATTATTCACAAATGCAGAATTATACATGTAGAACTCCTCAAAGAATCTATAAATAATTAGAAATAGTAGTTACTTTAGCAAAGGTACTAGAGACAAGGTTAATATTGAAAAATCATGTGTACTTTTTCAGGGAACAACTGGAAAATGAAATTTTAAGATACTGTACATAGTAAAATAAAAATATGTAAAGAAATAGGTGTAAGATTTCAACACTGAAAAGTACAAAAAAATGTTGTGAGAAATTAAAGAAGACCTAAGTATTAAAGAGATATACCATGTTCAGGAATTGGAAGATTCAATATTGTTAAGATAGCCTATATCCCCAAATTGATTCAATGCCATACAAAGCAAAATCCCAGCAGACTTTATTGTTGAATTGAAAAGCTGAATCTAAAAGTATATGGCAGTCTGAAGGACCTAGAATAACAAAACACAATATTAAAGAAGAACAAATTTGGATGACCTACACTACCTGATTTTAAGACTGCCTGTAAAACTACAGTAATCAAGACGGTTCCTATTGGTGCAAAATAGAAACATAGATTAAGGGAAGGGAATAGAGTCCAGAAATTGATTTACAAAATTGATTTTTGACAAAATCTGCAAGACAATTCAACAGGAAAAGGACAATACTTTCAGCAAATGATGCTAAACAGAGGGATAGCCATAATGAGAAAAAAAAAAAAAAAAAAGCTCAAAATTTACCTGACACCACACATAAAAATTAACTTGTGGTAGATTTTAGCTCTATATGTAAAATCAAAATCTATAAAGTTCTTAGAAATAAGCATAAGATAATATCTCATTGACCTTTAGGTAGTCAAACATATTTAGTTATGATATAGAAAACATAAACCATAGCCTGAGTGTCTTAGCTCAGGCTGCCATAACAAAATACCATAGACTGGGAGGCCTGAAAAACAGAAGTTTATGTCTCATAGTTCTGGAGGTTGGAAGTCCAAGATTAGGGTGCCAGGATGGTCAGGTTCTGATGAGAGCCTTCTTCCTGGCTTGCAGATGGCTCTCTTTTCACTGTGTTCTCACATGGATGAGAGAGAGAGAGTGTCTCTTCCTCTTGTTATAAGGGCACTGATCCCATCATGACGACCCCAACCTCATGACTTCATCTAGCCCTAATTACCATCCAAAGGCCAAATACCCATCAAATTGGGAGTTAGGGCTTCAACATATGAATTGTGGGTGGGGGTGGGGGTAGGGTGTACAAAGTTCAGTCTGTAACATACAAAAAATTGATAAATTAGACTTGATCCAAATCAAAAGTTTCTGTTTACAAAAGACACCATTAAAAATTAATTGATACAATACAATTCTACTCAGGAATAAAAAGGAGTGAACTATTGATACACACAGGAGCTTTGATAAATCTCAAAGAGAGGCAGAGTAAAAGAAGTCAGTCTCAAAATGTTACATACTGTATGAGTCCATTTGTATGGCACTCTCCTTGATAAAAATTAGAGTGACAGAGGACAGATCAGTGGTTTCCAGAGGTTAGGAGTGGGGAATGTGTGACCACAATGGATAGCAGTGAAAGAGTTTTGTGAGGTGATGGAATGGCTATATCCTGATTGTAGTGGTAGTTACATGGATCTATATGTATTTTAATAGTCATAGAACTGTACATCAACAGAAGTCAATTTTACTGCATGTTAATAAAAAATATAAGTAAGTGGCAACTAGACTGGGAGAAAAGATTTTGCAATATTTATATATCTGGAAAAGAACTAGTGTTTAGACTATACAAGGAACTCATACAAATCAATAATAGGAAGACAACTTAATAAAATATGGACAAAACTAGTGAGAAAATACAAAGGAAGCCATTGGAACGACCAGCAAACATAGGAAAAGGTGATCAATGTCAGTAGGTACTAGCGAAATGCAAATTAAAACCATATTTGGAGAAGTGTATGTACTCACTAGAACAACTCACTAGAAGGCTTAAAATTTAAAAGACAGTCACTGCTAAACATTGGTGACGATATGGAAGAAGCAGATTGTAGAGCTCTCACACACTGCTGATTAACTGTAAAATGGTGTAACCACATTGGAAAAGTTTGGTAGTTTCTCATGGAATAAACATACACTCTATGACGCAGCAGTGCCACTCCTAGGCATTTACTCAAATTAAAATGTACATCTGCAAAAGATTTGGGCAAAAATGAGCACAGCGACTTTATTCATAATTGCCCCAAATTGGAAGCAACCCAAATGTCCAACAAAAATACAACAGATAAAAAAATTGTGGTAGATTCATACAACAAAATGCAACTCAGCAATAAAAATGAATAAACTCTTGATGTCCACAACAAACAGAATATCACAGAAATATTGTGCTGAGACAAAGAAGCCAGGCAGAAAGAGTACAATCTGTAGGATTCCATTTATATAAAGTTCTAGAATAGACAAAACTAACTTATGGTAATAGAACACAGCACAGTGGTTGCTTGAGTGGGTGGGAAGGCAGGCATTGGCTGGCAAGGAGCGTTAGGGTAATGGAAATCTTCTATCTCCCAATAGGGATGAGGATTACACCTGTGTTTGCATTTGTCAAGATACACCCAGCCGTACACTTATGTGCATTTTGCTGTGTGCAAATTTTCCTCTATTAAAAAGAAAATAATATGGGCTTGTAGGGAAAATGGTCTTAGGAATTCAGGGAGGAGAGAGAGCTAATTATACAATAAACACACACACAGTGGCCTTGCCTGGACTTGCCGCGCCAAGGCACCCAGCCCTGAGCTGGCCCAGCCACTCCCCATCTCCCCTCTCCGCTTGTCCTCACTCCTGCCCCAGTGCCATCCTTCTTCCTGGCCACCACAAGGGGATTTAGCCAACCACTCCTCCACTCTGATTTCCCCCTCTTCTGTGACATCACTCCTTCATTTCAGTTGCCTCTCCTAAGTTGCTGGGAGGCTGGGAAGGGGGTTGGGAGGCGTGAGGAAGAAGAGATGAGTGGCCTTTGCCTGCTCCCTCGGTGGCCTCTGTCTGGAAGATAGGCTCTAAGCCCAGGTAGCTGCGAAGAGGTCAGGTGGGCCCCAAGCGGTATGTGGATGCTGATGGGAGCAAGTCTGCAGGGCGCAGGGGAGAGGGAGCTGGTGCTTTCCTAGCCATGCATGCTTGTCTCCCTGCTTTTGTTTCTTTAAATATAAGATTTTTACCTTTAAACTCCAGAGGCTCAGAAAGATGTCCCTGTCGCAGGAGCCTGAAGTTCTGAGGGTCAGCTCACCCACTGAATGTTCCATGGGCACAGAGCCTGTAACTCAGCCAGGCCTCTTCCTTAACCCTTTGGAAAAAAAAAAAAAAAAAAGCAAAGGAATGCATTTTTCCTTCCCCCTTCTCATCCTGCTCTACTGACCTTTTGCTTCGCTTTTCGCTAATGTCATTTTCACTCTTGGTTGGGCTTTCTCGACAGTACGGAAGACTTCTTTATGAAGCCCTGGTGATAAACTAGGGTCATGCATTCATTCACGTGGAGGAAGCCACTCCTTCAGCTCCTTACTCCAATATCAAATACCTCTAATCTCATCAAGAAAACAGCAAAACCGCAAAGAGCCCTTGTTAATCCTGTCACTGACTACCTCACTGGATTTTGAAAAATGCAGTTTAATTAGCAAAATAAAAGAACTTAATCTTTCTCCGTATTATTCACACAAGTAAAAATATATGCGTTGGCTGAAGATAAAAATAAATTGCACAGGGCTACTAGCTAAACACAGGGGTGGGGGAAGGACGAGGCTGCAGTCACCCTGATTGGAGGGAATGAAACAAACGCTAGGCTTTCTTAGCACCTCATAAAAACAGCACTCCTTTCTCCATAAATACCTCACACATACTTAATATGAAGAAGAACAATTTTTTAGGCCAAAAGGTGTTTTAACATAGAGGAATGTACTCCCTGTACTGCAGATTGTAGGCTTTGTAAACAGGCAATAGGGTTCAGCAAAGCTGATGCTGTGGATTTTAATAAAAATTGTAGAAGTCAAGAGACAGAGCTTTTCCCAACAATTATTTTTAAAAAGGAATTAAAATCCCATTTTAAAAGATGATTGCGACAAGACAGTAAAAACACAATTTTTTGTTGTCTTTCCTTTTTAACTCTAACTACCTCCACCGTTTTACATATTCATAAAATGTATACGGAGCTAATTTTGAATGTGCCCTTTATGACTATGTCACAGTCGTAATATCGCCATGTTCTGAAGGCGTAATTAAAGATTTACCTAGATTTATGAGACTTTATCATTATCAATAGGGTTAAGGAATGCCGGGGAGACACATTGTTGGAAGATTCTGCTCAGCAGTTTCTTGAGCAATGAGAGTCCTGGTATTACTTTAGTGCTCAAAAAAAATGACTGTTCGACACTAATATATGGCCCTTTATTAGAAAGGGAACACCAAAGACACTTCAGTCAAAACACTTCAGTGGCCTACCCACCTCTTCCTTTTGGGGGATGGCATCAGTGAGAAAGCAAAACGTCTGGCTCATCGAATTGTGCGAGATGGAAGCATCAGCCCCCCACAGCGGCAGGTAGCTGACCCCTCAGATTCCCTTAATAAAGTTTGAGCCATATTAAGATGGACCAATGTGCCTTGAAAACAAACTTTACATTGATCACTGCCCTCCGGAAATCAGGGGCTGCCTGGCTCTTTGCCATTTCCCATTTACTCAGGTAGGGACATTCCCAACACACCTGGCTCCCTACCCGCCATCTTTCTGTAGCTTTCCAGGTTTAGAGCCAGGAAAGCCATGAAAAGATTCTGTGGAAAGCAGGTCTCAGTAGCCATCCCAGAAATGAGGGTTTCTTACTTTATCTAGATATTTCATTTTTCTGTTCTCAGGGCAGTCTCCATTCAGAGCAGGACAAGCCACAGAATTCCATTTCTCATGCATCATACTTTTCACAAGGTAAATGGGCAGGCCTGGGCCCCATGACCTGGCACCCTGTCTTCAGCCTGGGTAAGGAAAAGGCATGTGTTGAATAGGTTGTCATTATGACGACACCTGCACTCTGGCGGCAGCTAGAGCCTTGTGTCCTCTATTGGTCCCTGCAGACAGTGCTTCCTTCTTCCTAGTTCCTACTAGTAATACTCAGGGTTTGTTTCTCCAGGGAAACAGAACCAATAGGATGTAGGTAGGTAGGTAGATAGATAGATACATGCATACATTCATAATACATACATAGGTTTATTTTAAGGACTTTGCTCATGTGATTGTGGAGGCTGGCAAGTCCAAAATCTGCAGGGTAGAGGCTGGAGACTCAGGGAAGAGCTGCTGCTGTAGTTCAAGGTCCAAATCCAGTCTGCTGGCAGAATTCCCTCTTCCTTGGGGGTTGTCTGTCTTTACGGAAAGCCTCTAACTGATTGGATGAGGACCATCCACACTAGGCAGGACAATTTGCTTTACTCAAAGTCTGCTTATTTAAATGTTAATCTCATTTAAAAATACCTTCACAGCAATATCCAAATGTGTTTGACAAAATACCTGGATACCATGGCCTAGCCATTTGACAGATAATATTAATCATCACGCTCCCTATTTTAGAGCCCATGAGTTCCACTTCCACGGTAGATTGTCCTCCATGAAGTAGATTCTTACACATGCATGATTTGTCTAAGAAATAAACTGATCTTCCACTATGACATCTGACACATGGTGGTCCTGCCATAGTTTGGATTAAAGCAAACTTCTGGCTGCAAAGGAAGGCCGTTCTGAAGAGGAAGTTGAAGAGTTCCTGACAAACTGGGCAAAGCCCAGTTTCGCCTTTCTCGTTTTGAGGACCCCTGCTTCCCTTGGAAGCACCTTGAATGAGGCTCCTGGATTGGGGTGGGGGTAGAGGGTCAATCCTCAGGTATTTCCTAGGATTTGGATTTTCCCTGGGGCTGTGCATTCTCTCGTGACCTATAATTCAGCAATGTTGCATGCACATTTATAAAAGGAAAGAGACAAATGTCTTCACCCATCCCCAAGCAGGCCTTAGTTGGATACAGCTGAGAGGAGCTTGAAGATGACTGCCTGGGTGATTTTATTCTCCCTGGGACGGGAGCCCTGTGGTCTTGAATTTGGCAAACAATCGCATGCACTCTCCACTTTGGCTAGATACACAGCACTAGTGCAGGAGTGATTATTTGGGAAGGCGTTTACCCAGCTTGAACCCAGCCGTCTCCAAGTACCTCCTAAGAAGGCCTTTACATCTGAGGTTCTTGCTTAGACTGTGGGCAGAGAATAATGGCATTGGCACTGGGGATATCGCCAAGTTCATATCCCATACTCAATGCATAACACAGATTATCTTTATTTGGAGCATGTGGCTATCAAGACTCCTTTAATCCACACAATAGCAATATTGGTCTGGAATGGTATTGAAAGACACCAAATTCGCCTGCAGTGGAGGTGCCAACAGGGGCTGGAGCATTGGTGCCTCTGGCCAGGGCTCCAGCTCCTTCTGTCTTATATTGGGGGTCTGACATGTAGCTGCCCTCTCAGCCTGGCACAGGACAGAAGGCTCCTCATCAATGCTAATTAGTCAGCACTGAGCATCCATAATGAAGTGGCCAGTGTTTCACTTGATGGAATTGGCTGAAGAATTGGTAAAATAAATAAATAACTAGAAAGAGGACAAGGCCACCTCGAGAGTGTCCTGGCCTGGGGCTGTATCTCCACCTCCTCATGTTCTCTTCCTCACTGCACTTCTCCCGTCGGTCAGTGGACACATCAACAAAACACAAGTTCTGCCAGTGCGGGTCCATCCAAGTGGTTATGTCCACACCTTCTGCTTAGCATGGCACCCCCTCCTGGTGGCTGACTCTAGTCTAGCTCCTTGGAGCCCACTGGCCCCCTGTTCTCACTCCCCAAGTGGCTGAAAGGTCTCTCTCCTCTCACCCAGCCTAATCCCAGCCACCACAGAGAGATTCTAAAGAAAAACTCTCAGACAGGAAGGACACACCCCCTCCCTGCCCCAGGGAGTCCAGCTCCCCAGCACAGATGACATGACCCAGGTGACAGTACCAGTACCTAACACAGAATCCACCCTGCCCTCCTTTACTGAAGTCCATATGAATCTGCTGCCCGCACGGTAAGGAAAATCCTTGAAGCCACAGGATGCTGGGTGGGTTTCCTCTCTTGTAATCAATCTAAATGATGACACCTTCTTGTTCTAAAAATAATGGCCACGGCCCTTGGAAGATAAACTAGGACAAGATGAGAGAACACAGCACTGTTCTTCTCGGTTCTTTCAAAACTGGTAAGCGGCTCTAAATCTCTTCTATCCGGTTAGTTAAGACTTTATCAAACTGGAGAGCCGAACGTCCTGCCAGGTCACCTCTCACCCTAATGAGCTCTGGGAAGAACAGCGCAAGATTCTATTTAGTAACCTACCAAGCAGGTCATTATATACGCTCTGCATATAGTGAAATTAGCAGGTGAATTGACAAGAGATGGCACAGCTCAACTTTTTTTTTTTTTTTAAATTGCTTACCTTTATCAGTCTATTCGAGCAGGTTGTGGTAGAATACACAGAATTACACGTCAGCCCCGATGTGGCCCTCTGCACAGGGGAATGAACAGATAAAATGACAGGCCCCAGTGGTAGGAAGATGGCCTGACCGCACTTATCATCAAAGCGACAGAAATTCTGTCAAAGCGTACAGCTCTCACTTTCAATATCTTGCACGTGTAAGAGAAGGAACATCTGTGGCATTGCCGGGCAATATGTTTCAGCGACGTTTTTTGGGACCAAAATTAAATAAACAGGAAGACAGGTTTGTGTTTCTCTGTATTTTCACTTATTAACACAACAATCCGAAGGTGATTAGCAATTCTGAGCTATGTTGGGCTGTGAGTTTCCACGGGCAGCATTGAGATGTAGCACAAACATCCACACTCTTAGCTCAGAGTTTGGACTTGGGTAAGTTTCAGGGAACTAAATAGCTTCGTAAAACTTGGACGTTTTTCAGTTCATGTTTCAACGTGAGCAAAGGGGCACCAGAGAAAACAGAAATGCCACAGTGCCACTGTGTTGGCCCTTCTCCAATATATGCTAAGTGCCTGTGACGGGCCAGCCTCCATAGAGAGCAGGTCTCAGTCCAGGACCTCACTCTCCACATCCTGTCGTCACAGAGTCTCTCTTTATTCATTCACTCATTCATTCACTCATTCATCATCATTGACTTAGCAGTTCTTGAGTGGCAGGCACTCTATTAGACACTGCCAAACCCTGGGTTTCAGTGATAATCAGACATCAAACTTACTTAAAGAAGTTCACAGAGGAGTAAGGAAGATGAGCAAATACACATGTAATTAAAAAGCTAGGACCAGGTGCTTTGCCAAACCCTGTGTTTTGGGGGAGGTCCAAGGGAGTAGAGGACAATTCTGGCTATTGATCCATGTGTAGGTCTCCCGGATCTCTGAGAACTCCTACTATCCTATCTTACTGGGCTGGTGTGAAGCTTGAAAGCCCTTGGGACAGTGAGTGGTAATATAGAAACTCAATAATGGTATTTAACTTTAGTGTCGTCTTCAACTCCACCATCATCATCGTTAGCACCAGCACCAGCACCGTCTCCACCATCATCACACCATCACTGCCACCATCACCACCATGGTTACTACCACCATCACCACCATCATCATCACCATCACCACCATCACCACCATCATCACCACCATCACCACCATCATCATCACCATCACCACCGTCATCATCACCATCACCACCATCATCATCACCATCACCACCATCATCATCACCACCATCATCATCACCATCACCACCACCATGAGTGTCATCATCTTCATCACCATCTCCATCATCAGGCAGGATTCTCTGCCCCTCCAGGTTTACTCCCTATTTTTCTCCTCCTGCTCTGAACTCCAAGAAGCTGACCCACAAGGACTTCATCCACAGATTCCCTAGTCTTCTCATTTTCAGCTGGGAATGGCCAATGAGGAGCTCACAAGAGAAGGAGGTCAGACGGAAGTCAGAGTATTTATTGCCCTGGCTTTCTCCCTTCCGAGCCCTAAATTGAGAATGGCTGCATTCATCGGCCGAAGGTCACAGTTCCCATCAGATGGCCTTCTCCCACTGCCACAGCTCTCTGGGATCGGAGATGGCTCCTTCCTTGATCCTTTAGGCTTTGGGGTGGTAATGGTAATGGCTTTCCACTGATGCTACCCCTGGATGCTTCCTCATCCCTTGGTGTTCTCTTTTACTGCCTCCCCACACCATTGTCAGTGGTCCTGTCATTAAACTCTCTCTACCACCCTGGGGTGTGCCCTCGGTTTCCTGCCAGGATTCTGGCCATCCAGTCATAGGACCATGTAATTACCGTCAGTGGTATTAGCGGGGTCTCCCCAAGCAAGGTCCTTATTGTGCCATCAGCCACTGTTTCCTGACACCCCCCCCCAGCATCTTCCCCAAGACACAAGGTGCAAACTTTCAGCTATTGGCACCCTAAAGCTCAAGTATCCGATGGCTGCATCCTTTGGGACTCAGCTCAAGCATTGCCTTTTAGAGGAGACATCACTCGCCTCTCCTTTTTCATAGCTCCATCCTCCAAGGTTTAGATGACAATTCTCTGATAATGCCTCTCACCCTGGAACACAATTTCCTTCCGCACCTGCCCCGTGAGTCCCTGCAGAGAAGGGACTTCACATGCAATGTTCTCAAAATATCTTTGTGATATGCAGGCACGAAGGAGGACGGCTGAGGAGCAACTGGCATTGCCCCCCAAGGACTCTCACTATCCAGCCTTAGCACGCAAGAGGGGTCAGAAACATTTACCCAATTAAACAAAAGGAATAGTCACATCTACCATTGACTAGATGCTTATTCTTTGCCACACCCTGAGCTACGGATCTCCACATGTTGTTCACTCTAACACACAGAATAACCCTGATGTGAGCTGGCATCATGCAGAGACTGAGGCAGGAACAGGATTAACCCCAGGCCTATTAGACTCTGCTCCAGTCACCAAGGCTGTGTCCCCCATGCTCCATTACAAGAATGGGTGTGGGGGGCAGCTGAAGCAGTATGACTGGAACCTCTAGACTTCTGTTCCATGAGCATCAGGAGTATCAATACCTCTGCTCTGTCCCCACCCTCCACTCCCACCCCATGCATCCAGTGGGGCAATGCTAGCACCTGGCCCTTCAATAGCCATGAGCATCCAATGAGACAATTCCTGCCTTGAGATCCCAAGTTATTAATAATAGCTGTGGTAGACAGAAAAAATATGCCCCCCTCAATGCATTTGCTTTCTAATCCCTGGGACCTGTGAATATTACCATATATGGTAAAGAATGACTATCAATTTATATGGTGAAAACTGTGATTAAGTTAGGGATTTTGAAAGGAGGAGTTTAGCCTAGATTATCCAGGTGGGTCCTAAATGCAATCATGTGTATCCTTATAAGAGAAAAGCAGAGGAAATTAGACCCAGTGGCAGGCAGAAGAGAAGGGATGTACAGACAGAGCAGAAATGGGGGTGACGTGACTACAAATCAAGTAACACCGTTATTGACAGCAGCTGCCAGCTGAGTCCCTGAGGGAGCACAGCCCTGCTGACACCCTGATTCCAGACTTCTGGCCTCCAAAACTGTGAGAGAATAAATTTCTCTTGCTGAAGTCACCAAGTTTGTAGCAATTTGTTAGAGCAGCCCCAGGGAGACTAATAGGATAGCCTGCTAAGTACCCTTGGCATTCTCGCAACGGTCTGCCCCCTCGGTGCTGCGCCTGCAGAGGAGAGGACATAAGAATGGGGCGCAGGCCTTGCCCTGGGGGACCTGACTGGGGTCCAGCTGGGCAGACCCCCTTATCACTGTGCTCCCATCAGGGACAAGGGTCTGGCTTCTTGGGCTTCCCCTGCTAGCCTGTTACCTACCCATAAGAGGCTGGAATTTTAAGTAACGGCTTTCTTCACCCACCCCATCACTTTGGTGGATGTGTCAAATTCTGGCAGCTCCAGGGAGCCAATCTCACTGGGGCCCAGTCCCGGTGGGCTGACAGTCCTGGCTCCTCCCTCCTGCTGGGGCTTCCTGGAAGGCAGGTCGTGGTGTGGGCAGGTGGGGAAGCTGCGGAGGTGGAGGCCAGTGTGCCCTGGGGTTCCAGCCCTTTCTCTCCTGCTTCCTGAGGGCACACCAGGGTACAAATAGGTTTGGGGCCTTATAGTGGGCATGACCTTTACTCCTTCCTGATTTACAGGAAACAGCAGTCACTTCCACACTTTGGAACTGAGCCTGGCATGGGGGAGAAGACTTCCTTGTCAAGCGCCTTTGCAGCTGCCCTGTCAGGAACTGCTAATTAGACAATGGGTGGGCATGGAGGGTGAAGGGGGTGCCCAGGCCCCGTGGAGGGGATGGCTGGGTGATATAAAAGAGGCCGCTTCAGGAGGAGAGAAAGAGCTTTGGCTTCAGGCTAGTGAACAGGGGATGTAGTGAGCTAAGGAGAGAAAATAGGGTTTTTCCCTGCCTGAGGTTCTCTATGTTAGGGGGTCCAGAGGATGGGAGAGTGGGTGAGGGGTCATGGGGTGCAGGAAACCCGGCAGACACACTGCACAGGCTACTGCGATGCCACATGCAGGACCCCAGACTGCACTGGAGGCACCGTGTCCCCAGGAAGGGGGCCGGTGCTCTGGCTGGAGTGGAGCTGGGGCTGTAGGCAGACGTGGCCTCAACTTCCATGAGGAATAAACAGGCTGGGAAGTGCTGCCCTAACGGCCCCTGTCCTCAAGTCAGCCGGTGTCCGTCATCCACTGCAAGTTCAAATTTGATCTGGTCAGCGTGGCCAGGTGCTGCCAAGGTGGTTTGAAGTGGATCTGGACTTCCCCGGAAGCTGTCTCCATCAATGAAACAGTCTCTGAGCTTAGTGGGCTGTGACAGCTGCCAGCAGCATTCTCAGACGGGGGAAGGGGAGGAGACGGGCTGCTGGCGGTGCCCACAGGGCTTCTCCTGGGCCGTGCTAGGCCTAAGGTGTTCCCGGCTGCCCCCTTGTTTCACTCCAGAGGCTGCAGTTCAAGGAGGGCCCGGAGTCTGCCCAGCGATGGGCACGTAGAAGGGTTTGTGCTCCGAGCAGGGCCTGGGTGGGGAGCAAACTTGAGTGTAAATCTTGGTTGTCACCCTTCCTCATGGACACCACCTCTCTTGTCTCCAAGCTTCAGTTTCCCAACCTGGAAAATGGGGATCACAAAAATCCTCCCAGCGGCCCAGCGAGATAGGTGTCAGTTGGGGTAATCTGTGCAAGTGCTGGGCTGAGGGCCTCACTGGCTCTGGGGACTCCCACAGCCACCCTCACTTCCCAGCTGTCCTTTTGTTTATTCATTCAACACATAATTAATCAGTAAGCACCTGTCTTAACTTAGGCACTGGGGTTAGAGCTGTGGATAAGAAAGACGAGGTCTCTGCCCTCAAAGACCTTATATTCTAGCAGGAGAGAACAGACGATACACAACTGACAATGAACAAGGTCATTTCAGACACCCGAACACCTGTAATAATACCTACGAAGAAAATGGAGCAAAGTACTACGGAAGAAGGAACGTCTGGCTAGGCAGCGCCCCGCACCAACCCCAAGGTGTTTCATTCACCTGGACGCGGGGGGTAGGCAGTGGCATCCCCTGGGGTTGTGCAATTAATGCGGCAGCTTCGAGGGCAGTCAGGGAACCTCACTCAAGAGATGAACTGAATAAAGCTCAGGAGGAAGCGAAATGGAGCCAGAGAAACATCCGTAGGTGGGAGCGACCTTGGCAAGGGCAAGGTGGCCAGGCGGGGTGAGTGAGGACAGAGAGGAAGTTCAGGCGGGGGCTGGACACGTGGTTTTGGAGGCTGAGGTAAGAGCCTGGGCTTGCCCTTAAGTGCAGCCAGAATGCATCACAGAGCCGTAAACAGGGGCCTCGCAGTCTGATTTATGCTCTCAAAGCCACAAAGCACCACCAACACCACCATTGGTCATCACTCCTGTCCTCCAGCTCCTGGGAACCCACCCGAAGGCCTTAGCTGCCCCCCACTCTTCCCAAACCCCAAGGCATATTTAGAAATGTTTAAATTGAAGTACACCACGCCTGCAGTCATCCATCGTGTGACTGCACCGCGGTCCATTTATTCCCCCATCCTCCCGCGGATGGAAGTTGGATGGTTTCCTGTTCAGGCGACTGTGCTTAGTGCAGCTGGAACTTGTGCCTGCGGCTTCTGGGTGCAGCCTCAGAGGGAGGCAGTGCAGGGTGGAGGGTACACAGTGTCGATAGTGCAAAACGGTTTTCCCGAGTGGTTGTACCAATCCCCACTTCCACCAGCAGGGCGGAGGGCTCTGTTGGCTCTCCATGCTTCTCAACCCCTGGCTCTTTTCATCTTTTCCATTTTTGCCAGTTTGCGTGGTGATATCTCATTGTGGTTTTTATTTGCATTTCCCTGATGTTTAACGAGGTTGAGCAGCTTCTCACACGTTCATTGGCTACTTGGATATCCACTTCTGCAGAGTGTCTCTTTACATCTTTTTCTGTTTTTCTTTTCTTTTTTTTTTTTTTAATAACATCTTTATTTGAGTATAACTGTTTTACAATAGTGTGTTAGTTTCTCCTTTACAACAAAGTGAATCAGTTATACATATACATATGTTCCCATATCTCTTCCCTCTTGTGTCACCCTCCCTCCCACCCTCCCTATCCCACCCCTCTAGGGGGTCACAAAGCACAGAGGTGAACTCCCTGTGCTATGCTGCAGCTTCCCACTAGCTATCCAATTTACATTTGGTAGTGTATATATGTCCCTGCCACTCTCTCACATCGTCACAGCTGTTTTTTCTTTTGAGCTGTTTCTAACGGACTTGTATGTGTTCTTTTTCAGCTCTGTGTTCCAAAGTCAGGTTTAAAAGTTAGAAACTTGATCATCAACTCCCACAGATGTGCCCACCATCCTTCCCCCGACCCCACCTCCTTAGGCCTGTTGGGACCTAGGGAATTTCTGGTGGTGGATCCAGACAGGACCATCTCCTAGCTGTTCCTTGGACTAGGTTATTCTCATCACCGGCTCTTGCCTTGGTCCCTGTCACTTGTCTGGAGAGCCCTCTCTTCTCACTTCCTGTGTAAACTGACTCAAGGGCTCTGGTCCCAGAACTGCCCAGCTCTGCAGACCCAAGTCACAGCCCCTCTTGTCTCAGAGTTGGTCTTCTCTCTCCTTGAGGGGTTCCTCCCATGATCGTAGGCTCCTAGGGGTAGGGCTATGTCTCCATCATCTTGATTCAAAGAGCAGAACCTTCCCGAGGTCTAGGCACTGAGTCAGGCTCCCTACAGATAGGGGCCAGGGCCCTATTGCTCAGAGACAGGAGGCAGGAGGAAGGGCACCAGCCACCATGCAGCCACTCCTGGCCTGGTGCCAGCAGGTGCCACCCCGACCCAGAAGGACAAGGTACAGGCACACCATGCTCGAGGCCAGTGTCGCCGGGAACTCCGGCTTCTCCCCACCCACCCGGGGCCAGAGTCTCCTCTCTCCTCCCTAGGCTGTGTCCCCTCCCAGTGACCCCACCCAGGAGGGACCCGTCCTGTTCTGAGACTCTGATCAAACTCTGATCACACAGCTCAGCCCCTCTAGAACCTCTCTGCAGGGAGAGGCCCTGAGGAAGATACTCCAAACACTGCCTCTAAAACCAATCATGCTATTAAGATTTATTAAAAAAAACAAACCCATGACAACTTGAGAAAGATGATTTTAGCTTAAGTCATACGTGGGACATTTTTCTTCACCGTTTTGGTAAATGCACATAGCATTTAACACTTGAAGACAGCTTCTCTTTTCTTTTTTCATTAAAATCAATCATCAAAACACAAAACCCCCTGTGCTCACAGGAATGCTGATATAAGAACTCTGGCTGAGGGTTGTTTGCGTCTATGGGGCTCTACCCTCCTGACTGTCCCACTCTGGGCCTCTGGGGGCAGCCTTGCCATCATGATGAACCGGGCCCACCCGGCCCCTTTGTCCTGCAGACAAATGGCCGCCCAGGGCTGGGGTGAGACCACGAGCTCATTTCCACTCTTGCTGCCCCCTCACTTTCCCAGGGAAGCCCAGCCTGGAACCTGCCCTGCTCTGGGCTTTGATTTGTTGCATTGGCTCACAGGCAGCTGGGTCAGGTCAGGAGATGTTTCACTCCAGATTAAAATAAAAGCCAGAATGCATGCAGGGGGATTTGGCTGTCAGAGATGTATTTCTGTTTCTTCCCATAAGGTTTGATCTCATCCCGTCCATTTCCTCCCCAGTCCCTTGCCCCAGTCCCATCCTGTCTTCCCTGGGCTTCTTCTGTTTCTCATCAAGTGCCATCATCTCTCTGAACCAACGTCACCTGGCCTCAGGGAAATTCCATGCCTCTCTCTCTCTCCTAAATCTCAAATAACACATGGAATTGTTCTTCCTTCATTTATTCACTAGTTCAGTTGTGCAACAAACTGCTAGCGGAGACTATATTCTCATAGGGAAGATAAGCACATAGCTAGACAGATAAACAAACAAAAACTAAGATAATCTTATAAAATGACAAACGCAATAGGGACAAAACAGCTGTGATGGTTAATTTTATGTGTGCACCACGGGGTGCCCAGACATTTGGTTAAACATTATTTTGGGTGTGTCTGTAGGGGTGTTTTGGATGAGATTAACATGTGACTCAGTAGACTGAGTAAAGCAGATTGCCCTCCCCAATGTGGGTGGGCCTCATCCAATCAGTTGAAGGCCTGAATAGAATGAAAGGGCTGATCGTCTCAAGAGTGAGAGGGAACTCCTCTTGCCTGAATGCATTAGCTGGGGCATCATCTTTTCCTGACTTCATATGTCAACTGAAATATCTGCCCCTCTTGGATCTCAAGCCTGCTGGCTTTCAGAGTGGAACTTATACCATCAGCTCTCTCCAGGTTTTCTAGCTTAATGACTACAGACCTTGGGATTTCTCAGCCTCTAATCATTTGAGCCAATTCCTTATAATAAATCTCTTTCTATCTATATGTGCACTTTGTCAGTTCTGTTTCTCTGCGAACCATGACTAATACAACAGATATGTGACGCAAATGGAGAGGATACTTGAGCTAATGAGGAAAAAGAGCCAACTGTTCAAAGGTCTGGGAGAAGGAATCCCATGTGCAAAGGCTCTGGGGTAGGAACACATTTGTTGTGTTCAAGGAACAGGCAGAAAAAAATATTGATGAGTGCTTTCCATCTACAACTTGATGTCCAGAACTTCTTCATATGAGAATATTTCTCATCTGAGATGTAGGTGATATTTTCTTAATTTGACCTCACTTTTACTATGCTGTATTTAGTTGTATTGAGTTCAGTACTCTAGGTAAGGCAATTTAGATCATGTAAGTGTAAATGTAGATTTGTTCTCACACTAAACAAGGTTGTCATGGATTCCTTGTTTTCAGAGTAGTTTGCATTAATGAAATGAAATCTTGGAGTTGTCTTGTCTCCTCTCTCTCAGACCCCACATCTAGTCTCTTAGGTAAGCCTATTGGATTGCCCTTTAAAATATTCCCACATTTAGAATATTCTCATATCCACTGCTACAACCTTAGATATGTACAATAGTCTCCTCACAGGCCCCCCATTCATCCCAGTTGACTCAAAACTTGTTTTTCCTTTTAAAACATGAGTCAGATACTTAATACTATTCCTTTGCTCAAAATCCTCTAAAGGCTCCCCATTTCATCCAAGTGTAAGCCAAAGTCATTATGGTGGCCCACAAGTACCTGCGTAATCTGACCTCAACTGCTTTCTGACACTGTCCTCTACTTTTCTCCAATACCTCTCTGGCCCCAGGGACCTGCTGCTGTGCCTGGAATATGAAAGTCCCACTTCTGTCCCAGGGCCTTTGCACCTCTGCCTGGGACCCTTTCCTCCCTCCTACATATCCATGGCTCTCTCCCTTCCCTATTTGAAGTCTTTGCTCACATTTCACCTTCTCAGTGAGATCCACCTTGACCATCTATTTAAATGACAGATGCTCACCTCACTCCAGGTCTTCTGCGACACCTTTCTTTGCTTTACCCTTTTGTTTCATGTAGATGCTTCTGAAATACTATATAATGCATATGTTTATTATGCTTCTTATATATTGTCTTTCTACTAGAATGTAAAAGCACAGAGATTTTTTTCAGTTTTGTTCACTGATGGCATATGGTAGGTGCTCAAGATTTCAAGGTTCACTGAAAGAACATTTGCCTGTGCTGTTTCTTGAGTATGTGTGAATTTCATGTTTTGCATTTCAGACTGTGTAAAAGTTGGTAACAAAGTATCAGAGTGTGCACAGGAGATTTGATCTATTGCTGCTGCTGCCTCCATTACTACCACTAATGTTAATTGAGTGCCTGCTATATGCTAGGTATTACACTCAGTTGTTGCCTGGTTTTTCTCTTTAAATTTCAAAACCATCCTATGACATAGTGTTATCTCCTCACTTTATAGATAAGGAAACTGAGGCACATGGAGAATAAACAACTTGCCTGCTGTCAATAAGTTAATATTCTATGTGGCTGAGATTCAACCCAAGAAGTCTGGTTCCAAACCTCTGCCTTAAATCCTGGCCTGTCACCTTTCCAAGGGTACCGTGATACTAAAGCATCTGAGCATGTGGGCTGTGGGCTGTGGGTACATCTGAACCTATTCACCCCAACACTCTGACCAGAACAGCTTCCTGAGGTCTTCATTCATTGACATTGTTGTCTCTGTCTGATGAAGAACCAGCAGGCAAAGTTTGGTGGTCACTAGGAGAGAGAGGGAAAGGCCTGGAGTAGAATGGACAGAGTTCTGATGAAAGGTCTTCTAAATGATTAAATCACTTTTGTTCAGGTCCTAGTTCTTAAGCATCTCAGCCCACGCAATCCGTACTGCTTCTGTAGGGAATGTGTCCTTAAGTACACTTTGGATAAACCCCTTTCATAGGGCATTACATCTTGCCTCTCTCTGAGCTTTGGAACAGGAGAATGAAAGGCAGGTAAACCAGGCTCAGCAAGACACTGGCAGGGCAACTGGGTGTGCAGTCTCTCCTGTGCCTCTCCTAGCAGCTCATGGTCCATTTATGCAAGTACTTTTTCCTACCCCATGTAAATCTTCTCATTTAGATCTGTTATACCTAAATTCCCTCTCTAAAGAATTTTTATTCTGAGAAACAAGTTGATTTCTCTATTGAAGGGTTCCACTGTAATTAAACTGATTGCTGAAAAAGACACCATTCTTCTTTTAATAAGGCAATTTGCATATTCAATAACTTTAGCCTCACTTGCTGAAAGACAGTTTGAAAGTTTGTTTGTGTATTCTCTCATTCAACTGTTTTCTGATTGCCTTACCTCTTTTCCAGTAACATGGTGATAATTGAAAGGACAATACAAGAGGAAATTTCTTTTAATAAAAAAAAATTATGTTGTTTCAAAACATGATACAATTAATAGACAACAGGGCTCCTGTAGGAGAACATCTTTTAAAAATCAAATATTTTGTAGGTTACTTTTAATTTGCTATTCATAAACTGAACCCTCCAGTCTGGCTGTAATTGGAGGGATATAACAGAAACATGGAGCCCTAAGTATGGCAGGAAGTGAGAGCAAGAGGACCACAGGGCTGAGAGCTTGAGTGGATATGGGGCATTCACTCCAGCTACAGGATGAATGGTTCAGTGAAGATAAAAACCACATTTGTTACAGACTGAATGTTTGTGTCCCTCAAATTCATATGTTGAAGCCCCAACCCTGTCTCAATACAGGCTGGGACCTGGGACCATTTGCTGCAGTGCTTGCACCTGGGCACACCTCTCCTCAAGCAACAAAATACAAAGAAACTATATGAGACTAAAAATAACTGCATGCATGTGTAAATTCTGGGCAAAAAGATACAAAAAGACCATAAAAAACCAACTGCCATTTCTAAAGAGCTGGGAGCAAAAACAGGGTGTGTGTGAGGGGGCAAAAGCAGGGTACTGAGCATGGCCCCCTGCACTCAACACCACCAAAGGGATGGGCAAAACACCTAAGCCTCCCCTGCAACCCTGGACACACCCCTAGCCTCACCCCATACAAGAAACCATGTCACGACCCACCACCCACCCACCTTTAGGAAGGGAGCAAGGAAATTGTTTCTTGTTCTTTCTCCCTCCTGCTGCAGGGGCCCCAATAAAGCCTTGCCTGAATTTCTTGTCTGGCCTCTAGTCAATTTCTATTGATTGGGGAAGTCCAGGAACCCTGTGATGTATCAGTATCTGGAAGTGGGGCCATTGGATGGTAATTAGGGTTAGATTGTAATAAGGGAGAACAAATCTGACTCCATGTTTGATCTGTTTCCTTTACTTTAACTTTTATATTCTATTGCTTTTGCTATAAGTTAAGAATGTTGCCTATAACCTGAAATATACAGGATAGCCCTTTTCAAGGCTATGACCTTTAAAGGTATAACACTTTTACACTCATACAGAGAGGAAAATTTGCAGAACAGAGAATACCATTCCTCTTGTTGGAGATTTATAAGAACATTGTGACCTGACCTATGTGGACATCTGCAGGAACAAAGGATTCTGGCACCAAGAAATTTGCAGCAACCAAACACACCCCCTTAGTATAAAAGAAGTCTGAATTCTAACGGGTAAGATGGTTCTTTGACTCCAGTCCACCATCTTCTTGTTCTGCTGGTTTTCTGAATAAAGTTGCTATTCCTTGCCCCACAACTCATCTCTCCATTTATTGGCCTAGTGTGTGGGGGAAGCTGTATGAGCTTGGACTCCTAACAAGATGAGGTCATGAGGGTGGGGCCCGAATGATGGGATTAGTGCCCTTACAAGGAGATGAAGAGACAGTAATTGTCCATGTAAGCCACCCAGTCTAAGGCATTTTGTTATGGCAAAACAACCATCATCAGATTTGCCTCCACTCAGCTCTGGTGACCTCCTTCCTGGACCTGCACTCCTGGACCCAGAGTGCTCCTTGGCTTCCCAAACATTCATACCACCTGTCTCCCTGCTTGCTTGTCATTCACCAGCCCGTACTAGTGGCACAGAAGAAAAATGATGAACCACTTGCCACAGACATGATGCCAGCAGTATGTGGTTCAGGACAAAGTTTTCATCAGCAGATTTCTCCCTGTAGGAATCCTCTCTGCCATTGTGGTGTGTGAAGTCACTGCCCAGGCATAAAAACACAGTATGATTCTGAGACAAATTATGGATGTTTCTGCTGTCTTTGGAAATCTTCGCACAGCTCAAGGGAGATGTGGCCAAGGACTCACCCTCAATGCCAGTGTGGAAGACTCCAGCATGGCTTGGGATTCCTGAGGCACAGACTCGGGCAGACTGTGGGTCCAGGTGGTGGCTTCTACAAGGGGCCAGAAAAGTTTTTATTGTTGTTGTTTTTTGTTAACAAAGATATTTACTTGCTGCTCAAACACTGTTCTGAACCCAAAGAGGATGCTGAGGTCCAAACCTTCTGGTGGCATCTGATGACACCAACTTGCATCTTTGGGATGCAAGTCGGTTGGACAATAAAGAGGATTTAATGAAACAAATTCAAGCCTATTGCTTTTTACTTTTTTAATTGTGGTAAAATATATATAACATAAAATGTATCATTCTAACCATTTATTTCCAATTTTTTATGGTGGTAAAATACACATAAAATCTATCATCTTAAACATTCGTAAGTGTGCAGTTCAATGTCATTAACTACATTCGGGTCGTTATGCAACTATCTATCTCCATCATCCAAAGACAGAACTCTCTTCATCTTGCAAAACTGAAACTCTGTACCTATTAATCAATAACTCCTCCCTCTCCCCTCCTCCAGTTCTGGGCAACTACCTCTCTACCTTCTGTATCTGTGAACATGACTACTTTAGGTACCTCATATAAGTGGAATCATACAATATTTATCTTTTTGTGCCTGATTTATTTCACTTAGCTCAATCTCTTCAAAGTTCATCCATGTTGTAGCAAGTGTCAGAATGTTCTTCCTTTTTAAGGCTGAATAATATTCCACTGTACACACAGACCACATTTTGTTTATCTATCCATCTGTTGATGGTTTCTCCATCTTTTGGCTATTGTGAATAATGTGAATAATGCTGCTATGAACATGGGTGAACAAAGATCCCTCCCAGACTCTGCTTTCAATTCTTTTGGGGTATATACCCAGCGGTGGAATTGCTGGGTCATACAGTAATTCTTTGTTTAATGATTTGAGGAACCACCATACCATTTTCCACAGAAGCTGCACCATTTTACATTCTCACCAGCCTTTTGGTTTTTAACAAAGTCAATTCTCTGCTTGAACAACTAGCTTCTTTTTTTTCTTTTAAATATGTGCTTAAAATAGTATTAAGTCCCCTGGGTAGAGTGACTAGCCTCCTGAGCCCTGTAGCTCTCCCATTTTTAGCATTTTAAATTGGGTTTAATTTTGTGATATGCCCCCTCCACATGCTCAAACATACCATTAAATTTGTCAAATAGGTGGAGACTTGTGTGAAGACCCAACTTCACTGCAACTGGATTATCTCATCCCTTAAGACTCTTGTAGGAGTTGTCCGCTGCTGGAGGTGTGACTGGTTTTCATGCCACCCAGACTACCTAATCACACACCCAGCAGTAGACGCTGTCCTAGGGGACTCAAGGTTGGCTGGCCGAGGGCAAAGCCTGGGGACAGAATACACAGCATCCCGGGGGGCCAGAGTGTATTAGAGGACCAGAGGGGAATGAAAGAGGTTGGGTTTTCTTTGTTAAGAGGCCTCAAAATCTAGGCTGACACCATCCTCCATCCTTACCTAAGAGGTGCTAAAAATGAGCTTGCTGATGGAAGCCAGTGTCTCCTCTTTCCTTTGAGGTGATCACGATAATAAGCTCCAATCTTAGCCGCTTACGGTGTTTGCAGTTTCCCAAATGGAATTCAGGCTCTTTGCTCACTCTAATTTCCAGCTTTAGCTCCAGTTGTTTGTAATGCAATCCTGAAAGGGTGAATTTGGACAATCGCAGCTTGGCCATTTTGAGCACATATGCTAGAACTAAGTCTTTTTGGCTCAGCTGTAGCTTGAATCTAATGAAAATGACAGATAATGCAGCGCTCTGTGTGCCTGCCAAAAACGAGGATATTTCCCATGAGATAGCACCTGGTGATGCAGAAATAGACACTATAGATTTGTGATTGGCTGGTGCGTCCCCGTATTCATATCTAGTCTGTATTATCAACCGCACAAGATCACATCCTGGATAATAACAGCAACAATGGCATGCATAAAAATTACTACAGCAAAAAGGGAAAAAATACTAGATCAATTATGTCAATTATATGCTAGTACTTTTTCCCCTCACGGTTCCAACACTAAGAAAAGGTGGCATCTCTCTCTGATCTAATTATTCACAAGCTTATTCGTGGGTTTACCCCCTCTTTTCACTCTTCTCTTTTACGTGAAGATATAAAGAAGCTCTCTTTTAGAAACACATCATGGACTCAAACGTGCCTCCATACATATGTGACTTACATTTTAGCAGTTGAATAATCAGTTACTTGAAAGTAAAGAGGAAACGCCTCTTGTGTTGGCATGTTCTAAAGGGAAGTGCTGGGGGTGGGATCTACTGTGATGACCTTACCTTAGAGCAAAAATGCCATCAGCTTTGAGAAGTGTCATAAATTAAGTTGCTATTTAAGCCCTGATTCTAATAAAAGGGTCCAAATTTCCAAGGTGCCTTTAATGACTCTGCGCTCGGTGACAATGAAGTGTTTCTTTAACAGACTGCCACCGAGCAAACATAAAAAAATGCACAGCTTGGAAAGAAAGCTTGCCATCTTCCCTTTCTTCAACTCCTTTCTTCTTCCTTTTTATTTTCCTCTCATTTTTTCTGTTTTCATCACCCCTTTCCGTTGCTTTGCTTTCGCCTTCCCTCTAGAGATGCTGTTTGAACCAGCAGTCCACATTCAGGGAATGAGACCTGGGGCCTGCAGCCTGGGCTCAAGTCCTTCCTGACCTTCATAAAAGTTGACGTCCGCCTCTCCCCGAACCTCTGTTATCCCTTCTTTAAAATGAGAGTGCCTGAATCAGACGTTCTCCCAGGTCCCTTCAAGCACTCAGATGTAAAGGGGAGAGTAGTTTACATAGGCTAACTAAGGCGGAAGGTGGTTCTGAGAAAGAAGTACAAAATCATTAAGCAGATCAGTAAATTTGATAATGAATTTTTTCAATTAGATTCAGGTGGCAGCAGATGTTAAATTACTTTAGCAGAACCAAGCTTAGAGGTTTGCAGTTTACTTTTCTCATTGACATATACCGATACAAAGGGAGAAATCACATTTTCCGTCTAACTTGACAAAAAGCCCCTACTGTGTGGGGCCCCCGTAAGAATATCTTGGGTTGGACCTGGTGTGAAGGTGAATGCTCTGGTCTCAGCCCTCCCTCCCGGCATTTCAGTGTGTGCTCTGACTGGAGCCTGCCTCTCCACATCTCATATCTCCAGTCTGTAAATGAGGACGAGATTCAGTTCTGGCCCTGAAATATGCCCTGCTTTTTGGCATTGCTATTTTACCTTTGCCAGACCCATTGTGTATGTTTCAAGTGTATTTGTGTCAGGCATAGGGTATGTTTTACAGTACGTGGCCTACTTCGCTGCTAGACTGTGATGTCCTGTGGGACAGGACCCTGATACGCCAGGCCCAGTGCCCCTGCCTGTGTTAAGAGCATATAGACTTCTGGGGCTGACCATGATGGTAGGTGGTAGAAGTTGCAGGGGTAGGAAGGGGTGATGGGAGGTGCGCAGTCCATCCTGGCACCAAACTGGCTCAAGCATCTCTGGCAGTTGACCAGGAAATGCTTCCCACAAACCCCACTCTGGGCATGATCCCCAAAGGGTCATCTCTCCCTCTTCTTCCTTCTCGGAGCATCACTCCTGGAAGTGAACGGGCCCGGGTCCTGGCTCCAGCATATGCCCTACACACGGTAGCACAAGAAAGGCGGCGCCCCTCCTCGCCGGCAGGCCCCATCTCTCCAGGCTTCCCACCATGCGGTGTGTAACGAAACCCCACCGGGTCTGCTGAGCTCCTGAGAAAACTGCCTCTTTAAGAACTTATCTCATATTTTCAGAAATTGACTGTGAAAATTCTAAGTAATGGTGTGACATGATCACACTCACTTTCTGTAGTTAATCCTTCACGAGGGTCAGGCACCCCTCTCTTCTCTGTGGCTCATTTGATTGTCACCTACCTTGCACAAAACCTCCCAGCCCCGAGCACTGTCTGGTGGGATGACAGGCAGTCAGAGTGCTGAGCGCCGTGCAGGAATAACTGAATTAGAAAAAAGCTGCTGGCACTGTAATAAAGCGTTTAATGGACAGACAGCCTCTCTTGCCTTCCTTGGGGTAACACTAAATCCCTTTTTATTGTGGTTTGCACAGATGTTAGTGAGTTATCCATTTCTCTAATCATACTAGAAGTTGGCACATCCATCTCAAGTAAGAAGACCAGCCCACTTGCTTTTACAGAGTCCTTTTTCTAATAAACTTGTGTCAGTTTCAGGTCAGTTTTACCAATACAAATAAAATTCAAACAAATAAAAAGTATATTGTCTCATGATGAGATTTATGTAATTATGTCCCTTAGGTCACTTTAAATTTACACAGGGAGTTACACCCTCCATAACCCTTATTGCAGCCTGGATTTTCCTGCGACTCGGGAACACACACGTACAAACACAGCCGCACAGACACAGCCGCACAGACACAGCCGCAGAGGTTAACAGTATTGGATCCCCCAGGTCATGGCAGAGCCTGTGGCGCAGAACGACCCCTGTTTATGTCTGAGGGCTGAGCTGGCCCATGAGTGAGTCACAGATTTTTTTTTTTTTTTTTTTTTTTTTAACGACTTCTTTCACATAAAATCTGTCTTCTGTCCTGGCCGACACTGCACGCCTGTCATGGCTCAAGGACCACCCAAAGATCTTTTTTTGCAAAAGAAAATTTTACAAAACAGGGTCATGGAGCAGGAAAAAAAAAATTGTGTTTGTTAAAAAGAGAAGGGGGTCAAAAAAACCTTCCCACCAAGGTGCTCCCAACTGCAACTTCTGTGGAACTGGGAAAGGTCACCTGAAGTTCAGGCTAGGATAAATAATTGCTGTGGTGAGGGGTTCCTTTTTGCCTTTCCATGGAGTTGATGGGTTCACAGCGGTAGCTGAATCTTGATAGATTGGCAGACGCTGAAAGGCAGCGCTAGTCGGTGACCCGGGCAGGGCTGCACTTCAGTTCCCAGGGCAAAGGGTGGGCAGCTGAAGTCCTGGGCTGGGTGGATGGCAGAGGCCAAGTGACAGAGCCACCTCTGTCCCTGCACAGAGTGGGAGCAGACCCCGGCCCTGGCCTCATCCACGGATGGGTTTGGCAGGGTGGGCTCTCCTGCACGGTGGAGGCCCACGGCTTCTGCTCGCCTTTGTGTGCACAGAATTACTGCTCTCTGGGGCCTCCCCCTGCAAGTGAGAAGGGCTGTCTCTGTTGTGCTTCCTGGTCCAATCGTCCACTTCATAAATCAAAGACGATGGGTGGTGTGTTAACCGTTTGGTGTCATGTTTCGAGGAGGAAGTCCACTACAGCTGCCTCAGGGCGGGAAGAAGAGAAGGGTACAGCAGAGTTTCTGGACTCCCTTGTTCACTCGCCGGTTATACTGCAGAAACAGAGGTCCAGAGAGGGGGCGTGGCTTGCCTGGGGCTCACCGCGAACAAGGGATGAAGAGCTTAGAGAATCCCTGACTCTTAGTGCTGTGCTGCTTCATTCATTTCTTTATTCACTTTCTGGATCATCACTTTATTCCGCAGATGTTTGAGGAATGCTTACCATGTGCCAGGCACCGTCCTGGGCTCTAGGAGGCTGAGAAAATATTTAGGCAAGTGTCTAGCACTTCACTTTCACAAAGAAATGTTAGTGATCATTCATTTGGTTATTAACTGATGATTAAGTATGAAATCCCGCATATCTGAGATCTTCACCCTTTTTGCGGCTCTCGTCCCCTCCTAGGGGCTCGGCTGGGCACTGAGACCCTCCAGGAGATTATGGTCTAGGTGAACAGGTAATCCAACCCTGTGCCCCCTACCGACGTCAGGGGGGTCACGGCAGCTCTCTGGAGCAGTGGGGTCTCTGCCAGGGTTGGGCAGGCAGCTCAGGCCAAGTGGTGGGACCGTTGCCTGATCTCTAATCGTGAAGGCCTCACAAACCACAGTCTGCATCTGAAGAGACAAAAGTGGACCTTGCAACACATTGGCTTCTGACCGAGGGCTGAGGCTGGGAGGGCCCAAGGAACTCTGGTCTTAAAATGGAACTCACTTCAGGTTAAAGGCTTCGTCTCCATTTGGGGACTTTTTCAGCTTCCCGTGTCTCCTTCCTTACTGTCCCCCATCCCAACCTCAAGCCTGGAGAGGCTGAGTGTGTGTCAAAGGCTCCGTGTGTGACTTGCTCACACGAGTCACCCACTCCAGCAGGTCTTAAGGGCCAGGTGAGGGAGGCAGAGTGTAAATGACAAGACCAGCAAATCAACATCCACCAGGGCTGCGAGACACAGGTCGCCCCCTGCAGCATCACTAACTGTTCAGTCTAGAAGGAAAAGAGGGCTTGTGAAATCGTCCTGAAAGAATGGTCCTTCCTTCCCCACAGACGGAGAGCATGAAGAGCTCTGAGAGCTACCAGGATCCCCAAGGGTCAGACACATGAAGAGCTGTGGATTCTAGCTTCCGGGCCAATATTGTGATATTCCAAGTCAATCACCTAGGAAGCTATGAACCCAGCACCTCGATGGTTGTACCCTCTCTCCCCACCCTAGTCTGTCCTTTACTGTCCTCTGGGCCACAGTGTGACCACCAGCAGGGTGTCGGGGTTGAGGGGCTGGACTCTGGAGCCAGACTGCCCACATAGACTCCCAGCTCAGCTTCCTATCCACTGTGTGGACAACCTCAGAGGGACTCCTACCCTCTCTGTGCCTCGGCTTCCTCATCGCAGTCTAGGGGTGATAAAAACGCACCCACTTCTCAGGGCCCCTGTGCAGATTAAATGAGCGAACAACCGTAAAGCACTTAGGACGATGCCTGTACAGCTGTTCCTGACACATGGCAAGCAGTGCTCAATAATCCCTCCAGGGCTTCCCTGGTGGCGCAGTGGTTAAGAATCCGCCTGCCAATGCAGGGGACAAGGGTTCGAGCCCTGGTCCGAGAAGATCCCACATGCCGCGGAGCGACTAAGTCCATGCCCCACAACTACTGCCCGTGTTCCGCAACAGGAGAAGCCACCGCGATGAGAAACCCGCTCACCACAACGAAGAGTAGTCCATGCTCGCTGCCACTAGAGAAAGCCCGTGCACAGCAATGAAGACCCAACGCAGCCCAAAATAAATAAAAATAAAATAAATTAATTTAAAAAAAAAATCCCTCCAGGCTACGTTCTTTTCATCTAGGTCCCTGGGTCCAAACTGATTTTTTATTTGGCCACGCAGCACGGCTTGTGGGATCTTACTTCCTGGACCAGGGGTTGAACCCGGGCCCTCTGCAGTGACAGCGTGGAGTCCTAACCACTGGACTGCCAGGGAATTCCCAAAACTCACCTTTTATTTTTATTTTTTTTATTTTTATTATTTTTTTTTGGAAAACTCACCTTTTAAAGCGTTGTGCCAATAATTCTACTGCTCCTGCCCCACTGCAACTGTTATGCCCCCCTCCGTGGAGGCACTACACTCAGCGTAAATCCAACCTGTGAAAATCGGCATTCAAGGCTCTTCGTAATTGGGTTCCTTCTTATCTTTCTAGCCGTAATGCTACCAACCTCACCTCAAAGTCTGCTTTAGTCAATCTGGTTACAACCATCCATCCATTCATCTACTCACCCACCCGCCCTCTCATCCACCCACCCATCCTTCCACTCACCCATCCATTTGTTTAAACACACACATCCATATTCTTTCAAGCTGACACCCAAACAGGCCTAAGAACGCATTCACCTACACAGAAGCTTGTCCTTCCTATATGGCCCTACTGGCTTACCTCTTCCATTAGTCAAGGTTCTCTAGAGAAACAAAATAGAGATTGGTAGATAGATAGATAGATACTGATTGATTATGAGGGATTGACTCACATGATTATGGAGGCTGAGAAGTCCCAAGATCTACCGTCTGCAGGCTGGAAGCCCAGAAAAGCTGATGGTGTAATTCAGTCAGAGTCTGAAGGCCTGAGAACCAGGGCAGTCAAAGTGATAACCCCAGTCTGAGGGCAGGAGAAGTGAGATGAGATGTCCCAGCTCAAGCAGTGAGGCAAGAAAAGAGAGGAAATTACTCCTTTCTCCACCTTTTTTTTTTTTTTTTTTTTTTTTGTGGTATGCGGGGCCTCACTGTTTTGGCCTCTCCCGTTGCAGAGCACAGGCTCCGGACGCGCAGGCTCAGCGGCCATGGCTCACGGGCCCAGCTGCTCCGCGGCATGTGGGATCTTCCCAGACCGGGGCACGAACCCGTGTCCCCTGCATCGGCAGGCGGATTCTCAACCGCTGCGCCACCAGGGAAGCCCCTCTCCACCTTTTTATGTGTCAAGCCCTCAGTGGATTGGGTGATACACACCCACACTGGGATGGGCAGTCTGCTTTACTGTCTAATCTCTCATCCAGAAACATTCTCACAGATACATCCAGAAATATTTATTCTGGGCCTCCTATGGCCAGTCAAGTTGACATATAAATTCACCACCGCAGCTTCCCTCCTGGGGAGTCGACTTTCCTAAGGCTTCGTGGCTTATAGCCTCACATGTGAGTATCAGCCTCAGCTACTAGACATTTTAGGAAGCTCAGTTTTCTCATTGAGATAGTGGAAGAGCCCCCTGTCACTGGCTGCTGTGTGATACAATGGGGCACATAGAAGACAATGTAGGTCTGGCACGTTGTAAATATCTCAAAGGAAAGGGAATTGTTACTTTACTTCCCAAGAATTTCAGGTCTTGGGGTCATTCTGGATGCCAATGGCACTTATTTGACATTCTTGGCTACTGCTTCTCTCCTTGTTACCTGGATCCTTTGGGTTAGTCTCCCCTGACCTAACAGAAGCTGGGTACGTGGTAGGTGCTCAATTAGCATTTGGTTGAGGGGTAACAAAGAGCTTTTATAGCACAAGTTAACTCTGACCACTTGTGAATGGCAGCTTAGAGAATGGGGTAGACAAGGATTCTGAGGCTTTCTCTGGCCTCAGTGGTACAAAAATTTCATGATCAGAAAGTGATCTGCGCTGTGGGGTAGGAGAGGGTAGAGAGGCAAGATTACCAGCTCTCCCCGACCCAGGAAAATGCAAGAAAGTTTGAGAAAGGCCATCATCCATTTATCCAGTAGTCCATTCAAGTGTTTGAAAACAATTTTTGTGGGTCCAGAGATAACTTTTTCCCCTTTATTTGCAAGAGTAACATAAATGATCATTTCCGCTGACAGTAAGATAATAGGTACATTTAAATTGTCCATTCAAGAATATCATCACCACTTTCTGAAAAAGTCTTGAGTGAATACTATACTTGAGGTCTTAAAAACTTTTCTAATTATAATTAGATCTTTCACAGTGCTATTTGCTCTCCTTAATCATTACTGAGTACCTTCTGTGTGCTAGGGGCTGAGGAGATGTCTTCAAGGAGCTCACAACCCCTTGGAGGATAGAATCAGGTAAGGACATAATGATGCTGAAATTCACCTCTTTGGCTTCACTACCTAATTATGTTTGAGCTCAGACACCAATGTGTTCTATTTCCTTTGAACTTTAAAGTACTAAGCAGGCACATCAATTACACATATATGAAAATGACTTACAGATATCTGGAAAAAAATGCACTTTGTTATATGGCAGGGGTTGGCAAAGTATGGCCAGTGGGCCAAATCCAGACCCACTGCTCATGTTGGAAATAGTTTTATTGAAACACAGGCATGCCCATTCTCTTACATTATTGTCTATGGCTCATGTCCTACAATGGCTGAGTTGAGTTGTAACAGAGACTGTGTGGCCTAAAATATTTACATCTGGCCCTTTACAGAAAGAGTTTGCCAAACCCTGGGTAAAGAACAAGATAGTATAATTCCAAAAATTCATCTGCAGACCTGCATATCGAGGCTGGGACGGTGGCCAAGAGGCACAAGGCCGAGGGGCTAAGGGGCCCACGGGTGTCCAGATATTAGGAGCTGCAGATGTGGCTCAAGGATTACCTCTTACGGTGCAAATGTTGCATTTGCCTAAAAGGAAATGGAGTAGAAAGTAAATTAGAAAGAGCAGGAGAGTAAATAAAATATAATTTCAGGTATGTGTGCTCCTTAATATGTGAATGGTTTGGGTTAAATATCCTGCAGAAAATCACATCAGTGTCAGTGATCCAGGATCTAGGATCACGAACATAATTTTGAAATGTTTCCCTTGCTGGAATGGATGTCCTTAAATATATGTGCATGTACAAGGACATAGACATCGCACGTGTGGTCATCAGGTACTATTCAAAGTGAGATGTGTGTGCGTGTGTGTGTATAAGGTATATGTTTCCATATCTATTTATGGAAATGCTAAGGCACATATATATATGTAAATACTAAGGTGCATATAAATAAATGTTAAATAAAATTTCACTGACTTTGGAACTATGTAAAGAAATCTTGAGCTGCAGAGATATCATTTGAAAGATTGAAGGAGTTGGTGAAATAAGAAAAGTAAGGGAATGTATGAGAAATTTACACACATATACATCTATCAGCAGACATAAAAAAGATATTTAAAGTATATATATGCATTTGAACATATACAAATATTTAAAGTATATATAATTTATGTGTGTGTGTATATATATATATATATACATATATATAATATATATTTGAATATATATATGTGTGTAATCAAACTGCCCTTTCCTTGGAAGTTGAGGCCTTATCCTGCAGCTGTTGGGCTACAAAGCAGTCACAGGTGGAGCCTGAGAACTGAGCCACATCAGGCACCCAGAGGTTCATGTGGGGGGATAGCCCAAGGTTGAGTATCCAGAGAAAATGTGCTTTATGATCAGAGCGTTAGACACCTGAGGCATCACCGTGACAGGCTGTACCAAGGAAAGGTGTCACTTGCTGCTTCTTGGCAGAGAGGCAGGTGGGCCTCAGAGCACCAACCTCCACCAGTTGTTTCCAGGACCAGGACACTTCATGCATCTTAGGTGGTAAACTGACCTTTAACACATGCACAGTCCTTGGAGGGAAGCCTCTGGAGTCCACTGACTGGATCCTGCACCTACTTGTTGGCTGTGTGACTTTGGGCAAATTACTTAACCTCTCTGTGCCTCAGCAGCCTTATTTGTGATAGGTAAATAACAACAGTACCTGTCTGCAGATTAAGACGAAACAAATTAATATCTAAGCACAGGTTCTGGCACAAAGTAAACCCTCAAAAGAGTAAGCTGTTTTTAGTATTATTTATGTCTGTGGGCTGAGGTGTGTTTCTTCTGCTTTCAAGAGCAACTTTGTGCACTTGAAAAGAAAGTGTATTCTGTCTCTTTCGGGTGGAATGCCCTATAAATATCAATTAAGTCTTCTTAGTCTATTATGTCATTTAAAGCTTGTGTTTCCTCATTTATTTTCTGTCTGGATGATCTGTCCATTGGTGCAAGTGGGGTGTTAAAGACTCCCACCATTATCGTGTTACTGTCAATTTCTCCTTTTATGGCTGTTAGCATTTGCCTTATGTATTGAGGTGCTCCTATGTTGGGTGCATAAATATTTATAATTGTTAACATTCTCCAGGATAGATCACATCTTGGGTAACAAATCAAGCCTCGGGAAATTTAAGAAAATTGCTATCATATCAAGCATCTTTTTCTGACCACAGTGCTATGAGATTAGAAATCAATTACAGGAAAAAAAAAACTGTAAAAAACACAAACACATGGAGGCTAAACAATTCACCACTAAATAACTGAGAGATCTCTGAAGATAACAAAGAGGAAATTTAAAAATACATAGAAACAAATGACAATGAAAACTCAATTACCCAAAACCTATGGGACACAACAAAAGCAGTTCTTAGAGGGATGTTTATAGCAATTCAATCTCACCTCAAGAAACAAGAAAAATCTCAAATAAACAATCTAATCTTACACCTAAAGCAACGAGAGAAAGAAGAACAATAATCCCCAAAGTTAGTAGAAGGAAGGAAATCATAAAGATCAGAGAAGAAATAAGCAAAATAGAAAGGAAGAAAACAATAGCAAAGATCAATAAAACTAAAAGTTGGTTCTTTGAGAAGATAAACAAAATTGATAAACCTTTAGCCAGAATCATCAAGAAAAAAAGGGAGAGGATTCAAATCAATAAAATTAGAAATGAAAAAGGAGAAATTACAACTGACACTGCAGAAATACAAAGGATCATTAGAGACTACTACAAGCAACTATATGCCAATAAAAAGGACAACCTACAAGAAAAGGAAAAATTCTTAGAAAGGTACAACCTTCCAAGGAAGAAATAGAAAATATAAACAGACCAATCACAAGTAATGAAATTGAAACTGTAATTAAAAATCTTCCAACAAACAAAAGCCCAGCACCAGATGGCTTCACAGGTGAATTCTATCAAACATTTAGAATAAGCCAGCATCTATTCTTCTCAGACTCTTCCAAAAAATTGCAGAGGGAGAGACACTCCCAAACTCATTCTATGAGGGAATCACCACCCTGATACCAAAACCAAACAAAGATATCACTAAAAAAGAAAATTACAGGCCAATATCACTGATGAACATAGACACAAAAATCCTCAATGAAATACTAGCAAACAGAATCCAACAACACATTAAATGGATCATATACCATGATCAAGTGGAATTTATCCCAGGGATGCAAGGATTCTTCAATATATACAAATTAATCAAAATGATACACCATATTAACAAATTAAACAATAAAAACCATATGATCATCTCAATAGATGCAGAAAAAGCTTTTGACAAAATTCAACACCCATTTATGATAAAAACTCTCCAGAAAGTGGGCATAGAGGGAACCTACCTCAACATAATAAAGGCCATGTAGGACAAATGCACAGCTAACATCATTCTCAATGGTGAAAAACTGAAAGCTTTTCCTCTAAGATCAGGAATAAGACAAGGGTGTCCACTCTCACCACTATTCAACATAGTTTTGGAAGTCCTAGCCATGGCAATCAGAGAAGAAAAAGAAATAAAAGGAATGCAAATTGGAAAAGAAGAAGTAAAACTGTCACTGTTTGCAGATGACATGATACTATACATAGAAAATCCTAAAGATGTCACCACAAAACTACTAGAGCTAATCAATGAATTTGGTAAAGTAGCAGGATACAAAATTAATGCACAGAAATCTCTTGCATTCCTATACACTTACAACAAAAGATCAGAAAGAGAAATTATGGAAACCATCCCATTGACCATTGCAACAAAAAGAATAAAATACCTAGGAAAAAACTACCTAAGGAGGCAAAAGACCTGTACTCAGAAAACTATAAAACACTCATGAAAGAGATCAAAGATGACACAGACAGATGGAGAGACATACCATGTTCTTGGATCAGAATCAATATTGTGAAAATGACCATACTACCCAAAGCAATCTACAGATTCAATACAGCAATCACTATCAAATTACCAATGGCATTTTTCACAGAATTAGAACAAAAATTTTTACAATTTGTATGGAAACACAAAAGACCCCTAACAGGCAAAGCAATCTTGTGAAAGAAAGACAGAGCTGGAGAAATCAGGCTCCCAACTTTAGACCATACTACAAAGCTACAGTAATCAAGGTGGTATGGTATTGGCACAAAAACAGAAATATAGATCAATGGTACAGGATAGGAAGCCCAGAGATAAGCTCACACACTGATGGTCACCTAATCTATGGCAAAGGAGGCAAGAATATATAATGGAGAGAAGACAGTCTCTTCAATAAGTGGTGCTGGGAAAACTGGACAGCTACATGTAAAAGAATGAAATTAGAACATTCTCTAACACCATATACAAAAATAAACTTAAAATGAATTAAAGACCTAAATGGAAGACCAGATATTATAAAACTCTTAGAGGAAAACATAGGAAGAACACTCTTTGACATAAATCACAGCAATATTTTTTTTGGATCTGTCTCCTAGACTAATGAAAGTGAAAACAAAAATGAACAAATGGGACCTAATTAAACTTAAAAGCTTTTGCACAGCAAAGGAAACTATAAACATAATGAAAAGACAACATACAGACTGGGAAAAAATATTTGCAAAAGATGCTACCAACAAGGGATTAATTTCCAAAATATACAAATAGCTTATACTGCTTAATATCAAAAAAACAAACAACCCAATCAGAAAATGGGCAGAAGACCTAAACAGACATTTCTCCAAAGGAGACATATGCATGACCAACAGACACAAGAAAAGATGCTCAATGTCGCTAATTATTGGAGAAATGCAAATCAAAATGACAATGAGGTATCACCTCACACCAGTCAGAAGGACCATTATTAAAAAGTCTACAAATAATAAATGCTGGACAAGGTGTAGAGGAAAAGGAACCGTCCTATGTGGTTGGTGGGAATGTAAATTGGTGCAGCTACTATGGAAAACAGTATGGAGGTTCCTTAAAAAATTAAAACTAGAGTTGCCATGTGATCCAGCAATCCCACTCCTGAGCATATATCTAGAGAAAACCATAATTTGAAAAGATACATGCACCCTAATGTTCATTGAAGCCCTATTTACCATAACCATGGAAGCATCCTCAATGTCCTTCAACAGATGAATGGATAAAGATGTGGAATGTAAACACAATGGAATATTACTCGGACATAAAAAAGAAAGAAATAATGTCATTTGCAGCAACATGGATGGACTTAGAGATTATCATATTAAGTGAAATAAGTCTGACAGAGAAAGACAAATATCACATGATATCACTTATATGTGGAATCTAAAAAATGAACTTATCTAAAAATCAGATGTGCAGACACAGAAAACAAATTTATGGTTACCAAAGTGGATAACGAGGCTGGGGAGGTGGTGTGTGGAAGAGATAAATTAAGAGTTTGGGATTAACATATACACATTACTATACATAAAATAAGTAAACAACAGGGAAGTACACTCAATATCTTGAAATAACCTGTAATGGAAAAGAATCTGAAAAAGAACATATATAAGTATACTGGATTACTTTGCTGTACACTTGAAATTAACATTCTAAATTAACTATAACTTCAATTAAAAAAAGAAATCCTCAAAGATTTCTAAGGAGCTATGCCTAGTGTGTCAGAATATTAACTTTTTGATCTTTGTTTTGAATTTTATAAACCACCAATGAATGATAAATCTTATTCATTTCCATAATATTTCCTACTATGGCACTGGCACAGTGTTTTTATAATATAATCTTACTTGGGATGCAAATATTTTCAGTATCTCTTAAGTCAATAAAATGTAATATTAATAAAAAAAGAATGATGAACTAGGTTGACATCCTTCCAGCCCATTGGTGCCACTTCCACATACTTATGTGCATAGCCATATATTCTTGTGTTTAATTCACATAAATAACGTTGTAACGTATCAAGCCAAAATCCACTCTTTTCCTTTCAACACAATTTTCCCTCTCTAGCTGTGGTGAGCTAAACAGCTCTATTTAAAAAGGGATCAGCACACTTTTTCTGAAAAAGGCCAGATAGTAAATATTTTAGGCTCTACAAGTCATATAGGCTCCGTGTCAACTACTCAACTTTTTGTGTCTAGGGCAAAACGGTGACTATGTGAATATTGTCATAGACAGTATTTAAACGAATGGGTGTAGCCGTCTTCCAATAAAACTTTAGTTACAAAAACAGGTGGCACAGATTTGGCCTGCCTCCCACTCTAGTTCACACATTTTAGCTACTATATAGTATTCCACTCTTTGAAGATAGCAAACATTTTTTATCCACTACTCTACTGACGTCAAGTAGTTTGTTGCCATATCCCTGTATTACAAGCATCCCTGTAATGCACTTCTCATATGGGTCTTTCTGTGTATCTATAAGAGAGTTTCTCTAAATTAAATTCCTACAAGAAAATTGCTGGGTTAGAGTGTCAGCATATTTTTAGTTCAATACCTACAGCCAGATTGCTCTCTGAAATGGTCATACCAATTTATGACTCTGCTGCCAGGCAGGAAAGTGCCTGTTTTTCCTTCAATCTTGTAGCCACTACAAGAAGGACTTTTTGGTCTGGTCACATGGGGTAGCAGAAGGTGCCTGTATACCCAGCAACCCTCTGCTTCTTGTTTACAAGTCGTGACAAAGGAAGGAGCGAAGGCTGGTTGCTTGTGTTAAGCCATGACACTTATTCCAAAGGATGAACTTTTATTTCATCACATTTTGTGAGGCTTAACTCACAAAAAGTATTGCTCTTTATCATATATATGTTTATGATATATATATGATATATTTCATATATCTATATATATGAAAAAAGGGAAAAGAAATCCATGAACCAGTTGGCTTTGACACTGATGACACCAGGAATGATTTTGCAATGCGGGAAATACATTTCCTGGCCTCATAACATCATTTCCAGAGGTATGCTCACCAGAAGAGATGGTGTTTCCATAAACATCTTTGTGTTTCTGCGGGTGGATAATGATCCAGGAAAGAAAGTCTCTTCACTTTCAGTAGACACCGTGGATGTTTATCTGATATCTGCCTATGCTGCTGACCAACCAGGACTGGTGGAGGTAGGAGGTCCTGCCACGCTGGGAATACCCTGGATGTTTCTATACAGAGAGCAGTGGTCATTAGAATAGGGAAGACTCCCTCAGGAAAATGCAACATTTGGAGACTGGGATTACTGTTACCTAAATTCTGAAAAATCTCACTTCCTCCCCGCTCCTAGCCATTCATTCAGTTAACAATCTTTATTAAGCACCGATTATGTGTTAGACACTATTATTGAATGCGACTGATAAAGCCTCCTGTCTTCTTGGAGCATGCAGTCTAGTGGGAAGTAGTCAAACAGTAAGCAGATTAAACATGTGAATCACATCTGCTCATTTATTTATTTATTTATTAGCGTATTAAAAAGGTCAAATTATTATGCCTTTTGTTTGGTGGGATATCAGTGCCCTGTTAAACCTTACTATTCAAGTACAAATGATTGTTTACAAAGTATTTACAATTTCGGTCTCCTTCCTTTATATTTTAAAACACAGCAGCTATCTGGTTACAACAGTTAACAAAAGGTCCTGAAGGCGGCAAAAGGTAAAGCCTTTGCCTCAGGAGGTTCACTCCAACCTCCTGCTTCCCCCCACCCCGGGATCCTCCAAACACCACCCAGGCCTCCCTGGAACAAATGTCTCTGAATTAAAGAAAACTGGGTGACTGCTTTCCATGGTGGCCAATTCCAGTTTGATGGTGTTTTTGCCTGCTGTCTTATACTTTTTATTTACTATGCACCAGGAGCTGAGGTTTTTACCACATGGTCCCCAACCTCAAGAGGTCCACACTTCAATAGGTGAGACAGATGGGTAAAAGAAATGTAATGCAATATGATCATTATTCAGGATGTATTCAAATGCAATAGAGCACGTATCATTCATAATGGTGTCTTTAAGGGGCTGTGATGAGTTCTGCTGCAGGGAGTGAGAGAAGAAAGACCTCTTGAACTTTAGGGCTGTATTATTAGTCAGGATTTTCCAGAGAAACAGAACTCATAGGGTATGTATGTATATATATATATATATATATATATATATATATATATATATATATATATATAATGTATATATGATATATTACAATATTATAGGAGATTTATTATGGGAATTGGCTTACATGATTATGGAGGCCGAGAAGTCCCACACTCTGCTGCTTGAAAGCAGAAGTACCAGGAAAGTCAGAGGTGTAATTCAATCCAAGTCTGAAGGCCTGAGAACCAGAAGTGCCAATGTCCAAGGGCAGGAGAAGATGCCCATCCCAGTTCAAACAGAGAGCAAATTTGCCCTTTCTCCACCTTTTTGTTCTATTCAGGCCCTCAAGAGATTGAATGATGTCCACCCAAACTGATGAGGACAATCTTTACTCAGTCTACTGATTCAAATGCTAATGTCTTCCAGGACACCCTCACAGACACACCTAGGAGTAGTATTTTACCAGCTACTATCTGGTCGTCCATCAGCCTAGTCTAGCTGACCCATAAAATTAATCATCACAAAGGCCTTTGGCTTGGCATCTCGGAAAACATGTAGGATCTTTCCAAGTAGAGAGAAATGGAGGAGGGCATCGGGGACAAGAGAACCAAATGTGGCAAAAGGTAGAGGTCAGGAAGGTAGGTTACATATTGAGTCATGAGGGACAGAAGAAGCTGAGGAGTTAGGCTCATGTCTGCAAGCCACATGAAGTCTTTCAATGAGCAGTGATGATAAATGGTGTCTATTCTGAAATGTTTGCTAACTAAAGGGCACATTTTTAAGAGGACACCTCTGGATGCTTAGGCCTGAGCAGGCTACCTGGGTCACAGTGGGCACTCGGTAGAAGTCTACTGTATGAACGAGTGATACAGAAAATTGCAGCATCAAACTCAAGTCACAATTATTCCATTTCTCAAGGGAATGATCACTTTCACACAACAAAACTGTGTTTGGAGAGCCTGGCAAAGAAACAAGTTGGACTTATGGTTATGTCTTTGTTTTAAAAATGTTATCATCTTGAAGGCAGAATTCCAATATCCCTTATACAATGTCCCTTATCCGTGTTGGAGGAGGTTATCTAAGGCACATAAGAGGGCAGGAATACAAAGGGTTCTAGGACAGATAGTAACACAGTTCCTGGGAGAGCACAGTACCATGTCTAAATGAGGCCAAAGCCACTGTTTACTTCAGGTCACTCTAGGGAAGGGAGTGGGTATAGAGAGTGGGTGAGACTGCAAATGCTCAGGGACCTAGGACATTTATGGCTGCTGGATACCTCCTCTTTTTGAAAAATAATTATTAACTCTTATTTTCTTTTCTTTATGGTCCTTTATGCTCCCCAAATCTCAGAGGGGCTTCAGAACCAAAGAATAATGGTTGGCAGTAGGGGGCGGTGGGGGCTGCAGAGGGATGGAGGGTTTGCTACTTGGTGGCCTCCATGTCCTTGAATTGGAGTTCAGAGAGGCAATCTCACTTGATCCTCACCTGTGGGTTAGCTCTGCTCTCTCCCATTTACTCTGATTACAAACAGACTTGGTCCTTCTCTTTGGGATGGTCTCTGAGTACCACAGTGAAGAGACTCTTTCCGGACTTCTCTTCCCAGATGTGGGGCCTGGGGTAAGTAGCGCTCCTCAGTAAGCCTAGCATCTTCATCTGTGAAGTGGGGACACAGCAGCCTTGCGGACTAAATGAGACAATGCATGGGAAGTGTCGAGAACGGTGACCGACACTTGTCCAGCTCACTCTGTAGGATTGATTCTCTTCTGTCTTCCCTGCTGTCTATTGAGGGATGAAGGGCAGATGTCCTAGCTTTGACACAAGCATGTCTACTCTGGTCATTTTGGCCAACTCAGTGTCTCACGTGCAGGATCATCCATCCAGGGGACTGACTGCTACCCGGTTGAGACAAGATCACGCATCCACTTGCACTGTTGCCTAACAAACAAGAACATGATACCAATGGTATAGAGCACTAAGCATTTATATAGCTCATGTGGCCATGGCTTGGCTGGAGTTCAGCCCATGTAGGCTGAGCTCAGCTGGGTGCCTCTTCTCTAAGTGTCTTGCATTTTCCTCCTAGAACCAGCAAGCTAGCCTGGACATGTTCTCCTCATGGTGATGACAGCAGTGCAAGAAGTGGGCAGAAACACGTAAGGCCTCTCAAGTTCGAAGCTCAGAATTGGCACAATGTCCTCTCTACCTCATTCCATTGGCCAAAGCCAGCTCTTGGTCAAACACAAGGTCAATAGGTGGGGAAATTCACTCCACCCCTTTAATGGGAGGAACTACAAACCCACTTGGTAAAGAGCTGAACACAGAGAGGGGCAAACAAATTGGGCCAATAACTATCTGTGGCAGGTTATGGGCTTATAATCAGATCAGTTGTGTCAACAAGCCTACTAGATTAAGGGAGGGAAAGATCATCTCACAACCAACAAACTGAACACACACATATCTATTCATGAGTTCAAAAGATATTTACTGAATATCGACTATGGGCCAGACACTGTTTGAGGCACATGCTACCATGACAAACAAGAAGGACAAATCCTTTATCATCCAGAGCTCACATTTTGGAAGAGAAGACAGACAACAGTATTCTCCCAAAGACCCCAGTGGCATTTCACTCTCAGCTCAAATTAGTGTCCCTCCACCCCTTCCTATGCTTATAACTCAACTAAGAGGAGGGGGGGGGCACTAAACTTCATGCATAACTTTTCTATTTTGGAGAATGGGTCTTTAGATTTTCAAGGACTGTAGGTCAGGGTCTACATTTTTCAGTAGGAATATTGAGTGCTATGTTGCAGTCTTTGCAAATCATCTGTCTATGTAAAGCAATCATGGTAGAAAACTGGTCTTTCTACATCACTATCTTATACATTATACAGTATCATCAGCTGTAGCTATGTGACACCAGGCCATGGTAAACAGTTGAACTTCAAAGGTAGGATTACTATTATTTTAGTCAAAAAGTTCCCAACCGATAAAACTGTCCAATGATATTATTACATTGAGGAGTAGGTAATCAAAAAAAAAAAGGATGGACTTGTTATATTTGATTAACCACATGTTCAACAATATATGGGTATTGGGTGGTTTGAAAAAGTTATCTACGTGTTTTTTTTTTGTTTTTTTTTTTGCAGTACGCGGGCCTCCCACTCTTGTGGCCTCTCCCGTTGCGGAGCACAGGCTCAGCGGCCATGGCTCATGGGCCCAGCCACTCCGCGGCATGTGGGATCTTCCCGGACTGGGGCACGAACCCGTGTTCCCTGCATCGACAGGCGGACTCTCAACCACTGTACCACCAGGGAAGCCCTATCTACGTGTTTTTGATGATATTGTAGTATTTTTATCTGGACACTGGCACTGTGATGATGTAACCATAGTTTCACTTCTTTGGTTCTAGCAGGATTTTGAGATGCTTCCTTTCAAGACAAGAGCATGAAGCCATGTGTCTGATGATGGTGCCCCAGGTGCCTCTCCACTGGGTTCTGTAAATGCCCCGGAGCTGCTGTCAGTCATCAAGGGGTTTTGCAGCAGCTAAAGCTGCTGCAAAGAGCAAGTGAAGACCTGAGATGGATGGGTCACTGGGCATGGTTGAATTCTGCCTTTTCACATGACAGACAATTCAGGAGGGGTGGAATAATTGTGGAGGTCCTCCTGCATTTCCAGTCAGGAATCTTGGTACCTTGGGATGGTGCTGGCTCCATCCCAGAACCCTGGAGCTTTGGCGCACCTGAAAGTCCTAGGTAAGGTTTGATGATTTGGTACTGGGTCAGACTAGAGTTATATCATCCCAAGACCATCCAAAGGCTTTGGACTCAAGGGGATATCCTCCAATTCCAGTCCTTATTTATCCTTCTTTTCTTTTCCAGTCACCCTGAAGCTGTATACCAACCCCACCCCCACACATGCACCATCTCTAACTCTTGACGGTCATGTTGGAGAAATGGAAATCAGGCCTTCTGGGATGGCTAACAAAGGAGAGGATCACCCATCACACACATACACACACACACACACACACACACACACACACACACACACACACATCCTTATTTAGGGCAGTTTGGTTCCTATTCGAATGGAAAGACACAGTAATATGGAACCACCTATCCCATTCTTGAGCCCTTAGGAAATTCTAAGCAAAACTCAACAGTGAGACTTTTCTTTTACCTTTTTTTTTTTTTTTTTTGGTGAGACAGAATTCTTCGTCTGTAGAACTGTCTAGTGAGAAATTTATAGGCAGAATTGACTTTTTGTCTCTACAAAGCCACGAAGGAAAGAGTCTAAGTGATAATTGTATGCACAGTTCAAAATATTTTAAATGAACTTGTTCTTACAAAGAAATAAGTTATGAAGTTAACTTTTGTATGTGTGCGAATAATTAAACTATTGTCATGACTTTAAATTATTATCCATTGTTAACTTACATCATTAAATCTTACCTCTTTGCTAAAGAATAATGAAAAATGCACTTAATTAACAGTCATTGCAAGCTCCAGGCCATTGATAATGCCAGGCTGAGTCTGAATTTCACAAGTGTGTTTTGTACTTCCCACCCCGTTGTTGTGCTGACAAGCAAAGCCCTGTAGCGTGAGGAACGATGCTGATTCTCCTGTATCAGGACAAACTCTCCTGAAAAACTGCATTCTTCCTGAATCATCCAATCACATTAGGATTTTGCTTCTGTGCAAAGGGAGGAAGTGGGGGCCCAGCTGAGCCTTTGTTCTCCTTATGGGATTTATAAAATGTTCTCAGCCGCTGCCATAGCGGAGAACAAAGTCCTCCCATGACCATCCTATGTGTACAACATTTAAGCAATTTATCGTATAATTTGGAGGGTTGAGGAGTGGGTGGCTGGGTCAGAAGAAAGGGCCTTGGGTGGGTCTTTCAACAGATCCCTGAGGAAGAAGATGACTCATGTTAATTTCCTTGTTGTTTCGATTAAGGAGGAGATAGATATTTTTTTTTTCTGGATATTGTTAAAGAGGCTTGCCAGGCCTTAAGGAATGTGTGGCATTCTTCAGATGAAATAAGGCCAATCAGTGGAATAATGAGGAAAGTAATATCTCCCCCGAGAGGCTGATGGGGTTTTCATCAAACCAGCCAACCTTTCCCGTCACTTACGCTGCTATGCACTCCCAGCAGGCCCCGTTTGCCTGCCTCCTCTTCTCCTTTCAGTTTGTCAAAACTCCCTTGTGGTTCTTCCTCATAGCCAAATTCTGAGGGACCCAGGGCATTTATAGGCACTGGACACCTCCTCTTTTTGAAAAAATTATTAACTCTTATTTTCGTTTCTTGATGGCTCAGCTACCTCTCAGATCTCGGAGGGGCTTCAGAACCAGAGGAGAATGGTGGGTGGGGGCTGAAGAGGGGTAGAGCGTTTGCTCCTTGGTGACCTCCGTGTCCTTGAACTGGAGCTGAGAGGGGCAATCCCACCAGATTGCAAGCTTGGAGCGAGCCCAGAGAGGGACAGTCCATACCACGATGGTCCAAGGGGACTTCGGTAGTCCAGGCTTGCGCTCGACCCATTTCCTTGCTTCAGCCCCGCAGACGATGGTGCCTGGAAACCAGCTGGCTAAATAGCCCTGCTCCCTGTGGCTTACTGGAACAGCAGGGCCCTGGAAGAGAGGATCGAACAAGGTGTCTTGGGATGTGTGCTTGAAAACATCTGGCTGTGTCTCTGCCTTGTGGCTGTGGGCCCTCTCTGCCCATCAGTGCCTTCTGCGCTGCAAGGAGATGCCACTTCAGCTCCTCCAAGCTCTCCTCCCACGGGCAAGGTCAAAGGGGAAGTCGGGTGCATACCATGAGGGGTCGGAATATACACACAGGACGTCACGTAGTGGCTTTGCCGCGGTTGTCCTCTCTCTGCACCGATGGCCTGTTGGCTGTGAACCTCGCGAGGACTTTGCCAGACTTTGCCAGCAGATGGGCAGGGGCACGGAGGCGCCCAGCCCGTTGGAGGCCCGCAGCATTGCCTTGCTCACTGGATGCCTGGAGAAGCAAGACAGAAAGCTGCCCTACCGGCTCCCGACACAGGGGCCTCATGTGCCGATCCAGCGCCAGGAGACAGCCCCTGGGCACTCCTTTCACAGTGCAGGAGCCCTGGACCTCCTCTATGGGGGTGGGGGGCCTGGGTCACAAAAGAAGGGAAACAATCACATTTAGCCTGTGAAAGTTTTCCAAATTAACTGGGTTCCATGCACGGGAGTCCTCCCACCGTGCTCGGCAAATGATTCAAAGCCTCCACATGATTTCATCTGTGCAGACTCTAATCCACTTACTTAATGAAATACATAATTAACATATTATAATTGCAGTAAAGATGGTTTTGACAGAAATCATTTCCCGTATCTAATACCGTGGTAATTTAATCTGTTCCCCACTCCCTAACACGACCCTCTATGATTAAGTTTCATAAGAATTTTTTTGATTGATTGACTCATCTGACGGGCCTGGGCCTTGCTAAAGGAGTGTCTGTCAGTTTCTGGAGCAGCATGTAAAGTGACGGCAGATGGCTGCGGGGCTCTGTGCGCTGTCTCCCTGTGTGGTCTCCCGTCTCGCGCACTTTTCCTTCCCTTCCGCTTCTTCCAAATGCCCTGATAATCCACCCTCCGCCCGCTGGAACTGCCAAAACCCAGCCTCTTTGTATCTGCTGCTCGCTGCTGTGGGGATGCTTATTAAAGGCAAGGAAGGCAGGATGTGCTTGGGCAGCAGTGGGAAACAGATGCTCTCCTTCCCCACACCTGGCTGCGCCCCCTCCTGTTCCCCCAAGCCAACCTGGCCTGGCTGCCGGGGTTCTGCCTGCCCCACTTTCAGCCTGCCTTGAACCCTGCGTGCTGGCTGGTGGAGACGCAGAAGGAACCCTTCCTCTCCCCTAACCTCCCACCCCTGCCAGGGCTCTGCTCTGCTCTTGGGGGCGCCACAGACCTCGGAGTCAGGGTGAGGACTCACCCCACCCTTCCCCCTACGCCCCTGGAGAGGCAAACGTGCACACTTTCCTGGGATAAAGGGTGGGTTCCCAGCACCTGGATTGCTCCTCGGTCAGTGGATGTGCATTCTAAGAGAGTCGGGAGTTTAAGGGGTGATGCTGAAGGTCTGGTCACTGGGAAAAGTACCTGAAAAGTGTAGAATGCCAAAAAGCAGGAAGGGCAGGAAGGGGTCTGCAAAGTGAGTGAGAAAGCAGACCAGTGTGAAGGTCTGCACCTGTTGATTTCTCGATGCTGCCTCAGAGTCGTTCCTGTGTGTTAAGTACACACAGTATACCAGGGGACCACAAGCTCCGGTTAACAGGTGAGAAAATAAGCCTCTACAATCCAATCAAAGAATGGGCGGAAGACCTAAATAGACATTTCTCCAAAGAAGACATACAGATGGCCAAGAGGCGCATGAAAAGCTGCTCAACATCACTAATCATTAGAGAAATGCAAATCAAAAGTACTGTGAGAGCTTCCCTGGTGGCGCAGTGGTTGAGAGTCCGCCTGCCGATGCAGGGGACGCGGGTTCGTGCCCCGGTCCGGGAAGATCCCACATGCCACGGAGCAGCTGGGCCCGTGAGCCATGGCCGCTGAGCCTGTGCGTCCGGAGCCTGTGCTCCGCAACGGGAGAGGCCACAACAGTGAAAGGCCCGCGTACAGAAAAAACAAAAACAAAAACAAAAAGTACTGTGAGCTATCATCTCACACTGGTCAGAATGGCCATCATCAAAAAAATCTACAAAAAATAAATGCCGGAGAGGGTGTGGAGAAAAGGGAACCCTCTTGCACTGTTGGTGGGAATGTAAATTGATACAGCCACTACGGAGAACAGTATGGAGGTTCCTTGAAAAACTAAAACTAGAGCTGCCATATGATCCAGCAATTCCACTACTGGGCACATACCGTGAGAAAACCATAATTCGAAAGGACACATGCACCCCAATGTTCATTGCAGCACTATTTACAATAGCCAGGACGTGGAAACAACCTAAATGTCCAATGACAGGTGAATGGATAAAGAAGATGTGGTACATATATGCAATGGAATATTACTCCGCCATAAAAAGGAATGAAACTGGGTCATTTGTAGACATGTGGACAGACCTAGATAGAGTCTGTCCTACAGAGTGAAGTAAGACAGAAAGAGAAAAACAAATATCATATATTAATGCAAGTATGTGAAATCTAGAAAAATTGTACAGATGAACCTACTTCCAGGGCAGGAATAGAGATGCAGATGTAGAGAACAGACACATGGACATGGGGGCGGGGAGGGGAGAGTGGGACAAACTGGGAGATTAGGATTAACATATATATACTACCATGTGTAAAATAGGTAGGTAGTGGGAACCTGCTATATAGCACAGGGAGCTCAATTCCGTGCTCTGTGACGACCTGGATGGGGGGGGGAGAAGGGGGGAGGGAGGTCCAAGAGGGAGGGGATATATATATATATATATATATATATATACATATAGCTGATTCACTTCATTGTACAGCAGAAACTAACACAACATTGTAAAGCAATTATACTCCAATTAAAAAAAAAAGCCTCTGTGGGGTTAAACGCTGAGTTTGAATTTACCCAGCAAGTTGGTGGTAGAACCAACTGGAGTGATCCTACCTGAGTGATGGGTGATAGGCAAGGGGTACTCTGCTGAAGGGGAGAGGCCAGAGCAGAGGCATGGGCAAGAAGGCACAGAGAGTGTCTGCTGGGCAAGTGTCTGCTGAGTTTGGAAGCTGGGGACACCTAGGTCTTCAAGCTGCTCTAGCCTCTTCCCATGGTCAATGGTCAGATGGTGTTTCACAGGCCCTCCCACTGACACAGGTCTTTCCTGCAGGCTCATCTCAAGGGCCGTCCCCAGGAAGCACCCCATCATGCCAGCAGGATCACACCTGTTGTCTATTGCAACCCATCACATTTTTTCCAAAATGCAATTCTTTGTAGACTCATTATATCTCCTTACTGGACCACAGCTCCCTGGAGCACAGGCTGGGGTCTCCCAGCATCTTGGAGGTATGGATACAATAGGTAGAGGGTCTGTGGGATACATATGCCTCTGGCTTCCACTCTCCAGCTGAGCCAAGTGAATGATGGACCGGAGCCCAGGCCCCCTACTCCTCCTCCCACCCTGAGGGCCCAGTTCAGAGGCCTGACTGGCCTGGCTCTGAGAGCAAGCATGAGGGCATTGCTGCAGGACCTCCTCAGTGGTTCTACAGCCACCTCCAGGCTTTGGAGACCCCAACCCAACCACCCAGCACTGGCTGTTTGCCCCACTCTCATAGCGCCCTAGACACTTTTATCTTCGTGGTCTGCTTGCTCATAAAAAATATTCAAAATTCTATCCTACAACTGCATGGAGGTGGTGACACATAGAATCTTGGACCCACAATGCTTGTTTTTTTCTCTGATTTTAATCCGAATTAAAATATTTATTATTTAATGACCTGAAATCTGAGTAAGCAGTTCGCCTGCCTGTTCTGCCCCTGACTGTCCGGGCAGGGCACCCCCACTCCGGTCAAGACAAGCAGCCCGGAGGCCACACGAGCATAGCGCTGGTCAGGACACTCAGGGGCCCTGGCATCCACCGGCCACCTTTCCCTCCCTAACCCCACACCCCAGACATGCAGAAATCCCTCGGCCAGTCCAGCCTCCTAAGAATGGTTTCCCCTGGGAAAGGATGAGCTTGCCACAGGGCTGGGTTCCCTCACGGAACCCACGGAGAGAAAAAAGACATCCTGACAAAGTTTTAGGGTGAGGGCTGGGAAGGGTTGGGGTGGGCAATGGCCACACATGCACGAAAGCTCCCCGGGGCCTGGGGCCAGTTCTCTTAGGATTGGCGCATGGTGCCTCCTCTCTCCTGTACACACCCTGTCTGCCTTCGAGTTCAGGGCACAATGCCCCCCTGGGGTTTCCATGCAGAGAGAGCAGGCAGGGTCCCCAAGGAGCATCTTTATAGTCAAAGTGACCCCCCTGGTACGCCAGTCATCCAGGGCACACACATTCCTGCTGCGTGATCCCTTCCAAGACGTGGGCCTCTAACACTGGGCCATGTGCACCCCTCCAGGCTGGCATATCTGTCACTGTCTAAACAGTGAGCGCCGTGAGAACGGGCACAGAAGCAGTCCATCCTTATTTCCCTGAATCTTAAGACAGAACCGCGAGAATGAAAGGCAAACAGCTTATGCCTGCCTGGTGTTAAAGACTTCCTCTGCAGCCAAAGCCTGTAACTCCAAAGGGCTGTGAAATCCTCCTGCGATTGGGGTTGCCAGAGAGAGGCCAGGTCTGAGCCGGGGCAGCCTGGGGGCCAGACGGGACAAGGGCGGGGCGCGGCCAGAGGAAGTGCAGCTGCAACCCTGGAGAGCCACGGGGGCGGGTGTGCATCCAGCCTCCCGCCCTGCAGCTGCCCCTAGGCTCTCAGGTCCTGGAGGGCGGGGGGTGGGCCCAGTGTCCCAGTGCGCCTGCGGGCTGGGGGAAGGGAGGCTCCACGTGAGTGGCAAGTGTACAGGAACACCACCACGTCAACTGCCAATATGTTATGAGGCCTTGGTAACAATCCTGAGTCTCCTGGGAGCGCTGCTGCAGTTCAAGTGCGCACCAGACAGAGAGAAAACAATTTCTGGTGCCAATAATGCAGCACAGATGAAAAATGTTTTAATATTTGAAGCTGCTTTATGGCAGAAGCGATGACAGTGATGGACTCAATGTCAGCTTTTTTTCCTGAAATGTCATCTTTCGTCTATGAGTTTTCCCTGCTCCGGAGGCATGCAAGCCTGATGCCGGCTCGTTGCAGCCATTGATCATTGATTTTGTTCTAAATGGAAAGCTTGCCAGAAGACGAAATTCTGGAATTTATTAGCATTTCTTTAAGAGGCACTTTAGCTCAACAGTTCTCATTACTGTCTTTACAATGTTACTTATTTTTCTTTTTATGTCATATGATTTGTAAAGGGTTTGTACTCGGAGAACAATATACGATTAAACCATTGTGCCTGCTGGAGCTGCTGGCTTAGTCAAAAGGATTCTCGGAGGGCTAAATACATATTTGACTAGGAAACGACAACAGAGGGCTATTTTCGCAGGGAAATATGTATTGTGAAATTTGTTGATGGGGTTTGTGCTAAATGGTGTTTCAATGGAAGTTTTGATTAAACAGGGTCACTTATAAATTAATATCTCTTAACTCCATGCAGAAAAGGCTGAACATTTTCACATTCTTAACCTAGGTCCGTAAGCATCCTGGGGTGGGTACCACAAGCCCGCGGCAGGATGGAGATCAGCCCTGCTCTGCCCTGTTCCGACTCTGGGTGGCCCAGGCAGGGTCTAAAATCTTGTCACTGTATTTATTTACAGGGACATTACCTCATGAACGTCAAAGAGTGGCTCAATGCTTTATTAGGTATTAACATTTAACGTATTCGTATAGCCATGTATAGGCGATCATTCTTCATTTGGTTGAAAAGAACCCATTTGCATTAGACAGTTGGCTAAATGTTTTTCTTTTCTGACACGTTTCCATTGGCACAAGACTAGTTCAAACAGGTATGTTAGCTCTTGGCTGGGCTGCCTGACATCCAGGTTTTATTACAGAGCAGGGCGCCCAGGGAATGTGAATTACAGTTTGTATCAGCCTCGGCCTCCTAAACACATCACTCAGTCTAGTTGATTATGGAATTTGCTCCACAGCTGGGGGCCTCAAGATTCCTCTCTGAGTAGGCTTGCCTGTTTGCACAGCACCAGGAACCCACGGTAGCTCCTGTGGCCAAAGAGAAATCTGAGGAAAAGGAGCTGGGGGTCTGAGGAGGAGGACCAGAGAGAGATAGACTCAGCCTCCTGAGGCCACATCCCGGGCTGAAGTTTACAGCTGCTGTGTCGAAGGGAACAGACTCTGCCCAGCCCTCTGCTAAAGAGCATGGCCCGGCAGCTGAAATGGGTGAGAAACTTTCTGGAAAATGAAATCAACACCCATTAAGCAGCATGGGAAGTGATCTCCAGATGGGTCATGTGCAGATGAGCTGGAGAAACTATCGCTGGGTGATCCGGTACTGTGGGAAGGAAGGAAATGGACTGCTCTAGACCTACCAACCACTCTGACTGCAACTCTGCTTCCTAACAGGTAACTACAGGCCCCCACACCCAGGATCACCAACATACTCTCCTAAGCTCTCCCTGCATCCCCTACTCCCCTGCTCCTGGCCCTCAACCCACTGGCCATATTGCAGTCGGAGTTCTCCACTTAAAATATAAGACAGTCCTTAAAAAACTAAAATTAAAGTTACCATATGATTCAGCAATCCCACTCCTGGGCATATATCTGGAGAAAACTCTAATTCAAAAAGATACAAGTACCCCAATATTCATAGCGTCACTATTCGCAATAACGAAGACAAGAAGACAAGAAAGCAACCTAAATGTTCATCAACAGATGAATAGATAAAGAAGATGTGGTGTACATCTTCTATACAATGGGATATTACTCATCCATGAAAAAGAATAAAATAATGCCATTTGCAGCAATATGGATGGACCTAGAGATGATCATACTAAGTGAAGTAAGTCAGAGACAAATATATGATATCACTTATATGTGGGATCTAAAATATTATACAAATGAACTTATTTACAAAACAGAAAGAGACTCACAGACATAGAAAACAAACTTATGGTTACCAAAGAAGATAGTGCTGGGGTGGGGGAGGGATAAATTAGGAGTTTGGGGTTAGCATGTATGCACTACTGTATATAAGATAGGTAAACAACGGGACCTACTATATAGCACCGGGAACTATACTCAATATCTTGTAATAACCTATAATGGAAAAGAATTTGAAAAAGTATATGTATATGTATATGTATGTGTGTATATATATATGTACATATATATAAAACTGAATTGCTTTGCTGTACACTTGAAACTAACACATTGTAAATTAACTATACTTCAATAAAATTTTTTTAAAAATAAAATAAAAGACAGATCACATGATTTGCCAGCTCTAAACCCAAATGGCTTCCTATTTTACTCAGAGTAAAAGCTAGTAAGTTTTATGACCTAACAGCCCATATGACCCAGGATACTGTCCTCATTTTGGCCTCATCTCCTACTACTCTCTCCCACCCTCTCCACTCCGACCACACTGGCCTCTTTGCTCGTCCCCCCTCCTTCCCCAGGGCCTTTGCACATGTGGCTCCGCCTTGGCCCAGCCTCCCCCAGGTGGTCCTATTGCTCCTGCCCTGACTTCACTCTGGGCTCTGCTCAGATATCATCTGCATGGAGAGTCTCTCCCCAATCCCCTACCTAGAATCACAAGTGCTCTATTTCCTCCCACCCTGTCGTCAGATTGAGTTCTCCAGAAGGAAGCAGACACAGAGATGGAGTTGGGTTTCCAGAGGTTTAAGAGGGATTGGCTCTGTGCAGAGAAGAGAGCAGAAGTGGTGCTGGGCAGAGGAAGGGGTGGACTGTGATGTAGGGACCTCGGGAGCCAGTACTGCCCATCAGAGGTCCCCAGGGGCCGAAATGACCGGCCTTTAGTCTATCTCACTTAGTTCCCAGGTGGATGCTGCCCCACCAAGGGCGGAACCTCTGGGAGGCATCTCTCTGCCTTTGAGGCAGGACCTAAAATGTCCCGCAGCTGGGCAGGAAGCCCTGCCCTCCTGAAGGTGGGTCTCCGCTCCTCCACACCCTGCTTGGTTTTCTTTGTTGTACTTGCTACACTTTGAGATAGTCTGTGTATTTACTTGTTTATGTGATTACTGCCTTTCTCCAGGAGGGCAGGTCATTATCCATCTTATGCATCCCCTGAGACTGGAAAGAGGCTGGGACAGAATCGTCTCTCAGTCAATATTGTGGAATAAGAGGATGCTTGCTAGAACATCTTCATATACGGCCCCCCAGATATCCTTTCAACAACCCTTACATGTTGGTATTATTATCCAGATTTTATGCATGAGAAAGTGGAGGTTAAGAGAGGCAATCAGACCAGCTCAGAATCTGAAAACTGGAAAAACCAGAGCTGAGATCTAAAGCCATAGATCTCCTGATTTGAATTTTTTTTTTTTTTTTTTTTTTTTTTTTGCGGTACGCGGGCCTCTCACTGTTGTGGCCTCTCCCGTTGCGGAGCACAGGCTCCGGACGTGCAGGTTCAACGGCCATGGCTCATGGGCCCAGCCGCTCCGCGGCATGTGGGATCTTCCCAGACCAGGGCACGAACCCCTGTCCCCTGCATCGGCAGGCGGACTCTCAACCACTGTGCCACCAGGGAAGCCTCTGATTTGAATTTTTAACCCCACGGCCTATGGAGGGACTCAGAGCCTTGGCAACCTGGGAGCTGGGCTGAGGATGCTAGAACATAGCCGTGGAAGCTGAGCACCATGGAAAGACACGGTCAGTTGAAGGATGTAAAGGCCAAGGCAGTTCTGTTCCCTGGGAGGGGCCTGGTGAACAGAGCTAGCTGCTTGTGGAAGGGGCCGCCTAGCTAGGCCTGCCCCGTTCTATTGGCTCTGGGGGCCTCTGACTCCTTCTCTGTCCAACTTCTTAAGTAAAGGTTTCTTCACAGGATCATGATTGGACAGAGATCCAGCTATGATGGATCCCACTGGATTCACACGAAATAAAGAAATGAATGAACGCTCCCATGCTAGATTCTTCAACTCCACCAGATCTGGCTCAGTTCAGTGAGATCCATTTAACACATCCATTCTTTCCCTAAATTTCACCCATATTTTCCTCTAGGGAATTCACTCTCCCTTTTTTGTAAGGGTCTTGATGAGACTGGCAAAGAGAGGGAATTTTATCCAAGCAATACTGACCTCTCTGAACTTGAGTCCTGAGAAGTAGGTATGACAGTTGGAATCCATCAGTCCTAGATTACAGTCTGAGTCAGATTCTGAGGCAGCCAGCAGCAGCTCTGGTTCCAGATCCTTCCCTAAACTGGGTCTTCACTTCTTTTTTTTTTCTTTATATTTTCTGAGTTCCTCTTCCTTCTTCCAAAATATTCCCCTTTCATGATGCCATCCAGAGTTGCCTTCTGTTACTTGCAACTAAAGACCCCTGAGAAATAAACATGCCCAGTTGGGCCTGGAAAAGGGTAAGGTAAGGGTGGGAAAAGAAATGGTTCCTGACCCAACAGCTATTTCATTCATGTCTTGATTTAATTCTTCCCTACCTCTTTTTCATGACATTTCTGTGGTGGTTTGCCACAGAAACACTTAAAATGAAAGTGTAAAAATACAAGAACAAAGGAAAGAATTCAGGGTAGAGGTAACTTCTGTGATTGAGTTCAATTTTGCCCTGAAATTCCTAACAGCCAGAATAGCAAAGGAAATGTGATCAGTTATACCTTCCTCATTTTTGGAAAGGTGGCAGGGGCTTGCTTGTAGGAAAATCAAGTCGCCGATCTAGAAAGTCGGGGGAGTCACGCAGGGCCATGTAGACTCAGATGCTGGCCCAATGATACACACCACACATGCTCTTGGAAACAGGTTGCAAGCTATTTGTTTGCGATCCCAATCCAGCCCAAAGGTGTGCTTTTCTTGGCATATACAGTGTTTTAGAAATCGGAATTAATTTACATTAAAGTGGAATAGTTCATACAAAAGCTGGATCTCCACCATCCTTTTAAAAATCAAATCTGGTAACGCAATTTCATGTGGTAACCAAAAGCTAGTACGAAGAGTGGACACCCCTTTATACAAGGCCTCTGCCCTCTGCTCTCACAGACCCCGTCGAATTATTCCAAGTCTGTCTTCCTCATCTGAGTCATTTGTATTTATATCACTCGTTACATCCTACCAAACCCCAACACGGAAAGTCAGACAGGAAGAAGTCAGCTGGGATCTCAAGAGCTGTGAGCTGGGGATTGAATCTGACCATGAAATGGGGTTGGTTTGGGGCAGAGAAGGAACAGGGGCTCCAAGCCGAAAAGAGGGAGTGAGCAAAAAGGTAGAAGCTGGCATAAGTGTGGCCTGGGGGGTTACAAAGTCACCTAGCAAGTGGTCACTGGCACTTGGCCATCAGAGGGGCTCAGCCTCGGTTCCGTCAGGCTGGGGTTGGTGGTGGCCATATGCCCTCTGGTCAGGTGGAAGCTGATCTCAGGAGTGGCCCGAGATCTACCCCAGGTGAGTGGCTTGGTTACCTGGTGAAGGTAACCACGGGGGCCCACAACAGGGTGTGACAGGGAACCGGGGGAGACAACTGGAGTTGGAGTCCAGTGGTTTCCAAACCCAGCTCCAACAGAGACCAGCTGTGGAATCTATGCAGGCCTCTTCACCTCTCAGAGACTGTTTCCTCGTTTGGGAAATAGAAATGATGTTACCCCCTTCAGGCAATTTTGGGAGAATTTGAGATATTTGTGAAGCGCTTAGGGCAGCACCTGAGACGAATTAGTCACTCAAATACAAGTGAGAATGAAGAGGCAGGCAGTTTGTTTCAGACATCAGTCCAGGGGACTTCCAGAAACCAGTTATGGCAGCTCAAAAGGCCAGGGTTTCCTGGACAGAAAGGGCTGAGGTCACAGGGATGTTTTCCCTAATGGAGGCAAGAAGGCCTCCTTGGCCTGGATGACTCCTGAGTCCCACCCTGGTTCTCTTGGACCGTCTCTCAGCAGTCAGGCTGTGTGAACTCCATCGTCTTCACGGACCAACCACCCTGCAGAGCCCAGCCCCTCAGAAGAGGCCCCCATGCTCACAGGTGTGTCCTGCCCCAGGTCACCATGAGGCAGCAGGCCTGGCTTGCCCAGGGCAGGCTCTGGGATTGAAGTCTGCAGGGCCTCTGCGTGGGAGGTGCAGGGAAGAGCATCCATCATTCTTCCCCCCCTCCCACCTACAACAGGTACCAAGCACTTCTTCTTTGTGCCACGTCTAGAGGAGACAGAAGGAATTGGTGCCCTTAAGAAGCCCTTATGATCCTTGTCCCCCTCAGTTATAGTACACATAGGACCTTCCCAAAGCCCTCACATACAAAATGAACCTAATCCAAGACCAATGTGTTCATCTGATACGGCTTTTGACATTCACATATTTCAAATTTCACATAAAAGTGAGACTTTATTAATATTTTATCACACTATTTTTTATTTGCATAATTCACATTTGCATTAAAATGCAACCATGGTATATTTTAATGACATCTCCCTGTATTAGTCTTTTAGTATCTGGAAGGCCAAATCTTTGCATTACAGAACCAAGAAAGCATAGGGGCTACAAGCACTAGTAATATGGATAGAATCAACCTATGACTTATCTAGATATGAAGATTATCTAGTTATCTAGATATGAAAAATAGCACCATGACCTTGGGTTTAGCCTTCCAACTTCAGTCACTGTCTCCCTGCCTCAGTTTCCTTATTTTAAAGTGAGTGAGACCACTTGACCTCTAAGATTTCTTCTTGTGCTGACATCTAGGAGTCTGTGGGAAGGTGAGGATTCAGCCAGGGACTGGGAGGGCAAGGAGGGAGCAGGGCCTGTAGCAGCTGAGGGTGAAGATGGGCATGTATACCCAGAGGTCTGAAGGGAGGGACTATTGCCAAAGGAAAGCTTGCCGAGCAGGATGAAAGCAAGACATTGGGTAATTGGCCTTGGATACGTGAGGAAGGGAAGTAGAGAGAAAATTGTCTGTGTATGTGCAATTATGCATAAAGGCAGACGTGGCAAGATGGGGGTGTGTGGAAGGGGTCACTGGAGGGACAGAGGGGCTGATATTTTGCACTTTAATCAATGCATCCCAGACCCCCAGGTGTCTGTGTTTGGAGGTGTTCCTGAACTATCAGTAAGCAATGAGACCCCCAGATTGTGAAGGGTGCATCTGTTTGAAGGGGCCTTGGGAAGCTGGGAGGGCTGGCGAGGGTCTCCTGGAGCTGACAGAGGGTGTACCTTCCAGGACAGCTCTGTTTTCCTGAATGAGGAGCTAGTGAGAGGTGGAGTGGGAACCACAGACTTCCAGCCAAGTCTGTGGGAAAGTTGAAATAGCTCAGCCCTAGTGACATAGAAATTCATAAGCATCTTTAATCATGTCCTGTCAAGATGAGTTAAAGATTTGGTGACTCAGTAAAAATAAATGTTTCTCAGAGATGTCCATAAGATGTGTTGGTGAGGGAGGGGATGGCCAAAGAAATGCTTTTGGTAGAACCCCAATGAGCAGCCATTGTCCAACACGATCTCCCCAAATACTTCCTGAAGCCCAGCCCATGTGCGTGGGGATATCGGGCTTCCCTGTAATTACCAACCATCCCTTATCTATTAACCAATCCCATTTGCTAACTGGATTGCTTGTAAAGGCCTCTTGTTTTAATTAGCGTGTCTCAGATGAAGAGTAAACAAACATTCTAACAAACTATTATGACATAAAGTTGATTTTTCAGTTACTTGACTGCTACACCATGGATATGGTGAATTTAGAATTAAATGCCTCTCTCAGAGACTTTAATGATCTCAGTCAAGAACGTTTTGATTAAATTAAAGCTATTGAAATGTGTTTTTTGAAAAGAGAGGGTGAACAAAACATTCAGGAGAGAGTCAGGTCCCAGGCCCCACACTTCTCCTCGTCCAGAGGTAGGTTCTTGGAAAGGGGACACGGTGGGATCATCCCTGTGGGACTGAAGCAGGATGGCTTATGGCAAAGATGATTAAAACTGCTGTTAAGAAGCCTTAGACTGTTGGGGTCTTAGCTGGCATCATAGAAGCGGAGTGTCTAGGCCTCTTAGGCTAGTCATTTGAGGAGGGGATGCTCTCAGTAGGGAGTGAGGTTGTTCGTGAAACAGGGGACGTCAGGGAGAGAACTGGCAAGGCTGTGGCCCCAGCTGGAGTCTAGTCCCAGCTGGATTCCACAGAGCTCTGGCACTTGAACGACATCACAGAGTTGTCCTGCCTTAAGGCAAGAGCTTCGTCACCCTCCATCAGTTTGTCATTGGGTAGAGAGCCTTCTCCCCAAGGAGGGCATAGCCTCCCAGGTATTTCCAAGAAAGGAGGAGGTGATTCTCTAGAGAAAGGCACAGCTGTGAGAGTTGAGTAGCCCACGCTCAGAGCAGCTGGGGATGGGTTTACCCACAGGCTCCACACAGGGGACCAGGTAGGGCACCAAAGCCTCTGCAGCAGCTGGCCACATCTGGAGACACTGTGCTTTAGTGAACAACCTTTGCACTAAAATACCACTTTCTCATTCCTAAAGACATCTCGCTTTCTTGGTCTCATTCCATTTCCTTCCAAGGCCCAGGAATGAGAATAAGAACCATCTATAGGGCTTCCCTGTGGCGCAGTGGTTGAGAATCTGCCTGCCAATGCAGGGGACACGGGTTCGAGCCCTGGTCTGGGAGGATCCCACATGCCGCAGAGCAACTGGGCCCGTGAGCCACAACTACCGAGCCTGCGCCCCACAACAAGAGAGGCCGCAACAGTGAGCGGCCTGCGCACGGTGATGAAGAGTGGCCCCCTCTTGCCACAACTAGAGAAAGCCCTCGCACAGAAACGAAGACCGAACACAGCAAAAATAAATAAACAAATTAATAAACTCCTACCCCCAGCATCTTCTTAAAAAAAAAAAGAACCATCTATAATGTAGACCTTTCATTGCAAGTGAGGACTCTGAGGTCCAGAGCAGTTAAGCAACCTTCCAAGGCCACCCAGCAGAGCAGGGCAGGGATGGGCCTTGTACCAGCAACCTTGTCTGTTCCCATCAGGTCACTCTGCTTCATATCGGGCAACCCCTCAGCAGAAGTGACTGGGTCCCGAGGGCTGTTCAGGCTGGAGGCTGAGCCTGCCCAAGACTTGGGTGAGTGGTGCTCAATGGAAGTCTGGATGGATTCGTTTATGGAGGTCTTTCTGATGAATTGAAGAGGTCTTGAGGGTCACTCAAGGGGACCACAGATTTGGAGTATGACAGTTTCCGCATTTTTCCCCAAAGGCCCTCTCCTTTGAGCAGAAACAAGCTGAGCAAAACAACATCCATACATTTTGTGCTAAAGTTCTAGGAGCAACCCACCCCATCCGACCTCAAAACATTCCTACGAGCTGCTCCCCCTTTCTGGAATCTTTTCCTTCTTCAGCTGCCCTCCACCCAGCTCTTCACACAGTTAACTCTTTTTGGATGCACTCAAACCTTGCCCTCTTAGAAGAAACTGCCCCGATCCTCCCCATGACTGCCCAGGGTCTAGGTCAGCGTCCGCTGCTAAATGCTCATGTAGTTCCAGACCCTGTTTCCTCCCCAGAAACTGGCACAGTCTGCATTGTACCAGGAAGATTGATTGTTTTCCCCACTGGACTTCTTTTTAAACAGCTTTATTAAGGTATAATTGACCTACAATAACTGTACAAATTTAAGCTGTACAATTTGATAAGTTTTGACACATGGCTACACCTGTGAAACCATCACCACAATCAAGAAAGGTACTATATCATTCCCTCCAAAGGTTGCTTCATGCCCCTTAATAAGCCCTCTCTGCTCCTCCAGCCCCAGGCCACCATGCATCTCCTTTCTGTCACTATAGATTAGTTTGCACTTTCTAGAGTTTTATATAAATAGAATCATACAGAAAGTCCTTTTTTATTTATATGGCTTCTTCCATTCAGTATAATTATTTTAGATTCACTCATGCTGTTGCATATTTCAATAGTTCATTCTTATTTATTTCTGAGCAGTATTCCATCATAGGGATTTGCCATAATTTGCTTAACCATTCATCTGTTAGTGGACATTGGGTAGTTTTCAATTTGAGGCTGACATCGATAAAGTTGCTCTGAACATTTGTGTACATGTATTTGTATTCAATATATTTTCTTTTTCTTGCTTAATATCTATGAGCGGAATGGCCAGATCATATGGTGAATGTATGTTTGACTTTTTAAGAAACTGCCAAACTGTTTTACAAAGTGGTCCAACTACTAGCAGTGTGTGAGAATTCCAGTTCCTCCCCAGTTTTGGTGTGATCAGTCTTTTATTTCAGCTATTCTCAAAGGTGTGGAATGGTATCTCACTGTGGTTTTAATTTGAATTTCCCTAATGACTAAAGATGTTGCACATCTTTTCAGGTACTTATTTCCCATCTATAGATCTTCTATGATAAAATGTCTGTTCCAATATTTTGCCCATGTTTAATGGGCTGTTTGTTATTGTTGAGTTTTGAGAGTTCTTTGTATATTCTTGATACAAGTCTCTTATCAGATATAGGCTTTGCAAGGATTATCTACCAGTCTGTGGCTTTGTCTTTTCATTCTCCTGACAATGTGTTTCAAAGAGAAGAAATTAGTTTCAATGAAGTACAAGTTATCAATTTCTTCTTCTATGGATTGTGCTCTGGTGTCATACCTGAGATATTTTTGCTTAATCCAAGGTCACAAAGATTTTCTCCTAAAAATTGTATAGCTTTACAGTTTAAAATGTAAATACTCCATTTTGAGTGATTTTGGCATGTGGTGTGAGGTGTGTATTCAAATTCATTTTCTTGCCTATGAATATCCAACTGTTTTAGGTACATTTTTTGAAAAGGTTATTCTTTCTCCAGTGCATTGCTTTTGCTCCTCTGTAAAAATTAGTTGTCTACATATGTATAGGCCTATTTCTGGATTCTCAATTTTATTTGGTCCATCTATTTGTCTATCTTTATGCCAATACCATGTTGTTTCAGTTATTAGAGCTTTATAATAATTCTTAAAATCAGATAGTGTTCACTTTCCAGGTTTGTTCTTCATTTCCAGAGTGGTTTTGGCTATTCCAGGTCCTTTGTATTTCTATATGAATTTTATGAACCAGCTTGTCAATGTCTGCAAATAGCCTGCTAAGACTTTGATTGACTTAAATATCGTTAAATCAAATTGAGAAGAATTGACATCTTAATAATGTTGAGGCTTCCAACCCATGAGCATGGTCTATATCTCTCCATTTATTTAGGTCTTCATTAATTTCTCTAGTAATACTTTGTTGTCAGTGTACATGTCTTTCATATCGTTTGTCAGATTTATGACAAAGTATTTCATATTTTGGATGCTATCGTAAATGATATTTTTAAAGATTCCAATTTACAATTGATAATGCTAGTATATAGAAATACAATCTCTGTTTTGTGTTGCCTTTGTATTCTACAAGATTGCTAAACTAATTAGTTTTCTTAGTTTTTTTTTTGTAGATTCCATCGGATTTTCTATATAGGTAACTGTCATCTGTTAATGAAGACAGTTACTTCTTCCTCTCACTCTGGGTGCCCACTAGACTTTAGGCTCCGCGAGTGCTAGTATGTTGTCCTGGAGCCTAGCAGGGACTTGATACATAACGCGTGTAGGGCTCAGGATTTGCTGATGGCAGAGTCAAGAAGCATGAAGACCCTCTTCCCATACCTCCCAGGCAAGGTTTAATAACTTGAAAGTATCTATCTACCTGTCGCCTAAATAAGCAATTGTGAAGTGAAATTTCCCCAAAATAACCATCATCACTTGGCATAATTGGAACAAAACATCCATTTAGATATCCGTCATTTGAACCAATTTAATTATCTATCTATCTATCTATCTATCTATCTATCTATCTATCTATCTATCTATCTATCTATCTATCTATCTGCCTTTGAACTCAGGGAATGTGTGTAAACACATTGCCTTAGCCCAGAGATGTGTTTTCATCACTGTGTGGTCTTAAAATATACTCTGGATTGAGTTCTGGGCTTCACTCCTACTTCTTTTGTGGCCCAGGAAGCACTCTCATTCTGTAGACCCAGGGAACATTCTTGCTGTACAAGGCTAGCTATTCAAGGCATGTTTGGAGACCACTTACTGTGTACCAATCTGTTGTGTTCATTGTGGCTTCTTCGGACAGGACATCAATTTCCTGCTCTTATGGGGTCCAATTTCTCATAGAGAAGACAGAGAAACAATAAACAAATCTATATCTATAATATCCTTATGTGTGTGTATCTATATTTATATCTTTATCCATATTTACCCCCAGCTAATGAAAGAGTCTAGAAAGAGCATAACATATGGGCAATCACCAAGTTGCTCAGACTCAAAGCTTTAGAATCATCTTTGATTCCTTTTCTCCCCCAAGTCCATGCCCAGGTTCATTTGCTAAGATGGGGAGACTGAGCTCAGGCTTTGAGAAAAGAAATGAAGAGTTGGCTTTAAATACGGTTAATCTGAGATGCTGAAGAGATATCCAATAAGCATCTGGTCATGAGGGTCTGCAGTTTAGAGGAGAGACTGGAGCTGGGTCAGAAATTTGGGAGCCATCAGCACATGCAAACCACGAGGTGCCATGAGGTGGCTTAGAGTGTGCATATAGAAGACAGGAGGGCACCCTGCAGCATGATGGCTGAGATTAAGAGATTAGGAAGGAAAAGGAGGATTGACCAGTTGTCTAGAAGGAAGCACAGGTGAGGTCTATCCTCTAAGACACATGAAGAAAGAGGTTTAGGAAGGAGATGACTTCAACTCTTCCAAATGCCAAGAGCTAGTGATGAGATTTGACCACATGGAGATCACTGGGAAGCTTGAAGAAAGCAGTTTTGATGGCAAGGTTGGGGTAGAAAGCCTGTCTGGCACCTAAGGGTTAACCAAGTCTCAGAGGGTGTGAGGGCTGCCCATCACACACAGGGCACCTCATACTTCCTCACGCTCCAAACTATGGAATATAATCATCTAGCTCATGAGAATCCATGATGATTCACTCAACTTGTGTATTGTTCTGTTTCAATGGGGGTTATTTCACCTTCCTGCAGCTTTTACAAGAAACAATAAGAGAAATGAAGATCTTTAACTTGTTTTCTTACACAAGTAATGAGGGATGAAAATAAAAGATATAAAATATAAATATAAATAAAATATAAAATAAAAGAGGATTTTCCCTTAAGTGTTAACCTATTTATCCCCATAACTCTTAAGAGGTAAACATGTACCACACCATCTTACAGACATGGAAGCTAAGCCACAGAAAAGTTATGTGACTTACACTGGGTCTGAGATTGAAGTTTTGACCTCTGAAGTCAGCCTCTGAGTCAAATAGCAGCTCTGCCAGGGACAGCAAGGGTGAATGTATCACTCAGTGCTGGAGCTCTCATTCCTTGGTGCCTACACAATTCTGCACTAAGCAGACCTAGAGAGAGCTTATTAAAAACATAACGGCGCCAACTAAAAACTGGCACTTGCCATCGGCCTATACAAGGATTAGGTCAATAGCCACTGCAGCCACTGACCTTCAATATACCCTGGAAGGAGTTCAGGGTGGAGATCAGGAATGAGGCACTCTGGGCTCTAGGAAAAACTGGCAGAACAGGTCTTCAGATAGTTAGATATTTTCAGAAGGTTTTATGAGCCCAATTCTTACATCTCCTCATATCCAGAAAAGCACTAAATTCATAAATAGTGACATCTGTTCTTTATGACTACCTGCAAGCCTCTGCCAAAATGTGTGCTTGATTGCATGTACCCTCATTCACTAAAATCATATATGATACTGACTTTCCCCTATACCTCTCTGGAGCAGTTTCTCAGAGCTATTTGAAATGCTGTCTCCCAGGCTATAGTACTCTTTTCTTTTTTTTTAACATCAATATTGGAGCATAATTGCTTTACAGTGGTGTGTTAGTTTCTGCTGTATAACAAAGTGAATCAGCTACATATATATATATATATATATATATATATATATATATATATATATATATATATCCCTATATCTCCTCCCTCTTGCATCTCGCTCCCACCCCCTTTTCTCACCCCTCTAGGTGGACACAAAGCACCAAGCTGATCTCCCTGTGCTATGCGGCTGCATCCCACTAGCTATCTATTTTACATTTGGTAGTGTGTATATGTCCATGCCACTCTCTCACTTTATCCCAGCTTACCCTTCCCCATCTCCGTGTTCTCAAGCCCATTCTCTACATCTGCATCTTTATTCCTGTCATGCCCCTAGGTTCTTAAGAACCCTTTTCTTTTTTTTTTAGATTCCATATATATGTGTTAGCATATGGTGTTTGCTTTTCTCTTTCTGACTTACTTCACTCTGTATGACAGTCTCTAGGTCCATCCACCTCACTACAAATAACACAATTTCATTTCTTTTTATGGCTGAGTAATATTCCATTGTTTATATGTGCCATATCTTCTTTATCCATTCATCTGTCAATGGACACTTAGGTTGCTTCCATGTCCTGGCTATTGTAAATAGTGCTTCAATGTCATGTACCAACATGACCCTTTTTGAATTATGGTTTTCTCAGGGTATATGTCCAGTAGTGGGATTGCTGGGTCATATAGTAGTTCTATTTTTAGTTTTTTAAGGAACCTCCATATTCTTCTCCATAGTGCCTGTATCAATTCACTTTCCCACCAACATTGCAAGAGGGTACCCTTTTCTCCACACCCTCTCCAGCATTTATTGTTTGTAGATTTTTTTGATGATGGCCATTCTGACTGGTGTAAGGTGATACCTCATTGTAGTTTTGATTTGCATTTCTCTAATGATTAGTGATGTTGAGCATCCTTTCATGTGTTTGTTGGCAATCTGTATATCTTCTTTGGAGAAATGTCTATTTAGGTCTGCCCATTTGGGGATTAGGTTTTTGGGTTTTTTTTACATTGAGCTGCATGAGCTGCTTGTATATTTTGGAGGTTAATCCTTTGTCAGTTGCTTCACTTGAAAATATTTTCTCCCATTCTGAGGGTTGTCTTTTTGTCTTGTTTATGGTTTCCTCTGCCATGAAAAGCTTTTAAGTTTCATTAGGTCCCATTTGTTTCTGTTTGTTTTTATTTCCATTACTCTAGGAGGTGGGTCAAAAAGGATCTTGCTGTGATTTATGTCATAGAGTGTTCTGCCTATGTTTTCCTCTAATAGTTTTATATTGTCTGGCTTTACATTTAGGTCTTTAATCCATTTTGAGTTTATTTTTGTGTATGGTGTTAGGGAGTGTTCTAATTTCATTCTTTTACATGTAGCTGTCCAGGTTTCCCAGCACCACTTATTGAAGAGGCTGTCTTTTCTCCATTGTATATTCTTGCCTCCTTTATCAAAGATAAGGTGATCATATGTGTATGGGTTTATCTCTGGGCTTTCTATCCTGTTCCATTGATCTATATTTCTGTTTTTATGCCAGTACCATACTGTCTTGATTACTTTGGCTTCATAGTATAGTCTGAAGTCAGGGAGCCTGTTTCCTCTAGTTCCATTTATCTTTCTCAAGATTGCTTTGGCTATTCGGGGTCTTTTGTGTTTCCATACAAATTGTGAAAATTTTTGTTCTAGTTCTGTGAAAAATTCCATTGGTAGTTTGGTAGGGATTGCATTGAATCTGTAGATTGCTTTGGGTAGTAGAGTCATTTTCACAATGTTGATTCTTCCAATCCAAGAACATGGTATATCTCTCCGTTTGTATCATCTTTATTTTTTATTTATTTATTTTTTTTTGTGGTACGTGGACCTCTCACTATTGTGGCCTCTCCTCTTGTGGAGCACAGGCTCCAGACGCACAGGCTCAGTGGCCATGGCTCATGGGCCTAGCCGCTTCACAGCATGTGGGATCTTCCCAGACTGGGCCATGAACCCGTGTCCCGTGCAATGGCAGGCAGACTCTCAACCACTGCACCACCAGGGAAGCCCTGTATGGTCTTTAATTTCATTTATCAGTGTCTTGTAGTTTTCTGCATACAGGTCTTTTGTTTCCTTAGGTAGATTTATTCCTAGGTATTTTATTCTTTTTGTTGCAGTGGTAAATGAGAGTGTTTCCTTAATTTCTCTATCAGATTTTTCATCATTAGTGTATAGGAATGCCAGAGATTTCTGTGTATTAATTTTGTATCTTGCTACTTTATCAAATTCATTGATTAGCTCTAGTAGTTTCCTGGTAGCATCATTAGGATTCTCTATGTATAGTATCATGTCATGTGCAAACAGTGACAGCTGTACTTCTTCTTTTCTGACTTGGATTCTTTTTATTTCTTTTTCTTCTCTGATTGCTGTGGCTAAAACTTCCAAAACTATGTTGAATAATAGTGGTGAGAGTGGACAAGCTTGTCTTGTTCCTAATCTTAGTGGAAATGGTTTCAGTTTTTCACCATTGAGAACAATGTTGGCTGTGGGTTTGTCATATATGACCTTTATTATGTTGAGGTAAGTTCCCTCTATCCCTACTTTCTGGAGGGTTTCTTTAATCATAAATGGGTGTTGAATTTTGTCAAAAGCTTTTTCTGCATCTAATGAGATGATCATATGGTTTTTCTCCATCAGTTTGTTAATATGGTTTATCACATTGATTGATTTGCATATATTGAAGAACACTTGCATTCCTGGGAAAACCCCACCTAATCATGGTGTATGATCCTTTTAATGTGCTGTTGGATTCTGTTTGCTAGTATTTTGTTGAGGATTTTTGCATTTATGTTCCTGAGTGATATTGACCTGTAGCTTTCTTTTTTTGTGACATCTTTGTCTGGTTTGGTTATCAGAATGATGGTGGCCTCGTAGAATGAGTTTGGGAGTGTTCCTTCCTCTGCTATATTTTGGAAGAGTTTGAGAAGGACAGGTGTTAGCTCTTCTCTAAATGTTTGATAAAATTCACCTGTGAAGTCATCTGGTCCTGGGTTTTTGTTTGTGGGAAGATTTTTAATCATAGTTCCAATATCATTGCTTCTGATTTATCTGTTTATAATTTCTATTTCTTCTTGGTTCAGTCATGGAAGGTTATGCTTTTCCAAGAATTTGTCCATTTCTTTGGAGTTGTCTATTTTATTGACATATATTTACTTGTAGTAATCTCTCATGATCCTTTGTATTTCTGCAGTGTCAGTTGTTACTTCTCCTTTTTCATTTCTAATTCTATTGATTTGAGTCTTCTCCCCCTTTTTTTTGGAGTCTAGCTAAAGGTTTATCCATTTTGTTTATCTTCTCAAAGAATCAGCTTTTTTTTTTCTTTATGTTTGCTATTGTTTCCATCATTTCTTTTTCATTTATTTCTGATCTGATCTTTATGATTTCTTTCCTTCTGCTAACTTTAGGGATTTTTTGTTCTTCTTTATCTAATTGCTTTAGGTGTAAGTTTAGGTTGTTTATTTGAGATGTTTCTTTTTTCTTGAGGTAGGATTGTATTGCTGTAAACTTCCCTCTTAGAACTGCTTTTGCTGCATGCCATAGGTTTTCGGTCATTGTGTTTTCATTGTCATTTGTTTCTAGGTATTTTTTGATTTCCTATTTGATTTCTTCAGTGATCTCTTGGTTATAAAGTAGTGTATTGTTTGGCCTCCATGCGTTTTTTTGGTTTTTACAGATTTTTTCCTGTAATTGATATCTAGTCTCATAACGTTGTGGTCAGAAAAGATACTTGATATGATTTCAATTTTCTTAAATTTACCAAGGCTTGATTTGTGACCCAGGATATTATCTATCCTGGAGAATGTTCCATAAGCACTTGAGAAGAAAGTGTATTCTGTTGTTTTTGGATGGAATGTCTTATATATATTAATTAACTCCATCTTGTTTAATGTGTCAGTTAAATCTTGTGTTTCCTTATTTATTTTCATTTGGATGATCTGTCCATTGGTGAAAGTGGAGTGTTAAAGTCCCCTACTATTATTGTGTTACTGTCGATATCCCCTTTTATGGCTGTTAGCATTTGCCTTATGTATTGAGGTGCTCCTATGTTGGGTGCATAAATATTTACCATTGTTATATCTTCTCCTTGGATTGATCCCTTGATCATTATGTAGTGTCCTTCTTTGTCTCTTATAATAGTCATTATTTTAAAGTCTATTTTGTGTGATATGAGAATTGCTACTCCAACTTTCTTTTAATTTCCATTTACATAGAATATCTTTTTCCACCCCCTCACTTTCAGTCTGTATGTGGCCCTAGCTCTGAAGTGGGTGTCTTGGAGACAGCATATATATGGGTTTGGTTTTTATATTCATTCAGCCAGTCTATGTCTTTTGTCTTATGTCTTATGTCTATGTCTTTAAACCCTACTCCATTTACATTTAAGGTAAGTATTGATATGTATGTTCCTATTACCATTTTTTTAATTGTTTGGGGTTTGTTATTGTAGCTCTTTTCCTTCTCTTCTGCTCTCTGCCTAGAGAAGTTCCTTTAGCATTTGTTGTAAAGCTGGTTTGGTGGTGCTGAATTCTCTTAGCTTTTGCTTGTCTGTAAAGGTTTTAATTTCTCCATCAAATCTGAATGAGATCCTTGCTGGGTAGAGTAATCTTGGTTGTAGGTTTTTCCTTTTCATCACTTTAAATATGTGTTCCCACACCCTTCTGGCTTGCAGAGTTTCTGCTGAGAAATCAGCTGTTAACCTTATGGGGATTCCCTTGTATGTTATTTTTTGCTTTTCCCTTCCTGCTTTTAATATTTTTCTTTGTATTTAATTTTTGATAGTTTAATTAATATGTGTCTTGGTGTGTTTCTCCTTGGATTTGTCCCGTATGGGTCTCTCTTTGCTTCCTGGACTTGATTGACTATTTCCTTTCCATATTAGGGAAGTTTCAACTATAATCCCTTCAAATATTTTCTCAGTCCATTTCTTTTTCTCTTCTTCTGGGACCCCTATAATTCTAATGTTGGTGCGTTTAATGTTGTCCCAGAGGTCTCTGAGACTGTCCTCAATTCTTTTCATTCTTTTTTCTTTATTCTGATCTGAGGTAGTTATTTCCACTATTTTATCTTCCAGGTCACTTATCCGTGCTTCTGCCTCAGTTATTCTGCTATTGATTCCTTCTAGAGAATTTTAACTTTCATTTATTGTGTTGTTCATCATTGTTTGTTTGCTCTTTAGTTCTTCTAGGCCCTTGTTAAATGTTTCTTATATTTTCTCCATTCTATTTCCAAGATTTTGGATCATCTTTACTATCATTACTCTGAATTCTTTCTCAGGTCAATGGCCTATTTCTTCTTCATTTATTTTGTCTGGCGGGTTTTTACTTTGCTCCTTCATCACAAGGCCATGAAGGCGGCCCTCTGGGTAACCAGACGGCAGTCTTTGGCCAGGTGCCAGACATGCCGGGGAAGGGAGGGCAAGCTGGTTTTCTGCAGGGTGCTCTCTGCCCTCTCTGGTCCATCAGCAAGCTCCCTGGAGGAATGTCTCCTGAGGAGTGAGGAACAGTGAGGCGGATTTATCCACAAGAAGCCATGCGCAGAGCCTGGAGGGGTTTGTGTTTGTTGTCACAGATGTGATGAGACCCAGGAGACCACAGCAGACTTCTCCAGCCCTGGCGGCCCGAGACACCAAGGGAGATAAGCAGCATTTGGCTAGCTCCCCTGATGGACTCAGGCCTGGGCTTGCAGCAGGCTGGGGCTCCTCTCCACCTCCTCCCACGGGAAAGAGAGCTACAGTTTGTCAAGTACTTCCTCAGATGTCATCTTTTGGTATCCTCAAGGCAACCCTGTGAGTCCACCCAGGCAGGCACTGTGATTCCCATTTTACAGGTGAGGAAACTGAGGCTCAGAGAGAAGGAGTGAGGTCTTCAGCCTCCAAGTCCAGAGCATCATCCTCCACCAGGTAAGGCTGCTGTCTTTAGGGCACTAGACTTGGATGGACATCCTGTGCTAGGGCTTTTGGACCAGTCACCAAGTAGAGACCAGAGCCCTGAGTGAAGAGAAGACTGTTAGGGTTGTTGGATATACTTTTTAATGGCTGTGAAGACTGAAGGCAAACACAGGTAGACCAAGGAGCTGGACCCGAGAGCTTGGGCAGGACCTGAGGTGCTGGGGAAAGGGAGGCCTCAGAGTAGACAGAGAGCTAGCAGTGCCCTTCTCCCCGCCCAACACAAAAGGTCTGCTCCTTAACAGACAAGGCAGGGTGCTCCTCGGGGCGTCGAGGATCCTCCCACATGTGGGCCGGTCTAGCATAGAGCTGACTATGAAGATGCAAAGCATAGAAGGGCCCTGAGTCACCAAGAGGTGGCCTGACTCTGAGCCGAGGCCAAGGCTGCCTGGAAAGCTGCTGCTCTGCTGGGCACCCAATGACTCACAGTTCGAGGCTGGGAGCCCTGTGGGGGCAAAAGGAAACATTTGCTGGAGGATTCCCCAGATTCTCTGAAGAGTTGGTGAAGGCAAGCAGGAGGGAGTGACAGTATTGGTGAGGAATGAAATCACGGCGGCTGTGCGATGCTATAAATATTTGGTTTGAAACAGCAGAGACATTCGAGATAAAAGTTAAATAGAAATAAAAGCAGTCAGATGTTTATTATATGTTGCCATAAAATTCAAGAGCAGCCTAAAAAGGCAGATCAGCATTTGTTTAACAAATAAGAGAGGAGAATGAAAGAGGTAGAAGTTTGATGGTGGAAGGGTGTATTTGCTCTAATTTAGACAGTGATGGAAGCAAAATGGGAGTGACTCAGCCCACAGACCTGGGGGATGGATGTCATCAGGTGTCTGAGAACCCAGTGGACTTCCCCCAGGTCTCATGGCCTTGCAGACACCAGCAAGTACCCTGGCTCTCTGTGTCCCCTACCCACTGCCAAGGAGCAGGCCCGAGGGAGAGCCGTGAGATCAGCCGGGGCACAGACATTGGGCAAACGCAGCGCACACAGGGGCTGGTGAGGAGGGGGCAGCACTGACATTAGGAGTCTGATGGCACATTTTTCAGTTTCTCCACCTCTTCCATAGCTGATGCTCCAAAGTGTCATCAGGTATAAGAATTACAGAAAAAAGGAGTTGGAAAGGACCTTAGCAAGCCCCACGCTAGCCCAGAGGCGGCAGATTTTGTCTGTAAATGCCATATAGTAAATACTTTCAGCTTTGTGCACCATTCTGTCTTTCTCACAACTATTCTGCCATTGTTGTGTGAAAGCAGCCATAGATAATCCATAAGTGAAGGTGCATGGCTATGCTCAATAAAGCTTTATGTACATAAACAGGCTGCAGGTCAGATGTGCCCTTTGGGCCGTAGTTTGCCAACCCCTGCTGTAATCTAATCTTTATATGTAGAGAGACCGAAGTTCAGAGAGGCAGAAACACTTTTGCAAAGTCTCCCAATCTATTAGTGATGGAGCTGGGAGACTAACCCAGGACTCTGGGCACTAGTTCAGTATCATCTCCATTGCATCTGGGCAGCATTGCCGCCAACAAGACTTTGCCCAAACCTTCTGTCTTAATACTAAATGGTACCCAGCTAGTTATCAGGCTAAAGGTTGGAAAGGATGGAGTGGACACAAATATGTGAATCGACAGTGTTTGTTCATTCCTAAAATTAAAATTGAAGACATCTTTCTTCTGATCTTCTTTCTGTGTTGCTCTCTGCCATAGTTTTGATGGAAAACCATGCAAAGTGAAGCTCTGGGGACCCAATCCCTGGTCAAAGTGTGACAAAGAGGGTTGGAAGAATCTATGTTTGTGGTAGAGTGATCACAACATCCTTTGAATTTCAGTGCTCGGGGAAGTGAGGTATCCCTGGCAACTTGCTGTGGGCCACAGTCATGGTTTCCCTCCTGGGATTTGGTTACTGATTGACAACTTTGGGGGAGATATTTCTAAAATAAATTACGTAAAGGGAAGTGTAGTGGGTTGAATTGTGCCCCCCCCCCAAGATATGTCCCTGTCCCAGAGCCTATGGATGTGAGTTTATTTGGAAAAAGAGTCTTTGCATATGTTAAGGATCTTGAGATGAAGTCATCTTGGACTATCCAGTTGGACCCCAAACCCAATGACAGTGTCCTTAGAGAAGACAGAAGAGAAGACACACAGGAAGAAGAGGTGGAGGCCAGGTGAAGACAGAGGCAGAGACTGGAGTGATGCAGCCACAAGCCAAGGAACGTCTGGAGCCACCAGATGCTGGGGGAGGCGGGACAGGACCCTCCCCAAGAGCGTTTGGAGGGAGTGCGGCCCTACAGACACCTTGGCTTCAGGATTTTGGCCTCCAGAACTGTGAGAGAATACATTTGTTGTTTAAAGCCACTGAATTTGTGGTGATTTAGTTATAGTACCTACAGGAAACTGATATAGGAATTTCATCTTGAAACCTAAATTTGGCAAAGAAAGGGCAAAAGGCACAGAGAAAGAAGGGCAAAGCTTCTTGAGCAAAAGGCAGAGGCTTTCTGGAAATCAACTCTATCAAGGGCACCTGGCGGTCTAGCCAGGCCAAGGAAGCTGAAGCAGCAGGCCGACAGGAGAAGCGTTGAATGTCCCTGCCCCGAAGGTACTGTGTCTCCATTGGAGGTTCTCCCCAGGGCCCAGATGGACGTCGGGGGCAAAGGAGGGCCCTCCACACTGCCTCCAGAAACTGCTGGCTTCCCTGAGATTCTCCAGAGAGGAGAAGCCAAAGCCACCTGCACTGGACCATGGAGCTCACGGCTTGTCGGTTCCCACCCCCAGAAACTCTCCAAACCTGCAGTGGGGCAGCTGCCGCACGTTGAGTCTCACGGCACAGGGAAAGCATTCACTGGTAAGTGCAGGACTTTGGACTGTGGTCCCAGTGCCTATGGCATGTGATGCTAAAGGTCTCTGCAAGAGGAGGGAAGAAGAGAAATCAGGGATGCTGTGCAGGCCAACACAGGTTGGTGGAGATAATTCAGGGAAACAGAAGAACCAGTGAAAAACGTAGTCAAAGCATTTATTCAGCATTAACAGAGCAACAGTCTCCTCTATACCTAGGTAATCGCTTCTAGGCTCTGCTCATTTCACTTCCCACCCCAGGTCTTATTGGGGCCTTTTCCCTTGCCTGCTGGGAAGCCTAATTTCCCACCATGCCCTGTGTGCCTCCTCTTTGCTCAAAATCAGATTAGAAGCTCCTGGGGACAAGACCTGAGACGCAATTACACTTCTATCCCCCAAAGACATAGTCAAGGGTTAGACACATACAGCCTAGATTAACGTTGTAGTTATTCATCCACACGTTTATGAACCCCCTTCATCCCAGATCTCTTCTGGGGCTGGAGGACAGAAATAGATAAGAAAGGTAAGTCCGCTGCCCTCAAGGAACTTACAGAAACAGAATTTTCAAAATCAATAGTTTCATCTATCACGACAAATGTGATGGAGAAAGTGCAGCAGACTATGTCAGAAAGATGGGGCCTGGGGGCCAGAGGCAGCATCTTGGAGGAAGTAGCATGTACTCTGAGGCCCACAGTTGAGAAAGGGGCCACCTTGTGGCTTTTGGGATAAGGGATGTTCCAGGCAGAAGCAAAGCAGGTGCAAAGCCTGGAAGACGAAGGCGCTTAGTGGGTTCCAGGACCAGTAGGACGCCGATAGCTCAGCCCCACGACCTGGACAACAGGATGAGATGAGGCAGGAGTCGGAGAGCCAGGCATGGCTATGCAAAGTGGCTGGATTCTCCCTGAACGAAAGAGCAGAGGTAGCCATACACTGGAGGGGTGAGGGTGGGGTGTGACATGATCTGGTTGGTGTCTGCAGTGGGGGACAGTGGAGACCCCAAGGCCAATAAGGACACGGCCGAAGCCACCAGACAACGGACGCTGGAGGCTTCGGTTAGGGTGGTGGCCATGGTTGGGGAGAGGATAGATTTAGGATAGACATTTGTGGATTGATTTTCATAAACTCCTTTTGAGCTGGCCAGTTGGGACATTGTGACCCCATCCTTCCATCCCATTCCTGCCGCTGGCTGCGACTCATATGATCTTCACCCTCCTTAAAAGGAAAACGTGGGTTTTCCTCCCCTAACTCTTCCAGCCTGGAGCCACCCCCAGCAGGCCTTCCCATGGGGAGGTCAGCTCCCCTGATCCAAGGCTGCTGTCTTTAGGGGCACAACATCCTCAGCTTTTTCTGCAGTGGCTGTCCACTGGATGTTTGTAGGATTTTGAATGTGAATGAAAATAGATGATTACACATTTGGCAAGTATTTATTAAGCACATATGTGGCAGTGATGTGCTGAGTACCACAGAGCGACATAAAGAGAATGGACCACCAGGCCCAGGTTCAAGTCCTGATTAGTGGTGTATATTTGGGGAAGTTGCTTGAACTTCTCCACCCTCAATGTTTTCGTATACCAAATGGGCACAGAAGTAACCAGTTTACAAGGTCCTTGTAACAAGTCGAGGCGGAAACAGAAGCCTCTACCAATTAGAAATAATAATAGCAGCTTAGGTGGCAGTTGCTATGGCCAGGTCCTGGTCTCAGTGCTCTGGGTATTTGTTCACTTCATTCTTGTAGCAAGCCTAGGAGGTATTTTTGCTGTTCTACAGAGGAGGTGCGAGAGATGAAGTTACTTGTCCAAGATCACAAGGTTGGTATATGGCAGAGCTGCGATTTCAGGCCTCTGGTGCTGGCACCCGTGTTCTTTACCACTATGGCCACTGCCTCTTCATCAAGGCACTTACTCAGAGCCCAGAAAATACTGTCTGAGTCCAAACCCAGGAGTTTTTAGGAAGTGAGTATTGAGCCTATGAAGGGAGGACCTTCTATCCTGGGAGATGTATCCTTGTGCATAATGAAGATAAGGGATGCCTCCCTGTACAACCTGAACTTAAGCTGATAAATGGAGAGATAAAAGTGCTTGGAGGTGGGTTGGGGGAAAGAGAGGAAGGGAGAGAAGGACAGAGCTGTAACCTCCAACTTCTAACTAGGAGCTAGCGGTGGTGGGCAGGGTCCAGGGAATGACAAGAGGTCTGAGCTAGATTTGCCTTCCTGCCGTCCGCCTGGAGGCCCCTTTGGAGCCCCGTGCTCTTGGAGCGCCACAGAGGCGAGCGTAGAGGAATCACAGAGCTGTCACCAAGAAATGTCTGTGGGCCTGGGGTCAGGAGAGGGAAGGGAGGCCCAGGTCTTGAAGGCTGACTGACAGGAGACACAGCCAGGGCTGGAGACTGGCATCCAGGGCCTGGCAGGGAGGAAAGTTGGGGTGTGAGGCTGGAGAAGGGTGATGGGAGAGAGGGAGGGGGGAGAGCTGTGGGTACAGAGGTGGGCTGAGCTCCGGAAGGTGCAGCGGGAGAGGGGACTGGCTGGAGAGGACCTTGATTGTAGGAGTGGCCCCGTGCACAGCCAACGGCCCCATCCCTTGACAGTGCTGCCCAGAGACCATGCAGGCGGCCATGCACTGTCCTGCAGCCCTCCTTCGTGGGCTGGGAAGCTGCCACCCCAACGCAGGAAAGTTAAAGACATAATCCGAGCAGTCCTTTTAACTTTCCTCTGCCACAGCAGAGCTCAGATAGAGATGCGGGGACCTGTGTCTGGTAATTAGGAACATTCCAGTCCAAGCGTGGCATCGGCAAAGCTTGGACACCCTTCCTTGGGTGCTGGGTCACCCCAACGGTGAGAAGTTTTCAGTTTAATAAAAAGATGCTTTCTTCCATGTAGAAAACGAACATGACACAAACCTGACATTTAAGGCAAAAAAACACCTTTTATCTTCGGTCGATGAATTCATTCAGATGAGGCATTCTGATTCAAACACCTAACAGATTGCTCGTAAGTCAGACTTTTCGGGGAGCTTGTGCTATTGGAGTGGCTTCATACCCCCCTCTAGAAGGCTCTGAACAAAGCCGGGGTACATCCGGGTCAAGTTCAAGACCAGACCTCATCACCTGCCCAGCTGGAGGCTCTCCTGTTCCCTGCTCACTGATCACTGCTCACCTGCCTTTAGTCAGTGGGCAGACCCCTCCTCTCTTCCCCCAGGCCCTCCGTGGGCTCCTCTCTGTACAGAAACAGCCAGAATGAGGCTCTGAACCAGCGAGGCCCTGCGAGGGTCACAGTCACTAGTTGACTGGCCGATCCATGGGTCAGCCACGTCCCCAGAGCCCCCTTTGGAGCATCTGTGGACCACGGGCTTGCTTCTGCTCAGTCTGCAGGGCCTCGCAGGGCCCGGAGCCCACTCGTTTGATCATGGATTGTGGGGCGGCCTCGCTGGGTCCCCAGGAGGACAGAGGAGGAATGGAGAGCCAGAGGGCCCCAGAGAGAATGCGCTTCGCCTCTCACCTCCTCACTCAGGCCCAGCTGGTTTGGAGACAGGTTTGTTTCACGATCCTTAAAGCGTCAATTCTGCTCTTTCTTTGGGGGTGCCAGCTGAAATTAGAGTGATATCACCGGCTGCTTTGGAGAGCAATACTTTGAATTATTTCTCGCTGGCTAAACAAAATGAACATATTCTAATAACAAACAACCACAACTTTAAACTCCAATTCAAAGTCACGTTGGATCGAAAACTACATGGCATTTAATAACATTTTTCTTGCAGTGAACTTCTTTTTTATTGAGGTATAATTGACATATAGCATTATATTAGTTTCAGGTGTGTAATATAATGATTTGATATTTATGTATATTGGGAAATGATCGCCACAGTAAGTCTAGTTAACGTCTACCACCACACCTAGTAACAATTTTTCTTTGTCTTGTGATGAGGACTTTTAAGATCTACTCTCTTAGCAACTCGCAAACATGCAATAACTATTGTTAACTGTAGCTGCCATGCTGCACATGACCTCCTTATGAGGTAGTTAATTTATAACTGCAAATTTGTAATTTTGACCCCCTTCACTCATTTTACCCATCCCTGAACCCCTGCCTCTGACAACTGCCAATCCACTCTCTGTAGCTATGAGTTCATTTTTTTGTTTGTTTGTTCGTTTGTTTTGTTTTTCAGACTCCACACGTAAGTGAGATCATACTTTGTCTTTCTCCATCTGACTTATTTCACTTAGCATAATACCCTCAAGGTCCATCCATGTTGTCACAAATGGCAAGATTCCATTCTTTTTTATGGCTGGATAATATTCCATTGTGCATTTTCTTTATCCATTCATCCATCAACAGACACTGGGCTTCCCTGGTGGCGCAGTGGTTGAGAGTCCGCCTGCCGATGCAGGGGACACGGGTTCATGCCCCGGTCCGGGAGGATCCCACATGCCGCGGAGCGGCTGGGCCCGTGAGCCATGGCCGCTGAGCCTGCGCGTCCGGAGCCTGTGCTCCGCAACGGGAGAGGCCACAACAGTGAGAGGCCCGTGTACCACAAAAAAAAAAAAAAAAAAAAAAAAAACCAGAAAACAAACATCAACAGACACTTAGGTTGTTTCCACAACTTGCCTATTGTAAACAATGCTGCAATGACCAAGGGGGTGAAGGAACTTTTTAATACAGCTCCCTCTTATACAGGGGCCATCTTTTAGTGGTCATCTATGACTTCCTCTGCCCAGTACTTTCCCTTCTGGGCGCATCCGAACCCCCCACCATCTGTATGCTCCCCATGGAAGCAGCCATGTTAGGCCCACGTGCTGCACACTCTGACCACAGTTTATTGGATCAGGAAAGGACATATGACCAAGCCTGGCTGATCATATGCTTTCTTGAGAGTCTTAGAAATGAAGCTGACAATAAGAGGGCAGGATTTTCTTTTTAAGTTGCTGGGCTGTACGATTTGAAGCTTAAGGACTGCTGGTAATTTGTTTTGTTTCAACCACAAGGAAAAATTAAGTGGCAAAGGCAGGAAGGCAGGGCTGGGAAGAACACCCGCAGAGATGAGCAGTGACAAGAGACAGAGGCTACTGGTAGCGTTTGCATCTCAGCGATTCTCGAAGTTCAGCTGGATTCTGGTGAATGGGTTTATTGAGACCCCACAATTCTTATACATCGCCCTCTCCTTTCTTACCCTCATTTGTGTTGGATTTCTGTCACTTGCAGCCAAAGTAGCCCTCATACCTGAAAAGCTCCAATGACCTGGCCACCTTGTCTTAAGCTGGGATTTTTTTTCCTCTGGCTCCCCCCTCCCCCCGACTGCTCATTGACATCTGGAGAATGTCAGAACCCGGGGATGGAATGAGGAACTCTCTGGAACCAGATCCTTCAATGCCACAAGTTGTCTCTGGTCTCATTTCTAAATGAGAGAGACTTAAATGGAACTCACACTTCCTGGATCCCATCTTTGCATTGGCCTTCCTGCCAGGCAAAGAGTGAGAGAGAGGGGTCCCCAGCACTGAGAGGTTTGGTGGGAGGTGGAGGGAGGTTCCAGCACAAGAAAGATGTTAGGACTTCGGCTGTCACCGGGAATGACAGAGAGACACTTCACCTACAACTTCTAGGGTTCTGAATTGTGCATGGTATGTTGGAGTATTTCCTCCACCTTAAACTATATAATGGAAAGGTATGTGAGAATAGGAAAAAGTTGTGTGCTGTCCTGGAACAGGACGGCAGGACGGACAAGACCGCAATCCCCTATGAGAGGTCTTCTCTTAACCTCATCCCATGTCGACCAGGCCACCGTGGTCTGGTCTCAGAGTCAGCTGGAGTGCACCGTTCACCATTGCCTGTGTCTGGCAGGTCCTCACCAGCAGTCCCACGATAGCCATCAGCCTCCGGATTTGCATCAGTTCTCAAGTCACTGACTAGGAGAAAACAAAAGCCTCATTTGAAGTCTCTCCTGCCTGTTTGTCTTCAGAAGCTGTCCCCCAATGTCTCCGTGAGGGCTGGCAGTCGAGTTGACTAGCCCCTGCCGGACAACTGTCAGATTGGCTGAAGAATATTAGAGGGAAGTTGATTATGTGTCAACGCTCCTCAGCACCCACTCACATCAGGGAAGTGATACAGCTGTCACTGTGGCCAGCGAGGCAACTGGCAGGACAGGCCACATTCATCAGCCCAGCTGTCCAATTAGATGCAAGGGCCTGACCCTCAGGTGTGCACAAGGCAGGGAATCAGAGCCGAGTAGGGCACCTTCGTGGCTGCCTCTGTGGCCCTCCGAGGGTCCAGGGCTGCCTCTGAGCCTGCCGCGGGCACCGGATAGATCAAGGAATGCCAACTGTCTCCCATCTGCTCTTCTTTCCTCCTCGCTCTCTTATATCCCCCCTTCCTCCTCCCTCCCTCCCTCCCAGGCTGGATTATGTGAGGAAAATATCAGAAGAGTACCTAGAACTCATGTTGGCAGACAGCAGGAAATATATGAGGTTTGATTAGACACCAGAATAAAAGCCAGACAACGGTAAAGAATTCTTTATAGCTTTGTTTTAAGTGCTTTTAAGAACACGTGTGTTTAAGTAACATCATCAATTTGGAAACAATGCTGAGTGTGATAATATGGGACAGTGTAGTTAAAAACACTGCTTTCTGATTGAAATGATGAGTTCTTCCTTCTTAAAAAAATAAATAAAGGCATGTGTTTTCCTTGAGTCAGAAGCTGTGTCTTTGGGTGCCTTATGGAAACAATAGCATTTATTTAGGAGGTGAGCCCATCGTGGGGATGAGGGTTTCTCTGGACCTTACCTGTGAGGGCCCTTGCAAGGGCCCTGCCTTGTTCTCTAAGACTGGATAGACCTGTGGATCCAGCATGATGAGTAAACAGGACTGGGGGACCTTCCTTTATCTTTGTTCAGAGGACCCTTGAAATAGACATAAGGATACCCATTATCTACATTATGATTTGAGTTTGCTAAAGACTGTCTGACCCCGTAACTCCTTTTGCTCCTCGCTGGCACCCTGTAGGGAGGTTGCTATCCCTCCCTCTTCATAGGAAAGCGAATGAAGTCCCAAAGCTATGGTGCCTTTCCCAAGTGTGTGCAGCCAGTGAATGGTAGAGGCTGGGCTTGAACTCAGAGCTTTTGATTCCAAGCTTACTGGGTTTGATCCCTGAAAAAGTAGAATACACCGAGCTAGACTAAAGAAGAGCTCTAGCTCCTACCCATTTCTTTGATTTTCTTGTTTCTGACTCTGTGTCCACCCCAAAGCAGCTGCGTGATTGTAGGTAAAATCCGCAAAGTAATAGTCCCTACAAAATCCTCCCTGAGAGTTGGCCTTGGAGCCTGGGGTAGGGGTGGGGGAAGAGGTTTTCCTAAGCTAGTCCTTATAGGTGCTTATTATGGGATCTTGTTTCAGGTTTTCCAATAAGATACCCTATCCCTTTGTTTAGGAAATTCGAAATCTCCACCACGACACTGGACTGTGCATGTCCATTCTCAGCTGTGCCAGGGGGTGTCCGGGGGATTCTGAATTAACTACCCAAACACTGCTCTATAAGAATGCAGTGCTTAGCATCAGTTTCTGAAGACTGCATGTTGCAAACCTATCATTTAGCTAGATTTCCATTTCCTTTAGATAATTATCAAGGCTTCAACTTCTCACTCCCTGGTTCACACCCTTATCCAGTCAAATAGGGTCACTCATTCTTGTTTTGCTCATTTTTTTACCTCCAAGACTTTGCTCTTGGGGGATTCTTCTCCCGGAAGGTGCCAGTCCCTCAGCTATCTCCCTGATGTGCCCTCCGCCCCACCTCCCATCCAGCAAAAGTCACCTCTTTCCTCTGAACTTCCAGAACACTTAATTGATACCTCCCTTCTGGTAATTTTCACTTTTCCCCTAAGGCCACCACTATCCATGGAGGGCAAGTCCTGTCTTTGGCTCTTAAGGATGAATTACAACAACTTTCAGATTTACATATTACCAAGGGTTACTTACTAGTAACCCATGAAGAGGGTTTTTGACGGTTACTGTAATTAGGAATTCATAAATGGAAATGAAGAACATACTATTGTCTGTGGAGGACTCTCCTACCGAGTCTGGCTGGGGCACTGCAGAGCTCCTGGTGCACCTGCCCCCATGCAGATCATTGGTGTTTCTGTGACTTTCCAGAAGGACTCTCCATGACTTGTCTCTTGAGGAGATCATAATATTCAAAGGCTGCCAATCTTGCTTCTTTAATTTATAAATTGTGTTAAACTTTGCTTCATTATTAGTTTGCTATAGGTCATTGCTCTACCCTACGGTGTATGGGGGTACACCTTTCCACTTACAGTAATATTGACCTCTAAGTGAAACTTTTTAAGTTGAAGGCATGTTTGTTTTGTGGTTTGAATGCGAATCATCCTTACACCTAATACTAAAACCGATTTATACACTATCCCCCAACTGTTGTGCTTGTATAATCCTACTCCACGGATGATGGTCTGCCAGTGCATTTGTTCTGTTTAAATGGTTTGCAAAATATTACCAAGGTAAATGCAGTAAAACTGCTGGGCTAGTGTTCAGTTTATGAGGCATTGTTTTATAAAATAAAACCTAGGGCATATAAGCTCATATTCATTGCTCAGTGTGCAATTTATGTGCATTGCTAGCAACTTGCTTGTTTTGTGACTTTCCAATTATTTGTATCATCAGGTCTTTCCCCCAGAAAAACAGGAGTGGCTGGGGTGAGTTTAGAGCCAATAAATGGGCAGCCATCAGAAAAATTTGAAAAAAACTGTTTTTGCTTGGCTTATCCTTCTGTTTGGCAGTGACCTCCTTGCCCCCTTAGCGAAGTGACTAGGGGACCCATCTCTGTATCTCGGTGAGCACTCCAAAGCTACGTCAGTTCACAGATCTGAACCTCATGATCAGAAGGAGCTGAATGAATGGGCCACATGCTCGGAGACCACCCACAATGTTAGCATAAAAACAGTCATAAGTGTAGCTTGCATCTAGCACCTTTCTTCCTGAGAATTTCCAGAAATATTTTCATTTCTTTATTTCACTTCACCTCACTAAACTTCTACCTGGCAGATCAAATATGGAGTCTTCCCCATTTGGTGAGGTTTGTGTCTTTAAAAAGCCCTCCCCCAGCTGCCCACTGCCCCCTTTTAGAGTCAGGCCCCCTTAAGACAGGGCAGGCTTCCTGCTCTGGGGCAGCCTGGCACCCACCCTCACCAGGACCATTCCATGCAGTCCCTCGAAACAGAGAAACGCAGGTGAAAATCAAGCATATGAATGCAAAAAAGAAAAAGAAAGAAAGAAATTCTGTCTTGCAAGCAGGAGCTCTTGGAAGAAGGGAAAAAAAAATCCTGGGCATTAATAATGCTTAATTGGCTTAATTTACTTACTGATGCTCTAAAATATGCTTGTTCTGGCCTTGACACTGGTTCTTGATGTCCCGCATGGACCCTGCATCAAATGCAGCTCACAAACAGGGGGACTGTATTTTAAAGTGATGGCTTGAAAAATTAACTGGTCTCCTTTTGCCCTTTCAACTCCCAGATGAAAAATCCCACCCTGATTAGCCAATTGATTTACTCAAAATAAAAACATGAACTTCCACTCTTTTCACACCTTTGCCCAACGTCTGTGGGAAGGAGAGAGCAGGTACATCTGAAATCCGGGCTTTCCTTCTCCCCTTAGGGTTTCTAACTGGGTGAAGGAGGTGCTTTGCTGCCCAGAGGGCAGCATCCTTTGGAATGCTCAGTACTAAACCAGGAGAGCATCCTGGGCTTTCTGTAACAACTGGACCTGTGTGTGTGCCTTCCCTCCTCCCAGGAGCCGTTGCTCTGGTCTAGCAGATGCCTCCATTCTGGGAGCTGCACTGATCAGACACAGGTATGCAGGTGGCTGGCAGTAGCTGGGAGCCGGGCTGGGTGCAGGGAACGCCTCGATTAGCACCGGAATTTGAGGAGGTGGGTCGGGCTGTGAAGGAAAGGGTATCTGATGGCTGAAGAAGTCCTTTGGTCTAAATGTTTTAGGTGTCCTCCGTGTTTATGAGCTCTGATGTTCTGCATTCCGCTGGGGTCTAGAATTACTACTCTGACTTCAGGAGACAAACAAAATGAAACCAAATCATCGGCCTCGGAGGTGGCTGGAAGAGCCCTGAAATGGTCTGGAGCCCTGGTTCTTGTCAGTCTCAGCTCTCTGTGGACTTGCTTCGTGGTCTTTGACAGCGCGGCCCTGGCTGGGCTCCAGTGAGCTTGGCCTGTGAGATGGGGCGCTTGTCTGGTCCCTCTCCACTTCCTCCAGGCACCCCTCCCACATCCTGCCCCCCCCCAGGAATTCTTGTCCCAGAAACAAAAGGAGGACGGCCACCCCAGGGAGACAGTGTTAGGGGAACAAGGACACCTGGAAAACTCCTCTTCTCTTGTAGGGTCTCTCTCTGTCCCTTCCTATTTTCCTGACAAGACAGTCATCATGTGTGCATTGTGTGTGTGACCATTTCTTTGTTGAAAAATAGATGTATATGTATAATGTTATGTTGTTTGGCTTGTACACAAATATTATACACAATGAACCTCCGCCCAGTGAGGTGTGGGTGCATTACTGCACGGGACATGCATATTTCAGTTTTCTGTGATTTAGGGGTTAGGAAGCCTGATAGCTCTGACAGCTGGGAGATGCAGCAGCCTGAAGAATGTGGGCTCCAGCCCTCTTTACTTCAGCCAAAAAGAGAGGGGAACATTCAGGCAGAGTCAGCACAGGGCAAGGCTGGGAAGGCACCAGGGAACAAAATTGAAGAGGGCCTCCTCGCTCTCTGCTGAACCCTGCACTTGCATCACCCTGAGGGTGAGGCCGCCTTAGTTCTCACACCTGGGCACCTGGCTTGCCTCTTCTAGTCCTGGCCTTGACCCAGAGAGGAGCTTGAGCTCTTCAAGCCCTCAGAGAGGGCCCTGGGCTCCTGCTGCCCCATAGCACTCACCCCAGTTGGAGGTGTGACTCTCTGTCCTTTATTTGGTGAATGTGTTGGGCTTCCAACTGGCCTTTTGGCCCCATGAAGCCTGAGATAAGGTGTGGTCTGAGCTGCACTCCCCACTGTGCATAGCCCCGTACAGACTCCCCAGAATGAACACATGAATGCAACAGAAGAAGCTGGAGAAGGTGCAGGGTCACTGGGTCCTCAGCGGAGCACAGGTAGTTCACGGTGGAGAGTGTGGCAGAGGCTGCTTCCAAGGGGAGCTCCTTGCAGCCTTAATCCAAGAAGGGTCAGGATGGGCCATGTGCTAGGACTGAGATAGCAAAGCCAAGACAATGAGAGGACAGCCCAGGATGGCCTGCTTCCTGTCAGGGGTAGGGTAGAAAAGCTGAGTCACCCCACAGGCTGCAGGGCGGTTCAGGGAATCCAGAGTCCACACCCGACTCTGAGGACCCCGTGCCATCAGTACCCTTGAAAGTCACCCTGATTCATCTCTGCTCTCCCATAAGCAGACACAGCCACGCTTGCTTTTTAAAGCTCCAGATCCCCCCATTCCCCATCCACAACTGCTAGTATGTGAAGTGCAAATGGCATACCCACAGTTCCCCATGAGCCAGCTGGCCCTTAAGGGACACTTCCGTCCTCCTGCAGTGCGTCCACTGCTTCCCTGGCCACACCACCAGTCCCACAGCTCAGCCTGCACTGCTCCCCCTAACTCATCTGTATGATGTTCATTGGCTGGGTGGTAATAAATACTAGAATAAAATATACCAAAGATGGCTGGCGAGGGCTCTGTTAGCTGTCTTTCTGGTTTCCACAGCAGCTGAGTGACAGCTCAGCTTGGGAGCCAGCCGTCTCTTTCCACCAAGTCAATTCAGCCTTGGGAAAGATGAACATCAGCTGATTCCTGTGCTGTGATGGTTGTTGCCAGTCAGTAAATCAATCAGATTTTAATTACTGGATGGATGACAGGGTGCGGTGACAAGTTGCCGTCCATGGGAGAGCATTTCTTCAAAGCCGCTTGAAAAACTGAGACCACTTCAAGAGGAAAAGTCAAGTGACCATGTAGGAGCCTGGATCCAGTGGAGGGATGGTCCCTCTCACATCCTTACACCCCTGTCCCACCTGGATGCAGGCAGAGTCACGGAGCCAGCACTGACCTGTTCCAGAAGTTTCCTTCCTCTGCTCTCTCTTTTAAAGCTCCCCCTTCTCCTTCTTGCCTTTTCAGACCTGTGAGTTTTAATAGGTTCCTACAGCTCTTTGCCTAAGCAGCTGTTCTGTGCCAAGAAAGCCACGGCAGATTTGTAAAGTGGCAAACCCTGCTAATTAGTTAGATGAAGTTGCCATTCTGACAGTGGCCCTGGTGTTGAAGAAGGTGACATACCTTAAAGTGACTGCACCGGGGAGGTCTCTCCCACTGTTCTCGTGGAGCGCTTCCATCCTTATTACTGATTCCGTGATAATCACCCTTCCTTGGAAATCCCACCCCGAAGCTGTTCATCCCAGGGCTGGCTCCTGGCAGAAAGTTTCCTGTCTGTTATGAATTGCCCCGGGGACCCTGTGATCTCCTCTGGGGATTCTGTGGCCCCAGAACCAGGGAGGTGGCAGGTGAGGAATTCAGGATGTGTGCACCCAACTTTTCACCTAGTATGGGGGTGGGGCAATTAGCAGCAATTCTGGGGATGCTGGACCATGCTGCCTCTGTGTGTCCGCTGGTCCTGCCTGCTTGCAAAGCAGCTCTTAGCCCCCAGTGGACTGCGAGCTGCAGGAGGCCCAGGACGATTTCTTGCTGAACGTAATGGAAATAATCCCCCCCGTAGGCTAGATGATGTTCTTTTCTCTTCTTCTGTGCAAGCTTACAAGACACCAAGGGACCATCTTCTACAACATCCTCACCTTGTCAGTAAGAAAATAGGACCCAGAGGAGGGCAGGCACTCATCCAAGGTCACCCAACTAGGTGAGGCAGAGTGATGGGTTCCCTGCTTTCCATTTCACTCACTCCTACCCGATCCTGTATTAATCATCCTTCACAATTAGGCTTTGAAACAAACAACCCTCAAACCTCCCACTTACAACAGCAAACCTACGTTTCTCACTTCGGGCCCATGGATTGTATGTGGCAACTTTGCTCCAGGCTGCAGGTCAGATTTGAGTCTGTGCCATGCACCCTTCATTCCAGGGCCCAGGTTGAAGGGACAGTGGCTACCTAGGGCATGTGTCTCTCACAGTAGACTGCAGGAGTGGGAGAGGGCAATCCACATCATGCAAACACATATGAAGACTGCGGTCACGTCATGTGCATTCAACATTCACTGGCCAAAGCAATCACATGGCCAAGTCCAAAGTCACACCACAAAAGTTGTGGATATAAAATGCCATCCCAGGGAGGGAGAAAGAATGGGAAATGACATTCCAACCTATCACATGTTTACCTTCCCTATCCCAACTGACAGAGCTTTCTAAAAGGCAAATTGGATAAAAAGCCTTCTTCTGAAAAAGTATCAGTAGCTCCCACGATAATCTCTTACACGCCTTAGTTCAAGGCTCCATCAGCTGACCCCTGTTTGTATTTTCAGCCTTGCCCAACCATTCCCTGAATGCCTCCTAAATTGTACCCAGTCTGACCTAGAAAGCCCTTGACCGCTTCACCAACTCAGAGATAGCCAGAGCCAGCATTCCTTCTGCAAGAGGCGCTGACAGAGACCCACAGCATCCTGAGTGCTCAAGGTTAGGGGTCCACGGGCTGAATGAAACGTTTACCAGGACTCAGATAAGTTTGTTCTCAAACCTGTTTGCACCTGGGTGACTTGTAATTGTCCTTATGCAATTTAATAAATGGTGCAAATTGATTAAATGAGAATGAAAAAATGGACTTTTTTCCCTATGAAAACTAAGTTGAATGCTTTGGAGAGATGCAACAGGAATGGATTTACAGATTAAAAAAATCCTGTTAAAGGGATGACAATATTTGTTCAAGGAAAGAAATCCTGAAGATAGAGAGAGATTCTGCACCCAGGTAGCTGTGTGAGTGCTTCTCCACTTTAGAGAGCTGGAAACTGGAAGTTGTGGCTGGAACATCAGGAGGACAGTGTCTGCAAGACTGATGTCCTGAAACCCATTCAGGGAATCTTCCCCCTAGTATCTTCCACTGATACGTCCTTCTACACCAGTGTGGTCCCTCTTCTGTCCCAGCTCACAGCGAGAGGGCTGCTAGCTGCACTAGCACTGCGGAGCGTGCCCCCATAGCCTTAATAGGAGGGCGGCCCAGTAGATTCCACTTCTTGCCCTCAAAGTGCTTTGCATGGAAGAAGCCCTTCAGGATCCAGAAACGGCTGGATTCACCTTGACTGCGGGATGCGTTCATCTGGACCTTGAGCATGCTTTCTCTCTCCAGCTGTGGTCCTGGCTCACCTGGCCATCCCCAAACCATCAATCGCAGATGGGCTCTGTTTCTTGGGATGCCTCTGCTTATCCTGAAGGCGGAGCCAGAAATTACAACTCAACTTCGGGGAGACTCCTCTGTAGCACCCACTGGGAGGTGCTCCATGATCCTGTATGAGAACTGAGATGTGATAAACACATTTTCCATCTCCTTTTCAGGGATACTACCCCATGTCTGCAGATGAATTCCTCCTCCCAGGGGGAACACGACAATGCACTTGAACTCTGTTTTTAGTTCAGCTTCAAAAATAATTTTAGTATTCAGACTCCTGTTGGGAGAACGTTGTAATGGAAATCCAGTATTTTCCAAGGATTAAACAAAGCAACCTGCAGTGAATGGAGGGCTCTTCCCTGGTCTCCACACAATTGTAAATATAATTTTTAATGAAATAAGGTATAATACAAATGATTATTTATGCCTCTTTCCCCTATTCCAAATAGAGAAAAACCTACCCAGCATTTCTGCTTTTCTCATTTCCTAATTCCTAAAGTAATTTAACAAAAACAAACAAGTAAACTGAAGGGAATGGTAAAATAATCGGTAACTCTCAAAAGAGAACAGCAGTTTCTCAGCTTTTAGATGAATTCATTTTGTTCAATGCAGATGTGTTAAATCTATTCATATCCACATATTCGAGATGAGTTATTTTACTACATTGTTGTGCTGTATAAAATGAGTTATTTTGGTGAATTAAATGCTGGGGTGTAATTTTCAAAGGAAACAGATTTGTAAATACGGCGCAATTTATGTCAGTGTTTCAACGTGATTATTAAATATTACAGGAAATACATCTCATAATCTTTACCTTTCTCCTTTTGACTTTTTTTTTTGTGGTTTTTTTTTTTTTTTTTGCGGTACGCAGGCCTCTCACTGTTGTGGCCTCTCCCGTTGCGGAGCACAGGCTCCGGACGTGCAGGCTCAGCGGCCATGCCTCACGGGCCCAGCCGCTCCGCGGCATGTGGGATCTTCCCGGACCAGGGCACGAACCCGTGTCCCCTGCATCGGCAGGCGGACTCTCAACAACTGTGCCACCAGGGAAGCCCGACTTTTTTTTTTTTAAATGTGTATACAAGTGGCGGTGCAAATGGATGTTGCAACTCCAAAAATGTCAAAGAAAAGGCACCCGTCTCCCTTCATGGAGTTATACGTCCCCTCGGAGGATGCATATACTCTCTTCTGCTGATCACCGTCAGAGTAAGTAAAACAACAGAGTCAATTCTAGCATCTCAGAGCCCTTTACAAACAACAGTGAGAATGGGTGAGGGAGGCACGCAGTTAAGTCCCACGGAAAGAACAATTCCCATGGAGTATTCAATTTGCCAACATGGTGGCTCGGAGAAAGTTAAATTAGTTGATGAATGTATTCAATAAGGATTTATTGAGTGTTTCTTGACTTCTGAAATGCTTTGCCTACAATTGAAAAATGAGCTCCGAGATTCTAGGCCCAGGAGGGAAACGTGTGGAGATGTTCCTTCTCTATAGGGTGTATGGCCAATGTCACTGTCCCAACAAGGGCAGCCTTTCCCTCTCAGCCCTTGCAGGACCACAGCCCCTCCAGAATCCAGCAGCTCAGGACACTATGACCATTCCATCTCAGTTGTCATGCAGATTGAAACCTTTTTTTCTTGCCTGGAGTAAGACCGACTTGTGCTCAGCTTTTAGTGCAGAGAGCGGTTCTCACCTCCAAGTCTTAGAAACCCTTCAATTCCCGCCCCTGCTTAGATAGAACATGTGAACTTCCTGCTGGGTCAGTTGCTGAGTTAAGAAAAAGCATCCCATCTAGCTCCTTGACACTGACTGTGGCTGTTCCCCTATAATCAAGAGAGCAAAACCACAAATAGGGAAAAATAGAGAAGGGAGCCCAAGCCCAAATTTTGTACCAGGAAGGAAGTTTTAGGTACCATGTGTCGGCTCGTAGGCCGTTTCCTCCTCGGACGGGGGAACTTGCCCATGAGTGAGTGAGTCTGAATGCTGGTGAGGTTTTAAAACCAAATATGGCTGGTGATGCATAAATGTTTTCTCAAATTTCAGGTCAGGAAAAAAAAATGCTTTAAAATATTCCACTAAAAAATAATGTTTTAAAAAGCCCTTGATTTTTCCCATTTTCTTCTGTGTTTGACTCCAGATTGAAGGCAACAAGGAACAGAGGGCTGGAGTGAGAGCAGAGGAGATGAGAGAGAGAAGGTCAGGGGAGAAGAGAGAACATGTGAGTGTTTATTCCCAGGAAAATCCCCCCTAACTCCCCTGCCAAAGAGACAAACACAAACGAAACACAGGAGGTAAGAGAGCTAAAGAGAAATTTGTACCCAAAATATAAAAATCTCCTTGGTAGAAAAGAGATCTGAGACCCAAATGCTCTGAGAGTAGGAGCCTCCCCTCTCCCTGGCCTCCTCCTTTATCCTTTATCCTTCAGATTAAACAGGAAGCGGAGAGCCCAGACCGCCTTAGCACGTCTCTCTTTTCCCCTCCTTTAAGTGGGAGCTTGAGTGATTTGGCGGCTGGATCTGGGAACCTGCCTGCCAAATTCCACCTGCTAAAGGGACTTGCTCCAGCTGTTTCCTAGAGCTCCTCTCCTGCAAAGGTTTATCAGGGAAAAGAGAGCTAATAAAAAAACATGATGAATCAGGAGGCTGAGGAAAGCAGAGTTGCTGCTGTAATGAGTCTCCTCTTTTCCTTCCCCTGGTGGGCTCACCTCAGCTCTGCCCGGGACTCACCTGGATGTGAGCTCAGGGAGGATCCAGAAACAGCAGGACTGGATTTGCAAGCCCCCAACGTGGGTCACCCATGCCAGCTTGAACCTTTGCTGCTTCCCCTCGCCAGTGGATGCTCCCAGGTAGCTGCGGGGGATTCGACGGGACAATGACAGTGACAGTACAGGAAATGAGGCTGCTCCTGCTGGCCGGGGGTGGGCGTGAGCTGGGCAATATGGCCTGGGGGCAGATCCTCAGTAGTTCTCCATCCCCCTCCCACAGCATGAGCATCTCACCACCCCCTCAAGTTGGCAGTCCAGGCCACTATTCCCAAGAGCCATATTTTATAAGTGAAAGACATGTATTTTTTATTAAATTTTATCGAAGTAGTTGATTTACAATGCTATGTTAATTTCTTCTGCACTGCAAAGTGACTCAGTTACACATATAACTATACTCTTTTTCATATTCTTTTCCGTTATGGAATATCACAGGGAAAAACATGTATTTTTATACCACAAGCCTCCTTAGGGCAGGCAAGAGGCCTCGCCATGCCCCACGCCCAGGCAGCAGTGTGCTCTGACCCCGGAGGGGAAGATGGCTTGCCAGCCGACGGGGAGGCCTCTGCATTCTCCAACAGGATGCCTTCCTGAGGGGCTGGCAAGGATAATTTTGATGTAAAGTGATTTTGCCATTTCCTGCCACCTTCAGACTGTACCTCAGGTATGTTTGGCCAGGGCTCAGAAACATCAGACGACACTCTCTGACCCCTAAATCTGTCGTACCGCAAGACTGAGGCTTCAGAGCTTAGGGTCCAAGCCCACTCACTGATTCATTTGCAAACATTTACTAGGCATTGACTATGAGTCAGACCTGTGCCACGTGTTATGGCCAAGAAGATGAAAAGATAGAACTGCCCTCAAGATACTAGTATTCAGTTGACACAGAAATAAAGGAGGATGGAAGTGAGAAGTATCTTTCCATTATTTTAGTCCCCAAATCCAAATCTTGCTAAAAATTCCCTTTAATAACCTCATTGTTGGTTTGACTAATGTGTACACACATGACACACCCCTACTCTCTGCAGACCTGCTAATTCCTGGGACCAGAGGCCTCGGGGACCCAGTTCTGAGTCATGATGTGTTAGAACTGGAAAGAAAGGCCTCTGCTGTCTGCACAGCATATTGTCAAGACTCATTCATTTATTTATTCAACAAATGTTTACTGAGCACCTACTTTGTCTAGTGCTGTGCTTTGTCTGGGGGATGACAAGGCAAAGATGATCTGTCCTGTCCTTAAAAGGCTCACACTCAGAAAAGGAGATAGACACAAAAACCATCATTAGAAAACAGTGTGTTCCGTGGCTTGCTGAGGATCACACAGGAAAGAGGGAAAGGAATACAGCCTGAGGAGATCAAGAGAGACTTCCTGGAGGAGGTGAGGCTCTTATCAAACCTTATGATAATCGCCACCTTAATGTACCTGAAGTTCTCTTACTCCACGTGAGCTCTGGGAGGGCAGGGTCAATGTCAATGTTTTTTTTTTGTTTGTTTTTTTTCCCCCGGTACGCGGGCCTCTCACTGTTGTGGCCTCTCCCGTTGCGGAGCACAGGCTCCGGACGCGCAGGCTCAGCGGCCATGGCTCACGGGCCCAGCCGCTCCGCGGCACGTGGGATCTTCCCGGACCGGGGCACGAACCCGTGTCCCCTGCATCGGCAGGCGGACTCTCAACCACTGCGCCACCGGGGAAGCCCAATGTCAATGGGTTTTGCTTGACATCCCCAGCCCTCCATACTGATTCCGTGAGATTTGAGGAAGGGAGATGTCTGCAGGGGGTGGGGTGAAGAGCATTTCAGCAAAAAAAATGTACAGAAACATACATATAAGTAGAGGCTCAGAGGCAGACAAAGCGAATTTGCTCAGGATAGAGGTGGAGAGAGCACTCCAGGATCAAGAGTAGATGCCGGACTCCTATAGGCAGACACCCTGGGTTGGGTCAGCACCAGCACATTGTCTCAAATCTCTTTGGCTCTGCACAGTGGAACGTCCCTCCCAGGCCAACCAATTCTCAGGGGAGTTCCGCCTGGCCCATCCCCACTTCTCCCAGAGACATCCGGGGCATAAGCCATACCTGAACAGGAGGCATTGCACCTGTCCTTCCCAAGGACCAAGGGTGTTGTACGTTTCCGAGGGAGGAGTGGGGCTTCTCCCAAGCTGACTCCCGGGCTTTCACGCTCACCTGCTTGTTTGATTTGTTCTCTAGTTCCTTCTCTGAGCACACTTCCCTCCTCTGAAACGCACCACGAGGGGCACTTTTGGAAAACAAGCCGGAGCTTCCCATCACCCCATCGGTCAGTGCTCACCTTCCCTACAAACCCCGGGACCCGCCCAGCCTTGCCTTCTCCACCTCTCTTGGCAGGTTTCGAGATTTCAAACACGAGTAAAACAGGTATCTCCCAAGACTGCTTCTACATATGTGGCAGGGATCTTTTTTTAATAAGGGCTTTCAAAAGCAACCTCTGCTTCCGAGCTTTGCAAAATGCTGCTCTATAAAAAGTTAGGAGCCTCCTTGCAGCAAGCCTCGTTACTTCCCCGCGCCACCCGCTTCCTGTTCGTTCCGTGATTAAACACTTTGCCCCCAACTCTACAAGATAGGAGATGGGAGTGAAGCAACCCTGCATGCAACCGTGGGTGTTCAGAAAGAGGATTTTTTCTATTCCTCCTCCTTCTCCTCACAAATAGGAGATTTACAGTAATTAATGCCATTTAGTTTAATCTGTAAATGTTTGAGGAAGTGATGCTATTTGTTTTAAGTACTACTCTCAGCGAGAAAATGCAGAGTCCCCTCCAATTTCTGACTTCATGCTCAAGAGCTAATGAACTGAATTCTTCGTAAACATTGGCAAAAGATGCAAATGAACAGATAGAGACTCCAAATGCAGAGGGACACATGAGAAGGAGCTAATTTTACACAATTGACTCGGTAACCTTTTTGGATCAGTGGAATTAGAGACTGATTAATCAGCCATGATTAGCATTTATTGGAGCTTCTGACACTGGTGCATTGTTTGTTGTTGCTGTGTCTTTCTTTCCTTTCTTCTTTTTTCCTGCTTTTTTTCCCTCCAGTTTTGTCTCCTGGGGTTAACAGTTTCTAATCCATTTAACTGCCAGTCTATCATCCTGGATGGGTCAGAGCTAGTCTTTATGGACTTTTAAAATTAATACTAGACAGTTCTCCCGTGACATGCCCTTGCTTCTTGCTGCCGCACTCGGCTGTTTAATTGTAGAGGTGGCCTCTTGTGGCCGCATGCTCCCAATGTTTAGCAAGGGTTGGAAATATGGATGTTAGGAGAAAAACTGGCAGATGGCTGACAAGGCATTTTTACTCATAACACACCAGTAAAACTTTAACTCAGAAGATTTAGTGCGAGAGCGTTCCAGCCAGCAAGCTGCAGCCATATGCAGATTTTTTTCAAACTTCTAAACTGATGGTTTTGCAAAGTGTGCATAAGCAGCCTTTATTGATTATGATGTTAAAAATTGAAAGCGTCAGTATCATTTAGCTCGAGACAGTTTTAAAGGAAAAATGAACATTCGTTTTCATTATGAACTACGAAAAGGCCAGGGGCTGGTGAGGTCCACATTCATTATTTCTTCAATTCCAGAGAGGAATTCTCTCAACTTGGTGTCTCTTCCAAAAAAAAAAAAAAAAAAACCAAAAAAACAAAAAAAAACTGTGTGCACTTGAAGGATATGAATCAAACCACAGTTTACTTATTCAAGGTGAGGTTACAGGCAGCTCACAAGAGCGACTTGTTGGCCAATTTGGGGGGCACACCCCCTGGGCTGCTTCTTGGCACATTGGGGATGGTATTTATACTGGGCTCAGTGTGTATTGATCTTACCCGAAACTATGCTAAATAACTCTAAGGAGCTGGCAGGAAACCACAGAACTAGGGCAGGCCAGCTCAGGGCCTCTGGCACCAGCCCTAATTCATCCCACAGACAAGGACAGCTCACCTGGAGAAGCCAATCGGCCTTAACCTCCAAGACATCTTTTGCTTTTGCGTCAAGGAAGAAGCTGTATTTGGGGCTGGGCACACCAGTAACATGGTTATACATCCCTCTGAGGACAGTTTAACACCAGACAATGTGACCTTCCATCCTCTCTTGATTTAATGTTAAAAATGCCCAAAGGCCTTTGTTTCCATTACTGTACAGCTTAATGGCTTAATATTTGTTCCTTAAAATGGGATACGCTTTGCTATGTTAGAGAGCAAAACAACAACAATAATGAGAGAATAAGACTCAAGGAAGATACTCTCCTTTGCCCAAGCCATTGAGGGAAGGTCTACCTAAGCCCCGCCCCTTTCTATCTGCAGATACTGGAGAAATCATGGCCTGGGAGGAGGATGCTGAAGCCGAAGAAACACCATGCAGAGACGATGAAAGAGGCTCAGAAACTTGACTAATGTGGGCGGAATGGAGCCACCATTCCCAGCAGAGACACTAACTCACAGCTTGATGAGATGCTACTGAATTCTAACATTGTTCCGGCTCAGTCTTTGCGTTGGGAGCTGTGATGAGCTGTGTTTCCTCATCTTTGCAGCCAGCTTCCTATCTCCATTTTACAGATGGAAGTGTTTATTTTTACGAGCACTGGGCTATTGGATTGCCATTGGCCAGTAACTTGCCCAAAGGCTCCCAATTAGCAAGGGCAGAGATGCTCCTGAAGGCTGCCCTCCTTCTGGGACGACGGGAGGCGTGGCCACACTGGGTAGAAGACATGCCTGCTTCTGTCACCAGCCTCCCCACCCCCACCACTCCTTAAAGGCACAAATGTGCCTGCTTCTTTGTTCCCTCTCCTCAGGCCTGAGGTTAAAGGACCTGTCTTTGCCAGAGACGCTGAAGATATAAGGTGTGTGGATTCAGGTGTCATGCCTTCAGCCTGGATGTCAGAGTTCCCCAAGTGCTGAGAGATTAAGCACAGACTCTTTTCAGGATAAGCAGGGTCGCATCTGCTCTGAAGAAAAATGATGCTGGCTTATGAGTCTTTGGGAACCGCAGGATGAGTATTAAATATTTGGGTAACTGAAGCAGCAAGAGTCATGGTTACGGCTGGAACAATCCTTCCCCTATCACAGGACAATTCCCTCCTGGGCAACCTTCTCAGGTAAATCCATTACTCCAAAGCTAGGGAGCATCGTAGGGATGTTTTACAAGTTTAATTACCAGAGAGTTGAATAGAGAGTCCTTACCGAGTGCCCTGACAAGTAATGAAGAAACTGGGCCAGGATCGGCCGGATTTTCTTCTCTGTAGGATGGGGCTATTGGACTGCCAGTGACTGAGGGCTGCTGAGAAACTGGCTCCATTCCCAGCTTGGGGCATGAAGGCAGGGTAAACATTTGTATAATCACCAAGGCAGAGCGCTGAAATCTCTTGTAGAAAATTATTTTGGAGAGTAGACAGGATTATGTACTCCAGCAAGAGCAGCATTTTTGTTCTATTTTCTTGGGTCCCTCACAGCCCCGGTGCGGCCAGGAAGAAAAAGCAACCTTCTAATGTCTACATCTGCCAGGGCTGAGTTAGTGGCATCCAAGGACAAAAGTCAGACTTTTCTCTGAGCTCCAAACACTACGTTGCGACCATTCTCATTTATGTCCAGTTTGAGATCCAGAAAGTTCTCCAGCTTGAGGGTTGGCAGGAGAACCAGGAGGAAGCAGAAGGGCCATGTGGTATTGACAAGTCCCTTAACTCCTAGACAGCTCCAGGCACCTCTAGGGTGGGATGGCATATCTTTATTGGTCCAAAATTGGCCTTAACTAATGCTCATTGGATGGTGAATTATAACAGAAACTCTGTTAATGTGTGGGAGAGCCACATGAATATCAAACAAATTCATTATGATCAGTGCTATTACAGTGAATACCAAATGAGTTCATAATGATGGAACAATGAAAGTGTTACCGATAGGCTTTATTTCTGTAACAAATCCTCCATGTAAAAGCCCCTCCTGTAGTGTTAATTCTAATATAAGTTTGCATTTGAATATTAGCCTCATGAAGTAAATTATGCTTTTCAGTAGCCCACACAATAACACTCAGGGTAGCGTTTTATTCTGTTTGGCTTTCTTGCCATGGGGACAAGCTCCCCAACCCCACAATTTCCAATCTGCCTTAGAGTTTGATGACTGCTCTAAAGGGATCACATTTTCCTTTGAGTGTCCAATCATTAGAAATTCATTTAGCATCCCATATAATAGCACTAATGCAATAGGACAGGATGAGTACGAAATTCATCTTGCGTTCATCTAGATGTAATATGTACTTCTGAAAGAGTTCCACTCTGATTCAGCTTGAGTGTAGCCCTAGTTAATGGACAGTTTAAAAATAAAGCATTCCTAGTAGATGAAGGCTCCATTTCTCTTGATGGACATATGGAATTTTGTGGAGTCACAGTTACAATGTCCAAAGGGTTTTTCCAGCTCAGTCTAAAGCTATCCAGAGTGTGGACACCAGCGCTCCTGTGGGCCCAGGCTTAGGAGGGAGATGCAATTGATCTGAAATGTATTGATAGCATGAAAGCAAGCTGATGTGTATGGAGAGTTTGCTGTGCTCCTGATTCCATGATAAATGCCAAAGTAGGTTATCACTTTGTCAGATAGGTATGTACCATTCATAGCTTGATTTACAGCTACGAAAGTTCAGTAACTTATTTGGTGTCTTGCAGGTAACACACGGCAGAGACAAGAGTCAAGCCTGTAGTCCTATCCGCTCTCAAGAGCTGCCTCTCACAATTGTAGATTTCCTCCCAGAGTCCAGCCAGGTTTAGGCTCTCAAAAAGTATTTGAATGAATGCACCTTTGAAAGGTGCATTCTTGGCCAAAGGTGCATTCTCTTAGCCAAAGCAATGGGAAAATTCTGCAGAGAATTAAGTAATATTTCGAGCTCAGGCTTGTGTATATGTATTAGCTATTGCCTGGGATCAAATGTTGGAGTCCAGAGAATAACAAGGCTTATATTTCTCTGCATCCTCCTGCACCCCAGTCCCCTGTGCCACCTGCTCAGCCACATTTACAGGTGAAGAAGGAACTCCAATGCGCCAGAGCAGGGCGCCAGGTAATCCCGTCAGACCCTTTGCATCAGGCATCCGTTCCCACTAGGTGGTCAGCACAGAAAGCAAGCCCAGTCATTTCCTGTCATTTCTGGGAGGCACACCCAAATGCCTTGTGAAGGATTGAACATCTTCTTAGCAAAATCCTCAGTAAAATGCATTTAGATCCCCTTCGATAGAAACATGTATACATGTTCAGTGCACCCTCAGAGCCCTCTGAATGGAGCACACATGCATATACACATGCACAAACATGCACACTCTCTCACACACACACACACACACCATCTTAAACTGCAACTCACACTGGCTGATTCCCAGGCTTACAGTTAGTTCTCTATCAAGAATTAATGCAATATCATGCACACACCATTACTGAAAAATTCTACGCTGTTTTTTGCCAAGTGTTCCTATATAACAGTTTTATCACAAGTCTGACAGCCTCCATAAAAATTCCAGGCATTCTATATCAACAGCCCTCTTTGTACTAAGTTATTAAACATTAAATTTTTATTCGTCATTTGTATTCTGTTATGCAAAATAAGCTCCTTGATAAGATGTGTCTTCTTAATTGGGCCCTTGATGCTTCTTGGATCGGAGTTGTCAGATTAGCTGGAAGAAGAGGCGCTGCGTTGAGCCAGCTTGCTACCAGGAGACCAATAGCTTTGTAACAACGATATTAAGTTAGAGAGGCCAAATGGAGGGCAGCACCAGGCTCAGGTGAGGGTTTGCATCTGTGCATGTCTTATGCTCAGGCACTTTTCTCCTGGCATCAGCAGGGCTGATGGAAATAGATTTGTTTGTTGTTTACAGCGTGCAGCTGTGGGCAATGCTGCATGGGAGTTGTATAAGATTGAAGCACATTTGTACTGAGACTAAAATATTGAGCTTTGCTCCCGTCAGCAGTCTCTGGAATCTTATTGTCGAAAACTTTATCTAGTTGTAACCTTCCCCAGGGTGATTTTCATTTGCAGCTGCCCCGTTCTGTCTCTCATCTCCCGTCCCCCACTGCCACAGCGGCATTAGTACTTAGCGGGAGCCAGCCAGGCCGGCCGGAGCGCAGCTACTTCCTGACGGGGCCACACACGAGGGCCCGGCGACAGGGTGGCCATTTTCTCCACCCAGCCCTGCCCGTGGCCGTCCAGCGCCACAGGCACACATCCCACCGGCCGCCTGGCTCTACTGTCACTCTGTGCACGGGCTCTGCTGGCTTCCCAGCCTGGCCTGGACTGCCCAAGACCCGGCAGATCTTTGAGCGGGGAGAAAGCAGCTGACAGGGAATGATTTGTTTTGTTTGTGAGTCCATTTGTGTACCTTTCTAGAGATATTTTTAATCTTACCGTGTGAGGCCTGTTTGGGTTACTGCAAGTTTCTCTTGGTCCTCAGACACCATTGAGAGGAAAGGAAAAAAGAAAAGGAAAAACTTTCCGGGGACCCTGGGGTGATATCAGTTACTCAGTGGCGATACATGCGTGGTTAGGCCCAGCGGACCAGGTGGCTGAGTTGAACGAATTGGCCCTGGTGAACCCTTTTGTGTCTTTAGAAAGCAGTGTGTCTGTGTCTGTGTGTCTGTGTGTGTGCATGTCTGTGTGTGTCTGTGCGTCTGTGTCTCTGTGTTTGTGTATCTGTGTATGTGTGTATGTGTATCTGTGCGTGTCTGTGTATTTGTGTCTGTGCGTGTATCTCTGTGTGTTTGTGTCTGTGTATCTGTGTGTGTCTGTGTGTTTGTGTGTGTGTCTATGGCTATGTGTGTTTATGTCTGTGTATCTGTGTGTCTGTGTGTATTTGTATATCTGTGTGTGTCTGTGGGTGCCTGTATGTGTGTGTCTGTGTGTGTGTCTGTGTATCTGTGTGTGTCTGTGTATTTGTGTGCCTGCGTGTGTATCTCTGTGTGTTTGTGTGTGTGTCTATGTGTGTTTATGTCTGTGTATCTGTGTGTCTGTGTGTGTATTTGTATATCTGTGTGTGTCTGTGGGTGTGTCTGTGTATCTGTGTGCGTCTGTGTATTTGTGTGCCTGCGTGTGTATCTCTGTGTTTGTGTGTGTGTCTGTGGCTATGTGTGTTTATGTCTGTGTATCTGTGTGTCTGTGTGTGTATTTGTATATCTGTGGGTGTCTGTGGGTGTCTGTATGTGTGTGTCTGTGTATCTGTGTGTCTGCGTGTGTGTCTTTCAGTCTGTGTATCTGTGTGTGTCTGTGTGTATCTGTGTGTCTGTATGTCTATGTGTGTGGATGCGTGTTTGTTTTCTGTGTATCTGTGTATGCCTGTGTGTCTATGTGTGTGTGTGTGTGTGTGTGTATGTGTCTTTCTGTCGTGTGTGTGTCTGTGTTTGGGGCGGGTGTGGGGAAGGACATTGGGCTTCTGAGACACAGAATACAACTCTCCAGTCTTCTGCAGCTACTGACCCTTGTATTTAGGATACATTTGGCTGTTGCCGAGGTTGGGGAAGGGAGTGTGGAAAACCCTCTCTGACCTACTCTCAACCTCCTTGGCCTGACAAGAAAGAAACCCTCTGGGCCAAAGATGCCTCCTGGCTGCAGACCCTCAGCCGTCTCTACTTCCCAGTCCAGCAGGAGGGCCGCTGCTCCATCCTCATGGAGACGGAGACACCAAAAGGGAATAGGACGAAGGCCCCCAAACCCCAGCTGGTGGCCAGGGCTCCCTGGAGTAGGACCTTCTCCCCAGGGTGGCTTCACCTTCCGGGTCATCCCATGCTGATGTGTCCATGGGGCCTGGAGTTCGGCTGGAGCACTAGTGCCATTTTGATCTCGTCAGTCAAGCAGCTTTACTTGGAGCACGTTGTCCAGGTTTTCTGCTTCAGCAGTCCTTGGTTTTGGTCTCCCGGAGGACCTTCTCTGGTGAGCAGGGGCAGATCCACACTGTGGAGGCGGGGGATGTGTCTTTGCACCTGTCAGATGGTGCCTGGGGACTTAGAGAGAGACCAGGTAAGTGGAGAGGTGGTCAGGTGCCTGGAAAGATGTGCAGGTGTAGCCATCACCTGTTTGAACAGACCTCCATCCCAATTTCCTTTCATCTGACTAAGGAACCAGTGGGCCACCCTCAAAATCTCTATGGTGAGAATAGAATTATTAACTATGCCAGGATTTGCCATTATATAAGTTATGCTTCTCTGAGGCTTCAAGAGACAGAATTTCAACTCAAACTTGTTTGATCTAACAAATAAATAAAAATATATCCTCTGCCAATGTAAAATCTAGGAGTGGGGGAGCCAGCTTCAGACATGGCTGATGTTAGGTGCCAAATGATGCCATTAGAACCCTTTCTCCAACTCTTTGATCTTTGTTCCCCCATGATAACATCACCCATAGGCAGGCTCTCTCCAAGCAGTGCCCGGATGACCGCCAGCTTACATTCTACCTGCTTAGAAATCCTAGTGGAAACAGCGTACCTCGCTCATGAAAGCCAGAATTACAGGGCTGATTCCCGTTGGCCCAATTTGGGTCATAGTCCATCCTGAACCAACCACTGTGACTGGGGGATGAAGCACTTTCAAAAGGGGCTGTTGGGCTTCCCTGGTGGCGCAGTGGTTGAGAGTCCGCCTGCCGATGTGGGGGCCGCGAGTTCGTGCCCCGGTCCGGGAGGATCCCACGTGCCGTGGAGCGGCTGGGCCCGTGAGCCATGGCCGCTGAGCCTGCGCGTCCGGAGCCTGTGCTCCGCAACGGGAGAGGCCACAACAGTGAGAGGCCCGCGTACCACACACACACAAAAAAAATGTGGCTGTTAACTGGATTTGCTGTGGTGATATTTTGCAATATGTACAAATATCAAATCATTATGTTGTACTCCTGAAACTGATACAATGTTATAAGTCAATTATATCTAAAAAATATTTTTAAGTGGTTAAAACTGGCTCATGTGTCTAGAACACAAGTGAAAGGTCAGGCCCAGCATGGATTGAGAGTAGAGAAGCATTGGTTCATCAACAATATGAAGAGGAGGAAAGAGGAGAAATGTAGGAAGAACTGTCACTGCAGGCTTTGGGGGGAAGGCCCGGCCCTTCTGGCTGTGGTCCAAGCCTGTCTAACCAAGCAGGCTACTGTGCCCAGACACTCTGAGAGGCAGGCCCACCACAGTGCTTGCTGGCTCCTGTATGTGCTATGTGCCTCTACACCTTTGGGTCCTTGTTCTTACAGATCCATCTGTAAGTAAAGTCTGCTCACCCATGACCCCTACTCCCATCTAGTTCAAGCCTGGCAGAAAGTCCTGCCTGTCCCTTGAGGCCCAACTCAGATAGTGTGCTCTCTGAATATCTTCTCCTACCCTTGTCCACCCATTCATCACCCTATGCTCTGCATTCCCATGTTCATGATAATATCACTGTCAGCCCAGCCCCCTGTATGCTGCAGATCCCTGGAAGGCTTAATTCCCTTGACATGGAGCACCTGACATGGTGAACACTCAAACCAGTGGCTCAGGGTTCAGAGAGGTGAGTACAAACCATCCAGCATTGAGAGCTCTAAGCTCACAGCCCACGTGGAAGGGAGATAGAAGAGAGGAGACCTGTAAAAGATTAAAATTCCAATTTTAGGATCAAGTGCCCTCCACTTTTAGCCTCTTGACTAACATAACGAGATCTAAGTAGTTATAACTGTATACTACAGGGAACTCTACTCAATACTTTGTAGTGATCTATATGGGAAAAGAATCTAAAAAAGAATGGATGCGTGTAGATGTATAATTGATTCACTTTGCTATACACCTGAAACTAACACAACATTGAACTCAACGGTACTCCAATAAAAATTAATTTTAAAAAATCTAAGTAGTGATAGTATCTATAAAATTAAGGCCCCCACTGTCACCAAGGACAAAGAGATTTAATGGTCTGATTTAGCTCCCAAACGGACCCAGATTCACTGGGGAAACGCTGAGGCTCCCAGCCCTCTTGTCTCCCCACACACAGGCTATGAGAATGATGAAAGACAGACATTATCTACATTCTAAATATATATAGGTTAATGAAAAGATCACTATTTTCTGGCAAGCCATAATTCTCCTGAGATAAAAGACTCCTTCCTGGACATTCAAGAGCCAGTAGCCACTTGGACTAGAGTGGCCTTGGTTTCAGCTCCTGGCTGTGTTTTGACATTTCAAATTTGTAGAGGTCATGTGTGCAGTAGGAATGGCTGGCTAGAACACTGATGATAATATTCCTGGCAGGCTCAGGAGCTGGAAATTCTGGTTTCAAGATATCTCATTATCTGCAGGTGCCATAATGGGAAGCTGAAGGCAGAGCTGTCAATCACAGAGGAACATTCGGAAACACAGCCACCCCATAAAAGCTTTCCCTGACTTACCCCTCTGCTCAACGAATGAGGGAAGGAATCTCAAAGAAAACACCTTGCAAGCAGTCCAGCAGCATCAAGTGAAACACTGGTGGTCTTGGCCATCTGATGTATACAGTGCCCGCAAACCACAGGCCATGCCGAGAGCCCCATAGAGTGCCTGCCTTTCTCCAGAACCGAGCTTCAGGAAGGCATCCCTGACTGCAGAGGTGGTGCGGGGTCCTCTGCCTCCTTATCCTTGGAGTCTCACAGTGAGACCACACCATGGAGCTACAGTCACACACCTGCCACCAGACCTAGATGCTGTTCTGGGTTCTCTGCAAACTAGCCCAAATGGCTCCTGGCAGAGCTTGGCAGATGAGGGATGGAGGCATGGTAAAAACCCAGGATGGTTCCATCTACACATGCAGAAAGTACTGGCAAGGTCAGGGAGTGGGGACGGGGAAAGGGTAGAGCCGTGGTGCTTTCCTTGTTTCGGGAGTTTGGCTTCATGCTTGGGGCTAGTCTTGAGAAAGTCTCAACAGTTCTCAAAACAAAACTGAACTTGATGTGCTATGATTTATTTACAAGTAAAACCTGCCTCAAAGTAAACATTCGAGAATGGAATTAATAAGCAGAGTTTAGTTAGCAAGATTTTGCTAGCTTCCGTGTTGCTGGCCTCTGCTGGTGATTCCCAGGCATCCTAAGGACAAGACACAGAATCGAGGGGTTTTAGAGCTGGAGCTTCTCACAAGCATCCATGGCCCAAAATGAATGGAAGAGCTTGTCTCACTTTTGCTCAGTGTTAAGTGGTGCACATGGACCACAGAGAGGAGTCGCAGTGCAGACCCCTCTCCGAACAGATGGGAACTACCCAGAGTGCTCCGGGGCAGGTGGGGCCCCTTCGAAAGCCGTAGCTGCTACTCAGCTCCAGCCAACCTTTGCCAGGAAGAAATGGTTGGCTACGTCTTCCAGATTTTCCAAAAAAGTTGGAAATTCAAACTTTTATTTAATTTTTTGTTTCCAATTTTGGCAACTGCTTCAGATTTTAAGAACAAAAAAAATGAAAATACTTTGGACCTCCCGTTTACTACTTCACCAATAGGAACTAAAAGTAATTCCCAAATGATAGAAACCAAGACTATCGCTAGGTTATCTCTATAATTGGTCAATAATTACATCCTTAATCCTTTAAATTTTCCCTAAGGGAAAGTAACTTCAGTTATAGGAATGGCTTTCCTTTCACATCGGTTACATAATTTTTATTCCTATTTGAATGCTTTATTCATTCATTCATTTATTCAACAAAGAGTTGTTGAGCTTTTAGCTGTGTACCTGAGTCATAGGAGATGCTGCTAGAACAAAGATGGATAAAGCCTTCCTTAAGGACCTCAGAGTCCACTTAGCAAGGGAGAACAGGCATGGGAGGATATTTGCTAGATGAAATGTATGTGCCGAAGGCCATGTCCCCAGGCCTGGTGGGGTGTGGTTATTTGAGGACTGCCCCTCTGCCCCTCTGGGAAGGTTCCTCTGGTGCTTATGAGGATAGTGTAGGAAGGAGAGAACCACAATGGAAAGTGAACAGACAGTGTTTGTTTATTCAAACCATGATGTTCACAGAAGGCTATGGTCACCTACCCTGTGTTTAAGAAACGGTGACTGGGTTTCTGGAATGAGTTATTTAGCCTGCAAAAGATGAGGCTTTGGGAAGGCGTGGGGTGAGGGTGAGGGAATGGAAGGGCTGACCACTTCTTCCTGGGCTGCCACGGTGTGATGGCCAATTTTATGTGCCTCTGGGCTAAGTGTTGCCCAGAAAGCTGGTAAAACGTGATTTCTGGGTGAGTCCATGAGGATGTCTCCAGAAGAGGTTAGCATTGGAATCAGTAGAGGGAGGAAAGACGATCACCCTCAGCAGTGTGCGTGCATATCATCCAGTCCATCGAGGGTCCGAAAAGAATAAAAATGTAGAGAAAGGGCCAATCTGCTCTGTCTTCTGGAGCTGTGACATCCATCTTCTGCTGCCCTAGGACACAGACACTCCTCTCTCAGGCTTTCGGTCTCAGACCAGGACTTATACCTTTAGTCCCCCAATTCTGAGGCCTTCAGACTAGAACTGAATTACACGTGGGTTTCCTGGCTCTCAAGCTTACAGACGGTAGACCAGGGGACTTCTCAGCCTCCATAAACATCTGAGCCAATTCTCAGAATAAATTTCCTTGGATGTGTATGTGTGCGTGTGGGTGTGTGTGTGTACATATGTGTGCTTTGATGCATGAAATAACCAATGAGATTTCTAGCTATTATGGAAATTTTTCAAACAATAAAATAAAGGAGTGAGTGATTTAAATAATTTTAATTCACTTCAATTTTAATTTTAAATATTGTAGATATTTGACTGTCCCTGCTGCCTCCCCACAAAAACAAACAGGTGCTGTGCCACATCCCCATGAGATCAAAGGAGAGACGCAAACAACCACGCAGGCTTGGAATCCCTTGGACACCCCAACAGTGTCAAGGGGAAAGGTGCCATTCCCAAAGGTAGCAGCGTGATAGGAGAGGAAGGCATGTCCAGCCCTTCCCTGTTGCTCTGTATTGGACAGTTTTCCCATATGTCAGTCCTTGAAAATAACTTGCCTAGAAGCTCTATTGTTTGTCTCACAATAAGCTGTGAAGAATGTAATTTTATTTTTTTTTTAATTAAAAAAAAAGGTTTTGGTCCTCCCAACCCCCACTCTTTCAGCCAATGATGTCATTGTCTCCTCCTTCTCTTTCCTTTATGTCTAATATTCTTCTCTCCAAGCCTACTTTCCTACTTTGAGAAACTCATTGACACTTGTGGGTTATTTGTTGCTGAGGGTGTTTGCATGTGAGCAAAAGTAAAAGTCCGAGGCTGAAATCAATTCCAGTGGTTCAGTTTCAGTTGGCAGGGGAGGTATTTAAGAGAGTCCTTTAGGATAGGGAAACAGAACAGGGTACTCTCGAAAGCCCTTGAAGTCTCCCCAGGCAGGCAGCTGTCTGGTTGGCTAACATGTCAAGATTTCAGGTCCCAAGAGATGAATATAAGAAGAAACCACTTAATAATTTTTCACTCCATTGGTTGGGTTTTATTCTGAAGTTTCAATAAATTGTCCTTTCACCTCAAACTATAATTTGGTCTTGGATGTATTAACTTTCACCCAAGAAGAGCCATTCTAGAGATTCCATAGCTGTTGACCTGGGCAACAAGACCATTGGCTGAAGCCACAGCCATCACACCCCACCCACCCTTTCCTTGCACATCTTCTCCCCCGGCCACCTCCTCACCTCCCACCCCCAAACTCGCTTTCAAAGATGGTCTGTTCTGCCCCATTATATCTGGAAAGTTACCCCGTGCTAAAGAGAGTGTTTCCACTTTGATTTGATGGTCTTTTTGTCTTCCTTTTTGTCCTTTCAAAAAATGTGATAGAAGTCAGAATGGGTTCTAAGGTTGCCTTGAGACCAGCTGCATGTCCTTAGCAAGTTATATAACATCTCTGAACAGCAAATATGAAGATAACAGTAACTAGCCTGGAGGGCCACGCTGAAGATCAAGTCCAAAAAGGCCCACAATGGCATTAAAACGCAAATAGTGAAGGTCCCTCCAGCCCTTTCTTCTTTTCTCCTTTCTCCCTTTCTTCCTTCTTTCAAAGAAGAATCTGTAGAAGAAAACCCAATGCCAGCCAGAAATCAGGACCAAATGATCATTTTACACCATGACCCTTAAAGGACCTGAACCAATGTCATTCCTTTATAGGAATGTGAGGCATGCAGCAGCCACAGCTGGACACAGCCCATTCTCCTGCAGCCTCAGCACCTCTGGCTCCTGAGCTGCCACCTCCTCCTCCTCCCCTTCCTCTTCCCCAGGAGCAGCCGAGCCTCAGAAGGACAGCCTCACGTTCCCGGACTCCAGCTCCTGACCAGGAGGGAACACCCTGCATTATGAAAACCCCACCATAGAGACTGCTGCACATTTTACTTTTAAATGTTTAAATTGATTGATTCTTTCTGACAACATTTTCTTAAAGCCTTTTTTACCCTCCTAATGAATTTGAGCCCCTGCAAAAGGCATGTGATTGACGGAGCCACAGGCTGACAGTTTCAAGTTTCTCCGAAGACTTGGGATTTACAGCAGCCTCTCTGGGCCCAGGTGAGCAAGTAAGAAAGGGGAGGCAAATATCCAGAGGTTTTCATTCTAGAATATAGCTTCAGCTGGCAACATGCTTGAGGGTTAGAACCTTTTCCTGTTTATGTTGACCAAATAATTGCTTCAGTTTTGTGAGGAATTCACAAGCATTTCTTGAGTCTCCAGCATGATGACAAGACCCAAAACCACTGGTCCCTACCCTAAAGATGCTCAGTCTTGCCAGGTAACTAAACAAGAGAACACCAGCCGCAGAGGATGGTCCTTCTGTAGGGTGGTGATGCCCAGGCTGGGACAGCACGAATGCAGCCTGCGAACAGGAGCTGAGCCTCGAGAGAACAAGATCGTGAGGAATGAACAATGACAGGGAAAGGCACTTCCCCCTCATCCACACCTTTGCCCAGATGGGCTCCTCAAGTTCAAATAATGCAGCTCCTTCACGGTGAGCTTTCTATCACGGTTGTGTTGTCAGGTCTGCAGGGGGATGCTATAGCAGCAGGACTCAAACATTACCAGGCTAGAGTATCAAGAAAGTCCTGGAAGGGCACAGTAAAATCTGTGGGACTTATCCAACAGCCAACAGACAGTCAGTAGGCACTTCCAAGGAAGAGGGTGGTACGTGCCAGCCCATGTTTAGAACGCCATCTCTGGTGGTAGCATGGAGGGCCGATTGGAGACGAGATAATCTATAGGCGGGATTGCAGAAGGTCCAGGAGCACCCTGACTGCTCTGTGAACTTGACATTTACTGGTGTTGGAGATGGGGAGTGAAAGGGAGGGCTCAGAGACGATGCTCTGGTTTCCTTCTTCCATCAACAGGTCAGCAGCCAATGAGTTTGGTCATGGGCAGGCTGACTAAAGTGTTGATGGAGCACCCAAGAGGATGCCTTCAAAAGAAATCTGAGTTCAGTATTTAAGATCAGGGCTGAAGATGCTTGAGATTCTATTAAATAATGAGGTGCATCTGGATGTTTTGGGTTGAATCAGTTACTCACAATGGAAATACACTAATTCATGTCAAGCACACCCACTCAGACTGGTGTGTGACAACCTGTGTTTAGACTCTAAATTCATAACTCACTCCACTCCCATCCCAGTCTTCCATTCTCCTGCTGGGCCATCATCCCGTTGTTTTACCAAGCTGACCAGTCATTCATGTGTGAGCAGGGTGATTCTTTGCATGGGAGGTGGCTGTTTGAAACATGCGGGTTTCCTATCTGCATTCCCTCGACCCCAGAACACACAGGTTTGGGGACCAAGGAGTAGTCCCAGTTCCCACCGTTTGTAGGCACCCTGTCAGGCACTGGATATGAACACACCTCCTAAATGAGAGGTCTGTGATGTTCACCTATGGAAGTATCTGCTGCTTTCCCTACGTTTTGGGGTGACTTGTTTGATCAGATGTACTCAGACAATCCAGTGTCAGTTTTTAATTAATGACTTTTAATTATGCATTTCATTTGCAGCAATGAAAAAAAAAAACCCAGTAACCCCCACATTGCCTTAGGTTAGCTCAGGTGACTGAATTGGTATTAAAAAATAAAAAAAATAAAAAAGGAACTGGCAGGCACGCTGTCTGTGAGTCCTCCAGCAAATACCAAAGCCTTTTTGGAGTCAGCTCTGCTCACTCCTGCCACTCCCTAGGCGTCTCTTCCTTCCTGATCGTCGAAGGCTCCTGCCACCTTATCATGGTTTAAAATAGGATGGGGCGAACAGCATCCTCCGCTCCACACTTTGTGCCTTCATGGGATTTCACCCAGAAATACAGGCATAAAAAAACCAGGAAGGTGCCAAAGACCCCTTTCACTTCCCAAGGAGAAATCTGAAGCCAGAGGAAATGGGTGGGAAGGTCCCCACCAAAGTACCCTGATGGGAAAGTGGCCTTCAAAGGACCCCAAAGAAAACTCCGCCAAGATCCTGGGTGGGTCATAGCCTGTCTCCCAGGCAATACTTCAGAGAGTGACATGACGGAGCCAGTAAATTACAGATTCTTCCAGGAATGGTGCCAGAGAACTTGACATTTCACATTCACTCACACATTGGCAGCTGTCACAACGGGTAACAAAATGCAGACACTACCTACAGCTCAATAGGTAGCCCGTCCCCCAGAATTTCGAAGCACCCATCTTCATCCCTGACAGCCCAGTGGCCAGGGATGTGACTCCAGATGCAATTCTGATGAAACATTACTGCATGCATGTAACAGGAATAGTGTTCTGTGAATGTGTAAGTTGGGCTTAGCATAGAAACTAGAAACAGACGGCTTTGGACCGCCTAGGTTTGGCTTCAGATATTTTTGCATTCTTCTGTGTGAGTTTGCTTACTGCTAAAATAGGGCATTGTCATTGAGGATAATGTAGAAAATTCAGATGAAAGAGACAAAGAAAAATTTGAAAACATCTATAACCGGCTACCCAAATATAATTATTACTTTTTTTTGTTTTAAACCATTTGATATATATACGGTAAGAGATAATATAATATATAATTAATAAATATATACTACAGTATAGTATAATATTTCATACACACACACACACACACACACACACACACACACACACACACACACATTCTCCCCTATGTTTAATGTCACCATCAGTCAGAAGAAACACCATAGGTTCTTTATCGGGAGAGGAGGACACCACGTTAAATGGAAAGAAAAATGTTTTGACTCAGGAATAAGATTTTCATTTATCCATTCCATTTCATTCTGACTTATTCTTGTAAATCATGAAGTTATCAAAATTTGAATCTATGCTTTCTCTTTTTAAAATTTTTATTAGGGTATAATTGATTTACAACACTGTTAGTTTCAGGTGTACGGCAAACTGAATCAGTTCTTTCTCTCTCTCTCTCTCTCTCTCTCTCTATATATATATATATATACACATACATACTGAATCTATGCTTCCTTCACGTTCAGTTACGCTTGGCCATAAGTGGTAATGCCCAGCTTTGTGGGAGTGTTGTTTTTTCAAAACCCACATTGGTGATCTTGATATCTTCAAACACTTTTATGATTGACTGCCTATCTTTGAAGTACATCAAAGTATATTACGGCTTGGTCTGCTTTTCCTATTTGATTAAACTTTTAAATAAACTTACCCCCACCTTAATTCAGACATGTATTCTTTGAAGACAAGGGTGTTCTCTTGAAAACCAGTTGGAAGCTTTGGGCAGATACATGTTTGGTACTAAAAGAAAGTCCTCCCTGAGTTAGACACCCAGAGCTCTCCTAACTGTGAAATTCCTTCCTTTATTCCTAAGGACCTGGGAGTTTCTACCGCCTGTAGTTTCATTGTCAGGCATGTGATGGTCTGCCTTTTTTGTCCACGTTAAAACATTGGTTTCACTTCGTATGATAAGTGAAGGAAGTCAGACAGAGAAAGATATCACTCATGTGGAATCTAATTTTTTTAAAAAGTGATGTAAATGAACTTATTTACAAAACAGAAACAAACTCACAGACTTCGAAAGCAAACTTACTGTGACCAAAGGGGAAACGTTTGGGGGGGGGGATTAGGAATTTGGGATTAACATACACACACTATTATACATAAAGTAGATAACCAACAAAGACGTACTGCATACCACAGGAACTCTACTCAATATTCTGTAGTAAGCTGTATGGAAAAAGACTCTGAAAAAGAATGAATATATGTCTATGTATAACTGAATCACTATGCTGTACGCCTGAAACTAACACAACATTGTAAATCAACTGTACTCCAATAAAATTTAAAAAATAAAAAATAAAGTTAAAAAATTGCTTTCATTCTGACTGATGGTAGCATCTTCCTAAAAACATTTTGATTGGCAACCAGGGGTCCAATTTTAAGTTATCATTCTCTCTTCATGCTGTCCCAGTGCTAACGACTCCCAGCAGAGGTGAGATTCAGACCAACAGGTACACTTCCATCCAGAGCTGCGTCTACCTGTGTACACCTAATGACAGCCATGTCTCAAGGTACTGACCAGGGGCCAGCTGCTTGCTCTCAGTACTGACTGTAAGAGTCAGAGAGCCCATGTTTGAATCCTGGCTGACCACTCACTGGCCTGAGACTTTTGGCAACTTTTGACACCAGTTTATGGAGACTCGGTGAGAAACAAAGTCACAGTAGCTTAACCTGGAGCCTGGCACATCACACAGACTCAGCAAACACTTTCTCTAGCAGCAGCAGTGATTATTTTGTGATGTACCTGTTCTGGGCTGGTCTTTGTTCCAAATGCTTTACGTGTGTTAACTCATTAAATCCTCACTCCTGTCTGACAAGGCAGTGGCTGATATTACCCACATTCACAGAGGAGGGGACCGGGGTGTGGTAGAGTTAAGTAATTTGCCCTATATTACATAGCTAGCAAGCAGTGAAGCCAGGATTTCTCTAGCTGGTTTGGCTCCAGAGCCCTAAGTACTATGCATACTCTACCTATGTAGAATATGTGCATTTACATAAATCTGCATTATATATGCGTATATTATGCATCCTCTTCCCTCTTCCCCAAGTCTCCAGAAGTTCCTATAGCACATTCCTTGTCATGGCAGCAGTACAGCCTACTGTATGCAAAGAGAGAAACTTATTGCTTGATGCTGAGCTCATTTGCAATGTTTCAATATTATAAATAATGCTCTGGCAAAAGCTTAATGGCTAAATCTTGACACACACCTATGATTATTTTCTTAGAGCAAATCGTTAGATGTGGGACTGCTGGGTAGGGTGACCATCCGTCCTGGTTTGACTAGGACCAAGGGTTTTCCTGGGAAATGGGACTTCCATTCCGAAACCAGGACAGTCTTGAGCAAGCCATGATGATTTTAGGTCACAAGAGATTTTTGCATCTGTTATTTGCAAAAATGTTCTGATGATTGCAACCCCTTAGGTTGATGTAAAAATGAGGGAGGAAAAGAAGAGGGTCTGTCCAGATGGCCGTTGTGATTACCATGGGGAGTTTGCTTGTTTGTGTTCTGAAGGCATTGATTGGGGGTTTGAGGAGGGGATACAATGAAAGTCACAGGGACCAGTGAATACGAGGAGGGCTTTGACATCAAGGCACAGAGTGTCAGAAGAATCAGAACCAGAAGAGGGCAGGGACAACATCATGGCTGTTTCATGAAGCCAGAGCCAATGTGGCCAAGAACAGGGAAGCATGTTTGAGATGATGTCAAGACCTGTGTCAGTTTTTTGTTTTTTTTTTAAACACCTTTATTGGAGTATAACTGCTTTACAATGGTGTGTTAGTTTCTGCTTTATAACAAAGTGGATCAGCTATACATATACCTATATCCCCATATCTCCTCCCTCCCTATCCCACCCCTCTAGGTCAGTTTTTTAAGTAACCAAGTGCACTGATCCATGCTGTGCTCGCTTTTTCTTCAGTTCATTTCAGCAAATATTTACAGAATGCCTCCTCTGTGCCTAGCACGCTGATGGTTGCTGGAGGGACAGGAGAATAAGTGTCTCTGAGAAAGTGATTTTCAGAATTTGTGGCACCCTCCTTGCCAGACATGCAGATCCTCATGTAGTCTTCACTTAGTCATTCATTAGACAAATATGTTTCTGGTACCAGGCATACGACAGGTTTCAAGGGATGTCTAGCCTTTCTCCTGCTAAAAACCTTCTTAGGAGAAAATCTGTTTTCAGCTTTGTGAAGAAACCCTTTCAAACCAAAGATCATCTTCAAGTATCTCAACTTACTTCAAGATACTTAAAATACTCCTTTCCTCTTTAAGGAGTTTTCAGAATCAAGGAGCAAGTAGAGAAGACTTTGGGGGAAAGTCCACGGAAAGCCCAGCCCCACCGTGGGAATAGCCAAATAGATTCATGGAAGGAAGACCCAGATCTGTTCCTTTCCAGGCGTAAGCAACAGAGGAAGGACACCAGACGAGGAGAGATGTCCAGGTTGCCAGGTTTGGGGAGTGGTGAGCAGCTAGTCAAGGACCAGGCTGATGCCTTGTAACGCTCTGCCCCATTCGCGCCCTCCCTGACACTGTGCAGTCGGAGAGCCTACCAAGAGCATGATTTCCAAAGTGCAAATTTCTGACCCTACAGTTGCAGGAAAGGCATTTATTGATTCTGATGAAGCTAGTATTTATTAAACATCCAGCAAGAACCAGGTTGTTTGTTCCAGAAAAGCAGTTGGGGGGCAGACATCTGATTTCATTAAGCTCTGCAAAATGAGTATTAATATGTTAGTTTCGAAAGGTAGGGTTGAAGACTGCCCTACTTGAACCCCACCATAAAGTAACTGCAGTCCAGTCTCAAAGGGCTGGTTCAGTTTAGCACGTAGCCTTCCCAGCTTCCCTCCAACTCCGAGACCAGGGGACTCTGCCTGCTTTTCTCTGGCCACCAGGAGCCCGTCCAATGGCCCATCTCATCCTGGTCTCAAACAAGCACAGAGGTTCCTTCTTCTTTACAACTTGTCTTCTGTGTGGCAAATCTGAGGGGTGGATCCCCCCATCCCCGCAGAGGGCTGGATGCTAGGGAGAGACTCAGGGAGACCTGGGTTCTCCCATCTTCTTGGCATGGACTCTGCCCTATTGAGAACATTCAGTGCACCATCGGGTGAACTCTCTGTTACCGTCATGTCATAATCAAAAGTGGCTCACGGGACCTGTGTGCAGATACCCCCAGGACGATTGTGTACACACTGCATTCTTAACCTGTTTGCAGTCTTAACGCCCTCACACCTTAGACTCCAAGCCTGCTCTGAGCCCCACCTGTGCTGGGTGTCTAGTGCGCCTCATGAAGAATGTTGCCCACGTGTGCCTGCCCGCAGGGACCTTGGAGGCACATGCCCTCCCAATCACTGCAGTCAGAATGCCAAAGGCAGCAGCATCTCTCAAAGCCACAGAAGTGGCTGGAGACCCGGATCAAGGTGTGGAGCTGAGAGCTCCCGTCCAGTTTGGAGCAGGGACGTGTTAACCACGAGCCTGCTGTCCGGCATCAGCTGATTCGCTGTTCTGAGAAGTCAGGAAATAATGACAACTCCTAATTATGAACATTTGTTGAGGACTTCAGATGTGCCACGTTCTGTTCGGGGTTGCATATTAACCCTAAGGGGTAGGGGACCAAGGCTTGCAGAGGCAAAGTCACTTGATCAAGGTCTTATGGCTAATCAGGGAGAGATCTGAGACGCCAAACCCAGGTGGGTGACCGCCGTGCTCTCCTGCCTTTCCTGAACTTCACAAGAGGCCCCCAAATCCCAGCTAGTGGCAGCCATCTCAAATCACTTAATTTTTTGTGTTTCAGAACGAGCTATAAATGGCTGGCATTTGAAAATCAAAATCGACATCATCAGAAGTATAAAAATAATGAGGTGGGTGGGAAATGGCGCACTGCGTGTGTGAGCCATTTGCACAACGAAAGGAGGGGCCATTTAGAGCCAACAAAGAAAGGGCTTTTCTCCAGCCCCGGATAGAAAGCCATCTTCAGTGCTAGGGGAAGACAGATTTTAAGTAGTTACACACTTATCGTAAGCTGCCTTTTGATTATGGCAAAAAAGTTTTCCTTTAATGGGAGACTTTCTTATAAAAGGGAGAAAGGGTAGATAAAATAAGCTCGGCATTCTGGTGCAAATGATCTTTTCAGGAAGCCTGTCCTCGGCCCAGGGCCCGTGCTCTGCATCTGCACGTTCGCCTGTGTTTCGTGGGGCCTTTTACAGAGCAGGGTCTCTGAGGCTGACCATCGAGGCGCGGCTTATTATCTCCCGGAAGCACATAATGTGTTGCAGCGAGTGACTGCATTACCACAGGCCCCTAAATTGTATTTGGACAAAGAATAATTGAACACTGGACAGAATAACAAATGCCCTGGTTGAGTTTGCTTCATGGGTTTATCGTGTTGTATTAACATGATAGAAATATGAATACTTAAATCTTATCTCAGGTATAGTTTATAACTGCATTAATCATTTAGTGTATTATATATTTTTCATGTCAGTAAGATTGTGAGGAAAAGATTCAATTTTCACAGCACGGTCGGAGAGTGTGTTTTAGATAAGTAGGAGGCCAGGATTAAACCACTGCAACATGGCTTTCAATTGCAGACCCTATAAAGGGAAGGTTAGCATATATCAAGCAATATTAAGCAAGATCCTTCAGGCTTTGGGGAAAAAACATCAGCAAGCCATTCAATGCCATCACCGTGTTTGCCTGAATCAGATAAACACTTACCGACTTTTTACTTATATGTGATCGGTCCAACTGGGCTGGCAAAACTGCCGTTCGTCCAGGCCTTTGCTCTGGACTTTGTTTGCAGTGTGTCTGCCAACTGCTGACTTCCTGTGCCCATCTGGGCAGTGGCTGAGTGGCCCTTTTGACTTGGCGTTTGCTGGAAAGAGCCGTCACTGTCCGACGTGCTCTCCATCTCAAGGGAACAGTTCTTCCAGAAAGGCAGCACTGGCAAAGACTTTGCGGGGTGGCCAGTGCCTCCATGTTTCTAAAATAACTGGGTGGGGAGGGAGGTTGCCTCCTTCCCTCTACAGGTGATAGATGACACATTGCTTCCTACCTGGCTAAGTCCTCAAGAGTCATGCCAGCATCACATTAAATCTCAACAGACATTCTTACTGGAGGACACACAATTTTTCAGATCACCAGCTTCAATCCATTCTGATGAGAGGCTAAGATGGGAGAACTTTGTTTTTTAATATAAACTTTCTGAAATTTCAGTTCACCCCAGCTCCACAGCAATGTCTTTCTAAAAACCCTATCAGAGGTTTGTCACGGTTGGTTGTGTCCTTTAAGCCCTTGTGTTCGCCCAGCAAAGGGAAGCAGAGGTCACGACACAGAGTAACTTATTTCTCAAAGTTTAGGAAAAAATCAAAACAGCAGGCCATAGAATAGAAAGGTGAGATGCAAAGACACAAATCACTTCCCAGTCACAAAAATTGCCAAAAAATAGCAGCTTGCAGCTGTGCACAGCAGGGACAGAAAACATTAAACACATGTTAAATAACAAATAGGAGACTTAAATATAGCTAAAAATGGACCTTATTCTGAATAAATCATGCAAGCTGCATCTTAACCATCCTGAGAAATGTAATGGATCATGTGAAATCTGCCAAATTTGTATTTTTAAAAAAATCAATAGCGTGTGCCTCTGCTTTTAAAACGACATGCTGTTCAGTTCGGGGAAGATGTTCTTGCTCTGTCGTCCCCCACTGCCCCCCAGAAGCCCCCCCCCCCACCGCCCATAAGACTACAGCTGGATTTAAGAAATTTCACTTTAGTTAAAGACAAGCAAGACATGCATTTGAATAAGTCTATTTTTTTTTTTTTTGGTGGATAAAAACTATTTAACATTCACTTTGCACTGCCTTAGCATTTCACAAAATTGTTCCCTCTTTCTTTTGAACATGTAAAGGAGTTGGCTCATCTATTCTAAACCATTTTTTGAAAACCGCAGAAGTTCATTTCTCTGATACTTCTCATCCATTTTTAGCCTCTACTAAAACATAGCCATTGCCACTCGGCCAAAGAGGCTTTATCCTCTCTCCTTCACTGTCTGGGGAAGAGGGGGGTGCATTTGCCTTTTATGATGAGAAGGCCAAATAAATCTCCAGGCAGAGTATTCAAATCAATCCTGCTGGCAAGTCTCCTTCTCTTGAAATGTTTGCTGCCTCTATATTTCTGTCTTCAGATTATTTTCAAGTCCTTTGGCTTGCCTCATCACGGAGGGCCATATTCTGGTTTATCCCACGTGTGTCTCTCTCCAGAGATTAGTGTACCTTTAATAACACGAGAGAGGACTTTGATGAGAAACTTCTTAACTCTGCCTTTATTTTGTCACAATACCACATTTTTGGCTTCAACCACTACACACACACACATTCACTTGAACGCACATGTATCTATTTCTCGAAGGAAAGGTAGCCCGTGGTCTTGCACTTCCCAAGGCAGTGCAATTACATTGCTGTTGGATGTATTTTTTTGGTCATCAATAATCAGTAACCAGGGAATCTAGTGTGAAGGCTGGGGTATGCTGTGGAGGGGAACAACCTGAGAAAGCAGAGGCACTCCTTGCCCACCTGCCCTCCGTGTGAGACAGGGGCAGCCTGCACTGACACCAGTCTTTGTGCCTAGCATTTTCCCCCAGAGTTCTATTTTCATTCAGAATATTCATAATACTCTCTTAGCATGAACAGCAAATCCGTGGCTTTGAGGGCAAAAATATACATGTGTGTAAAGAGAAGCAGAGGAAAAAAAAAAAAAAAAAAATTAAGAAACAGGAAGTAAGTCGAGTGCTGCCGGAGAGCAGGGAGAGGTATGCTGAGAATCCTTGCGGCTGCTGTGCCCCAAGCCGTCCTTTCTCAGCTCATACAGGGAGCATTTCCACCGAGCTGTGCTCAGACGGGGGCTCTCCAAAGTCAGTAATGCTCTGATGTACTGAGAAGTCATAAATATGGAATACAGCACCGCTGCTCCATTTCCTGTATTTCAAGGATATGGGTGGAATTACAGATGGTGGTATAAATAGTGATGAAAAAACGGGAGAAAGAAATGTAAAAAGGAAGGAAGAAAGGAAGTCTGGTAAAAAAGAAGGAAAGAAAGAAACAAAAGAAGGGAAGGAAGAAAGGAAGAAAAGGAAGGGATGGAGGGAGGGAGGAAAGAAGAAAGAATTTGATGTTTAGCTTAGAAGTCATTTAGCATCTAGTTGCCCCAGAAATATTATTTCCAGGAGAGGAGCCAATGGATTAGCATCATCTTCTCATTGGCAATAGGAAGGAGAGGAGACGGGTTTACCTAGGCAGTGATAGCCCCTCCTTAGAGGAAGGTCTGGTCCTCTAGGGCTGTGGGAAATCAATAGGGTTTGCTCCTTTGCCCTCCCACCATTGGCCACAAAGAAAATTCCCAAGCTGCTAGCCGCCCCCCAGTATTCCCAACAGGCAAATTATTTTTGAATTTTCCTGTGGGGGATTAGCTCAAAAGGAAGCAGTAGAAAACTATTATTTGCAAGGTTGGTGGCCCACCTCATCACGACCCTATTTTAAGACCATATTTTAAAAAAAAAGAAAGGGCTTCCCTGGTGGTGTAGTGGTTGGGAGTCCGCCTGCCGATGCAGGGGACACGGGTTCGTGCCCCGGTCCGGGAAGATCCCACGTGCCGCGGAGCGGCTGGGCCCGTGAGCCATGGCCACTGAGCCTGCGCGTCCGGAGCCTGTGCTCCGCAACTGGAGAGGCCACAACAATGAGAGGCCCGCGTACCGCAAGAAAAAAAAAAAAAAAAAAAGGAAATGGAGTGTGTTTGCAGCAGAAAACCCAAAGCAAAGCTGAATAGGTTAATAAGGTAACATCTGAAATGTGTACCATTATTAAGACTCTCTTTCTGACTTTCCTCCCCTCCCCCATTTTGAATCACCACTAACGCACTTGCTTGTATGCTTTCATTTGGTTTTAATGGTCCTGGAGATTTCGGGTTCATCTTTGGCTTTGTGTGCTTTGTTTAATCTCCTCCTTTCTCTTATAATATTCCTCCTCTAACTTGCCCGATGTGATTCATTTCTTTAAAATCTTGTTTTATTTTTAAGTCATCAATTACTCAAACTTCTTGGGCCTATCTATCCTCAGCCATCTGGACCCCATACCTTATTTTAAAGCATGTTCAAATAATGACAACCTTCTTTTCTCAATTAATTTATGGGCTGTGGGGACCATTTTTCATTTGTTATCATGCACTTCCATTTGATCTCACCTATCTTTCTTCTGCATCTGCAACCATGGAGTATAAATCTTCCCCTCCAGCATTGTCATGGTGTCCAAGATATATAGGTATAACTCCCTATTAGTTCCACAAAACTGACCTTAATTTCTAAAAATGGTATCAGATGTGAATAAAGTTTGGTAAGATGATTTGTTCTGATTTACTTTGTACCACTTATCTTTGAGTTTTCTTCCTAGTTTTCTTTTATCTAATTTAGACTGTAGCGTCTTGCAAGCCGGGTTACGATTTATCCATTACCTTCCTGCCAATGCTGCTCCTTAGAGAGATAGGGCTGGGAGATTTTAGGCTGTGGATAATAATAATGTGGCCTGTGGACATGCTTGAGGTTGGTTTGTGTTGTTTTCTATTTTATTCAAGCTGATCTCCAAGCTTCAATCTCTTTCCTATTTTGGAAATGTGAATATTTTCCAACAGCATGCCTATATCAAGTGATTAGATATTGGATCTGAGACTTGCACAATAAAATTAAACATGCAGATCCAAATATCTCTTTTCTTCTGATGTTCAGTGGACAAAGAGGAGTATTGGAAAGACCCAATTCTCTCACCGACCATTAGGAATGGCTGCTTTTGGATGTCTGAGGGGCTGTGACTTACAAAACAGAACCTGTGTGTGTGTGTGTGTGTGTGTATGTGTGTGTGTGTGTGTGTGTGTTTTACATAAACAGACTTCTGTCCAAACTAAGGAATGCCAGTTAAGCAAAAACCATGGCCAGATGTTTATTAACACTACTCAGGTTCACGGGATTTGGAGAGTGTGCAGTTTTCATGGACTAATTTAAGAAGGGAAACACCTTTATTGGAATAATGGCCAATTATAATTGCCGACTTTGCCTATTCCTTTTCGTGCTGGTGGAGCTGGAAGAGGGGGTCCCTCTTGGTGGAGAGATGATGCCTATTCCTTTTCGTGCTGGTGGAGCTGGGGGAGGGGGTCCCTCTTGGTGGAGAGGTGAAGTGCCTGGCTTATTCTGGTGCAGCTGGCTCCGGAGGCACCATGGATTTGGGTGTGGCTTTTGAGCCACACGCGGGCGCAGCATGGAGTCGTGAAACACACCACGCAGACACCCAAAATGAACCTGTCAGTTTGTTATGCAGAACGAGTTTTTATTTTGTTCTGGTTTTTAATCACGTTATGAGTTTACCTGGTGCTCACCTTCCTGGGCACCTCTTGATACGGGGACAGTCGGAGCAAACCCTTTGCCAAGCAGTGGAGCATCTCTGGAATGCCAGGGAGCAGTGAGACAGGAAGAAGGGCTGTCAGGCCTCAGCATGGTGACTTCACTTGGGGCCCAGATTCAAACTGTGGAGTAATAAAACTGAATAGCACCATATAAAACTCCACGTTTCATAAGACAAATATTGCTCTATGCATTCATGTCCCTTGCACTATATTAACTGTAGGAAGAAATGGAAGCAGTTTTAGTGACCCCCTGGGACCTATAAAGGCTATTTCTGAGTCTGAATCTTGCTGTTTAATTTAATCATTTATTATATTAATATTCAAATGGGCTGCATCTTATTAGCTACTGCAAAGATGTTAGTCTGTCTGAAATAAATACCTAATTATGCTTTTGAAGACAGGGGTTCTAAAGACTTTGGTATGTTTGTGCTAATAGAACAGTTCATTTGCAGATTTTTCTGCAGAAATCAGCAGTTTGAGGCTTTTTCCCCCTCTCTTTTAAGAAAATAAAAGCAAGGATTGAATATACATTGAGAGGTTTCAATAGCAGTTTCTAGTTCCACCAGCTCCCAAGCATCCTTGGAACTAGGGTTTTTGTTCTCCATGCCCGAGTGAGGGTCCACCTTGAAAGGACCAGCACTCTCAGCTCAATGACACATTAATACAATTAAGTGTTTTAATCAAATGACTATGAAAATAGATAGTTCAAAGGAAAAAAAAAATAGATATCCTCTAGAAAATATATTTTTTGAGTTCAACATGCTTTTATTTTTTAACGTGACTGTTTCATTATTTTCTATCTGCGTTTCAGTCTCTCTCTCTCTCTCTCCCTCCCTCTCTCTTTCTCTCTCAATTCCCAGTGCAAAATCAAAATCTTATGTAGGTCATTGATTTTTACATCCACAGACAATGGACACCAGCAACTTGGAGAAATCAGACCGTGCCATTTGGAGATACTGCGCAAAACAAGAAGCCAGCGCACCCTGGGGGAGGGGCGTGGGGAGCGCACGCCCGCGGTGTCTCCTCGGGGTGTGTTTGAGGCCAGAGACCGGCAGGATCCATACGGAGTCCATTTTCCTAATGCTGAGCATTAGCTTCATGAGGATGGATTATGCCGCTGGCGTAATATACACAAACGGTGATGATAAATTCTAAACTAAATGTATACACTGCATTTGGAGCAGTGGAGAAATTAGTGGTAAGTGCAAAAGTTACAGTCTGAGAAACTGGGAATTACACGTTACTATCTTTCTAAAGTAACTGCCTCTGGATTTGCAATCACTCTTTTTTTTTTTTTTTCTAAGATTACTGAAATGGTATACCTGCTAATATCCAATTATCTGCTTCACATTTTTTTTTTCCCAGATGAATATTAGAACCAAAGGTTAAAGGCCTGCGTGAGTGGCCAAGAACTGCCCCCTAGTCAGGGACAGTCTCGATTCCCCCTCGCTGACCTCCGTTTAACCTTTAAATTGACCTAGAACGAGTTTATTTTCCTTCTCCTCACATGGATGTCTGTCCCAGGAGAGGGGACCCCTCTTTTCCTGGGTGGATAATTACATTGTGGCTGAAATTTGCTTTCAACTGCACAGCGCTCAATGTCATCCCTTGTTGTGTTGACAAGTCTCCTGCAGGCTCGCCTGCACACAGCCTGCACTGTCGCTGCCCCCGAACCACGTCCATCGTCTCCACCATCCATCACTTCCGTTCCATCCTCACACCTGCTGCATATCCGGTCCTGGTCGGCTGGTGGCGCTGTGTATGCAGGCCACTGGGAATCACAGCGGGCCCTAAGGCTTTGCCCACAGGGAGCTTGCTTTCAGGTGGGATGGTCACAACTGTTGGATTTTGATCTGCTGTGACCTTTATGCTCTTGTCTTCCCGGTAAAAGAGGCCAGGTTGCAGCTGGGTTGGTGGGAGGAGGAACAGGCTGTGAGCCATCAATCAATGGGCGCCATCCTCCATGCCTCTCCAGAAACCCAGAGGAAGCACAAGCCCTGGGCGAAAGGATTCACACTTAACTCATGGGTCAGGGGAGGCCGCAGTGAAATCTCAGACAAGCCCATCGGAGGGCTCTGAGGGACCACAGGATCTGGGGCTGGAGACCTAAGTAGATCAGGGCTGCTTGGAGCTCGTTTGGCCTTTCCCCACACCTCAGGCCAGGGCACCACATCACCTGCATCAAAAACCCCAAGGACATCCCCAGGAGCTGAGATGCCTCATGGTGGCCGGTCTTGAAAGTTCTCTGTGGGATCCCCTGCATTTCCCATGGAGCCTTCCTAAGGCAAATAAATAATGGAAGACCTAGTCAGGCGTCCCAGGAGCAAGAGGACCCAGGGGCCCAGTGCCCAGGCTGCCAGGGGGAGGAGGAGGGAGGTGGGGTTGGGAGAGCAGGCAGAGGGTGTTCTTCTGTTTCCAGTGGTGCTGATGGCTGGGGGAGGAGGTGACGGGAGCTCCCCTTCCTGACCTCCTGATTTCCCTCCAGAGTCAGAGAGGGACAAAGTCCCCAGAAGCCACCCTGCCTCCATCCCACACATAACAAAAGGTTGAGCAGGTACCTATACATGCCAGGGGGCTAACTGGCTTATTTCAGTAACGGACTTAACTGGTGTGTCCCGTCCTGCATGTCCTTGGCCTCGCATCCTGTATGGCCCCACTCAGAAGGCCCTCTCACATGGCTTCCTGGACTCCCCAGTCTGAAGTAGCTCCTCTTCCAACTCTCCATCCCATCGTTTATCCCAAATTTCTTGTTCATTTATTTGTTTACTTGTTTATTTCTTCTCCTCTGCACGGAATTGCACACCCTTCAAATAAGGGATCCAGATTGTTGTGATTTCACAGAATGAAACTGCAGGGCCCCTTGCTTAAAAATGTTTAAGAATTTCAAGACGGTGACATCAGAGCATTAAAGCAGTGAGCAGGGGTCCTGTGTGATAACACAGGTCACAGATCCTTGAAGCTACCCTGGATGAGATCTTGTCCAGCCCTGACTAGTTCACTGCTGGGTCTAGAATACTGCCTGGGTCTAGAACACGGCAAATGCTCCACGCATCCTGGCACCACTCACCCCGCTGGTGGCACCCTTGCTTTCCTCATTACCTGAAGGCACCCGGCAGAGAAGCCTGGTCTAGGGAATAAGCCCATGGGGTAGATGTTTCATGAGAGCAGAATCCAGGTCTCTCTCTCATCTCCACTGGATCTCCCAAGGTGAGGCAGAGTGCATTCCACTAAATACTAGTTGAATGAATGAACGGGTCAGTGAATGGGTGAACGTCCACAATATCTGAAGCACTATGGGGCTCAGAGACAGGAGGGATTACTTCCATTGTGGGAGATGAGACAGAACTGCAAGGGGAGAGGGAGCTCTATTTCCAATACTGGGTGGACTTGAGTCGGAGAGAAGCGGGCGTTCCAGACAGAGGTGGGGAGTGGGGGGCTCCAGCCGTGCTCTGGGGCCAGAGGCAGCACCCTGAGCAAGAATGCGGCAGAGATGCTCCCATGTTCCAAGCCAGCCCCTCATTTCCTCTCCAGCCAGAGTTGAGGCTCCCTGGGAGGGCTTCCCCAACAGCAGTGTGAAAAAGTTTCAGTCCAGGGTTGGGACCAGGATGCTCTGATGAAGCCAGCAGACCAGACGCTGAGCTCTGGGAGCTAGTGTGCCCAGGAACTTGGCTCCCCAGAACCAGCAACGAGCTGGGCACCGACTGTTGGAGGTTAGAGGGCCTAGGATGCCTTGACCTGTCTCAAAAGCTGGGCGTTTGAGGAGAGTGACTAGGGGGAAGTCGGAATGAAATAAGCCAGGGCTGAGGGAGCCATTGTGGGGGAGTTTCAATGTCTCTTGAGTTTTCCGGTGGCATTTGGAGATAGGAAGGCTGTGTCCACTCCGCGTGAAGTCCTGGGTGGTAAAGGGAGATGTTCCAAAACTGACCTCGTAGGTCCACTCACTAACAAGAAGGACAAAAGCTTTAGAATTCTAATTAGGTTCTTAATCATCCTAAGGGTGAGGGCAGGGTATAGCTTTGATTTATTCTTGGATTTATATTTTAAATAACATCTCCCAGGACACCGTCTTACGAGAATGACTTTGAGTCCCCAGCACATAGGCCCCCTTCAAAGGCCCCTCCCTGCCCACCCCCTGGACATCACCGTCTACTTTCCTGGGGATTCTCATGCAGCACCAGAGCTGGATGCCCGAGGGAGAGGGCTAGAACACGGCAAGAGGAAGCTGATCATCCTCTGCCACAGGACTCCGCCATGTTGTCTGTGACAGGCTGGGCTCTCAGCGTGCCGTGGGCCTGGCTGAGCTTGCCAACAGGGCTTTATCTCTCATTCATCCACTGCTCATGGGGGTGGGTGAGTTGTGACAAAGCCTGAACTCTATGGAAGATGTGGTGATAGTTTCAAAAAAGAAAATATAGTAACCTTGCAACTGAGGAGGAGGCCACAGTGCACTGGGATGGGTGCCCATTATAAGGACAGCAAGGGACAGACAGCACACAAAGGGTGAGATGCTGATGGCAGGCTGCAGGGCTGGGGAGGAGGGAGGCCTGAAGGTGGCAGTCAGGGAAGGCTTCCCGATGTGTCAGCTGGAAAGGCTTCCTGAGACCCATGGATCCAAGGCCAGGGATAGGCTCTGTGTCTGAGCCAGAGGTATCTGTGCCTGGTTGCCCTGGCCCCCTGGTCTAGTCTGGGGGTTCAGCACACTGTTTCCAAATAAGAGCTTCTCCCCAGGGATGGGTCCAAGCACTGAAACGTTATCTTTAGGGGGAGTATCAGACACTGATAGAGCAAGTGATGAGATGGCACTTGGGGCAGGAGGGAGCCTGACAGAGGGGGGCATTGAAAAAGCTGCCCCCAGACCGAGTGAGCTTTTGACCCAACAGAAATTAGCTCTGATTTCTACTGGTTTCTGTGGCCAGATTCTTTACCTTTAGGTTTATTACTGCAGCCTGTCTTTCTGCTGACCCCCCCTTCTCCTCCAGACTAGATTAGATTCTCATCAAAAGTCTGGGGGTGGGGCAGAGCATTTATGCAGATGAGCCTACGTTAGGGCATCCACGGTTAACCCAGTAATACACACTTCCATTACCCTCCGTGGAACCCTCCAAGGATCGATGTAAGGGTTTAACTACCACACAACGAAAAAACATATATTCCTGCTGCCTTGGAGCAGCCATCGGGAGGCTGTGTATATGTTTCCCTCATTATTTGGATATGCCGTTTGAATGTTGTGATCAGTGATTCAGTGCACATGATTCATCAGGAAGACATTTGCTCGGCAGACATGTGAGGAGCTGTCTGCCTCTTCAATCTCACTGACAGGGCAAAAATGCTGATTTATAGTAAATCATTAAAATCTGCTTATTATGGCACGGCTTGTTCCTCTTCCCCACTTCAAGCCTGCAACTTGATCTGCATCGTGTCTCTTACAATTTTATACTACAGCAAGCAGTTATTTAAACAAGAGGGGAATGATCCTTAGTCTTTATTAGTGCATATGAAAGGGTATTTTGTTTAAAGAAGACTAATTAAGAATTCAGACTATTTACTTGCTCAGTATAGGGGGCAAAAAAATAGATTTAAAACGTCTAAGCGGAACAAAGAATGACTGTACTCAAACAATACTTAAAAATGATGATTTGGTACATATTTTAAATCGTCGTAAAATATCAATTCACATGTTGCCAAAATTATTGGGAAGGCAGGGGCCAGAGGCTGGTTGCCTCGGAGTTTGAATTGGAGGGAGGCCATGTGGATCTCTCTAGAAATTAATACCAGGAAGAGGATAATGGTATGACTATGCCCAGCTCAAATATTGTGACAACGGTTCCATTGCTTTAAAAATCATTTGGAAAGTTTTGCTCTATAAAAGGAGAGGTTTAAGATTTGGTGGAAACATAACATGGGAATGTGTCGCTTGCTAGGTAAACAAAGAAATAACACAAAGAGGTCTATATTTCGTATGTGTTACTTACAGTAAAAAAAAAAAAAAAAAAAATTTAATTTGATGCCTGGGGACAAAAATCCTTGCCACTGAATTACAAAGAAGTGAATAAACTGACTCAGAATTAATCCATACAGATCTGTCCCCTTAATAAGACTAATTCCAGAGAACAAAGCAGAACATAATGCATTTTAAATTAAGTTGGAAAATGCATAATTTATATTTGTTTTATTTCTTCATATTTTAACACAGGTGCGTTCCAGAATGCTAAGAACCAGAGAAGAAGGGCATGCTTCTGTCCGTGGTTTTTTTTTTTTTTTACTTTTTTAAACGGAGCTAATATTTCTTTCCTTGTTCAGGAAGTGAGAGCGGACAGAAGCAGACCAAAGAAAATGAATGCAGTGAGAATGGAGAAAGTGAATATGTTTGGCTAAATTTAATTTTAAGGACTCCTAGTTCTTAATACAACATTCAGAAACAGAAAAAAAAATATTGCATTAATCTGGATGAAAATCATGTTGTCTTTTGTCTCAGTTTTAGGACAACCTCGGGAGGGCAGGCGAACTCAGCTGGAGAAAGGGCAAGGGCTCTCCGTGCAAGGGGTCCGTGGAAGCCCCCCTTCCTTCCCCACCTGCCCAGGAGTGGGGGAATCAGTGGAAAATGCCCAGAGAGGTGGGCCCAGTTCTTTGCAGCATTTTGGCTACATCATGGGATAGCCTTCTTCCCTTCTTTTCCAGCCAGTATTCCTTCCCTTCTGTCTATCTATTCCACCCTCACCCTGACTGATTTCACCTTGGATCCCTCCCATTGGTTTGATGGCATACATAAATAAGCAAACCCGTTGCTTTAAGCTTAGCTTAACTCGTTTTAAGTTATGCTTTATTTTTAAATTGCAATCTAAACACAGCATAGAAATGAGCACTAAAATCAAATTAAATGCCTTACCTTTATTCTTTAAAATAAATGGTGTTTAGGAGAGACTTTTGCTAACGATAAAATTGTAAGGAAAATGTAGGTGAAAATAGAACCAATATTGCTTAGTTATTGAGCACCTACTAGGTCACTAGGTAAAAGCAGGACAGACATGTCACAGGACGTGGCCATTCCCTTTTAGATGGGAAACCATCACGCACACTTTTTTGTGAGTCTGGCTTTGGGGGCTTGGCTGTGACTGCCTGGAATAGCTCAGTACTTCTTTGACTTGCATGTAGAGAAGAAGTGTTGAAGGCAGTGACTTCTGACCTGCTAAGGCTGCATGCCTTGCTCCTGGAAGGTTGAATGAGATACTCCTTAACACAGAATATTCTAACAGGTTAAATTTAGGGTTTGAGTATATGAGTTAGAAACTGGATGAATTTTTATTCATGTCAAATGTTGGTATCTGATAGCTTTGTTTGCATCAGGTCCTAATTTTCCTTCCAATATTTTGTGATCCGTGCCAGCTGTATTTTCGCTGGGCAAAGAAGGTGGGCTGGTACTCCCCAGACTTGCAAAGCCACTCTCCATGCCAGGGTCACATTTCCTCCCTGTCTCTGCTGCAGAATTTACTACGCTTGCAAGTCTTGTGCCCTGGCCGTCCTGCCCACCACTTTTTTCACTGTCTCCCCTCTCTCTTCAACACAGTTAGTCATAGGAAGGGAGGCAGGACATTCTCAGTGACAGGAGACAGTGATCACAGACTGGGCCAGGCTTCCTGGGAATCTAGCAGTTGGCTTTCTGCTGTGGCCAGAGTTTTAGCTTTGTTTTCTCTTACAGCACTTTGGTTCCTTTGCTGAATGTCCTCACGCTGTCAGTTTTCCCATGTCTTAGCAACAAGGGCGTTTCCAGTCAGGGTCCATATGGGGAGAAGGCAGAGGGCACACGTGGGCGGCGGCTTCCGCGAAGCCAAGGACCACAGTGTCCCTGTGTGCGCACGAATAGCTACTCTCTCCACATGCTCCCCAGATGGGCCCGCAGGTTGAAGCCTGGCCACTGTGCGCCTTTGCCTGGACCTAGTACCCACTCCTCTGCTCACCGGAACAGGTTTCCTGCCCTCTGGAGAAGGTTGGTAACAGACTTGCATGGGCCCAGCACCTCCACCGGGTCATCAGAGGACAGAAGAAGGGAGCAAGACATGGGTGACTTTGCCGCCAGTCACGTCCAGGCAAAACTCCAGTGGATTATCTCTGCTGGCTGGCTGTCTTGTCCACTTTCTGGACCGTTCCTTTGCTTTACCGCAGGCACTCAGTACATTCAGCGTCCTGCCAAAGACACGTCTGATGTCTGACCCATCCACTCACTTTGACTGCACAGCCCCTTCCTGGGACTTTGAACTCTCATGTGACCCTAGGCAACTCTTGAGAAAGGACCCTAGAGAGGGATTTTAATCCAGCATTGCAGTGGGGGAAAGGTGTGGCATCAAAGACTTTTCAGCAGTTCTAAGAAATATGATGCACTGGAAAGGGTACTCGGAAAAAAGACAGACTGAAGCCAACTTCCAGTTCTGTGGTTAATGGGCTAAGTGAACCTGGACAAGTTTCTTTACTTCCTGAGCCTCAGTTTCCGTATTTAAAACAGAGATGAGAGAATGTCACGTGTCTTCAAACATTTCTGGGCCACTGGCTTTTTCATCAACGTTTAGAAATAAATTCTTTCCTCCTACTCTCCGACGGCCCCCTTGGGCTGCAGAATGTCTCTGCCACCCCTCACTGTCCAGCTTCCTGGAAGCATTGTCTGTATCTTCTGTTGATGCTCTCCCTCCTCTTGGTCACTCTCGGCAGTGCCGGGGTCACGCCAAGTGCCCCCAATCCTACCTTCTCCGGGAGACACCTCAAGCGCGCAGTCACCTTTCCCCCTCACCTGCGTCTCTAGAGAGCTTGAGCTTTTGACCGTCCCCTCTTTTCCTGCCATTGACAACCCTTTCTCTCCTTGCCCGCTGCAGGAGGCTGCTCCCCTGCGCGTGAACTCAATCCGCACAGAGAGCCGTTTGCCTCTTTTTAACCTCAGCTACTCTCCTGGGCCCAAACGACCCTCACTTTGGAGAGTCCTTGGAAAATCGGGTGAAAGCTGTGAACCCTCCCTTTAGAAAAAGGAAGAGAATTTTGCATCAGATTCAAGGGCCATATAATGATATTATTATTAATAACATCATAATAACCATAATAATAACTTACACTAACTCCTCAACGCTTGTACAATGATGATAATAATAACAGCAACAACAACAATAATAATAGTAACTGAAGTTTACTAACTCCTCAAAGGCAATACAACAGCAATGGCGACAGTAGTAGTAACTGACACTTCCTCACTGAAGCGGGAGTACACAGCCATGGAAGGCCGGGCTGCTCCATAGACTCCTTGCCCAGATGGGCTCCATCCCCATGTGGCTGATGGGAATTCCTCCCAGGGTCCTTAATATCTTTGATTGACAAGCCAAGTGTCCATGCCTGTTGAAAATTTTCTCCTTTTATCCATGAATATTTTTAGGAATATTTCAAGGGAGGGGAGGGGAGTCAGTACAGCTCATGAACTGCCATTTTAACCTGAGGATGTCTCATGCATGCCTTAACTGTTTTAATTCTGACGACAATTCTGAGATAGTTATCACAATTGTCCCCCGACAATATCACAGATAAGACAGGGGCTTCAAGCAGCTATTGTATTAGGATTTGATCAAAACAGATCTCAGACAAGTCATTGGGATGTAGTCCCAGGAAGCAGAATGAAGGAAGGAGCCAGGGAAGGGAGGGAATCAACTGAGTGTGTTAAGGAAGGGTTACCATTCGGACAGCTGGGAACAATGCCAAGGGCCCGTCTAAGAGACCTGTAGTGGAGAGATTGTTAGAAATGCAAATCTTGCCCCCACTTCTTCCCACCAAACCTGCTAAATCAGAGTTTCTGGTGGCGGCCCAGGGATCTGAGTTTTTTACTGTTGTGGCCTCTCCCGTCGCGGAGCACAGGCTCCGGACGCACAGGCTCAGCGGCCATGGCTCACGGGCCCAGCCGCTCCGCGGCATGTGGGATCTTCCCGGACCGGGGCACGAACCCACGTCCCCTGCATCGGCAGGCGGACTCTCAACCACTGCGCCACCAGGGAAGCCCAGGGATCTGAGTTTTAACAAGGGCTAACCTCTGACACTTTACACTACACTACCTCCATCCCAGCACTTTGGGCCTGCTCTGTGCAGGTGCCAGGCAGCTCCCAAGGCCAGAGAATAGCTCAAACAAAGAGATGCAGAAAGCCACAGGCCTGAATGGGAGGCACACACAGCACCCAACTTGTGGGTGAGCCTAGAGAATATTGGGATGCTGACGAGGTCTGCTTCAGAACCCCTTGTCTAGCTTATGGCAACTTCCAAGTTGAGGTCCCTCCTCAATTCCAAATTCTGGATGCATGCACCTGGATGCCCCATCAACACAGCCCAAACTTTACTTGTTCCTCGAACTCCCTTTTGTTCCTCATCACATCAGTAGGACCACCCATCACTCCATTACTACAGCACAGACCCAGATCCTGCATATGCTTCCCTTTCCTCACTTCCTCAACCAGAGCAGCCAACAACTGCTGCCAATTTCACCTTCTTCATATCTGTTTGATCCTTTCATTTCTCTCCTACCCTTAACTTTGAGTCCTTGTCACTTCTACATGAGTTTCTCATCTGGCCTCCATGCCACCAGTCCTATGCACATCCATCCTTTTCCTACGTGTCACCATGGTCTCCTTTAAGCTCAGATCCGATCATGTGGCTCTCCTGTTGGAATCTCTTCTTGGCTCCCATCGTCCAAGGATGAAGGCATTATCCTTGACCCACTGACAGGACCTAAGTGGCACGCACACTGAACCCAACAACTCCTGAAGAAGTCAAGCTCCTCCACACCCCAGGCCTTCTTCTTCTGCCAGGCTTACTGTTTCCTCTCATCCCATGCTCACTCTCTTCCCTGGCACCTCATGCCCTGCTGCAGGATGCCCTTCCTGGCATCCCCTGCCCCAATCTTGGCAGGGCTCAGCCTCCTTCTAGGGTATTCCAGAGAAATCTGTGGGGTATCCTCTCTTAGCACATATCATAATGCAGTGTAGTTCCCTGGCTACCTGCCTGCCTTCCACACCGGATTATAATCTCCCCAAAGGAACAAATCAGATCCCACTTACTTTTCAATTGGCAGCACTAAGAACAGTGCATGGTATGTAGTAGGAACTCAATAAGTCAATCAAATTAATGAATAAACAAGTGAGTGAATGAAATGTGGTTCAGTAAGTATTCAACCAAAGTTAGTTCCCTCCTCCTTAAATTCTCTAGTCTTGCCACATTAGGCAAATACCCAGTCTATCTTTGGGAAGTCTGGTTTGAATACTAGGCCATGCTATACTACAGGCTGGTCTGTTGTTACAGGGCTCCATCCTGCCCTTCAATTCTGTCTCAACAGGCCTATATGGTACAAATTTGCATCTTAAATCTTGTTTCAATTCATTTCAAAGTTTATATTTCTCATACATGTTTCTGAGAAATAACTATTGTTCATATGATTGATTATTTATATTTAAATCCTGGCATTTCCCTTAGGCTGTGTCTATTTATCATGATTGTCCCCTCCCAGGTTCATGGAACATGGAAGCAGATGGGCATCTTTGTTCTGTGACATCAGGAGAACCATTAGACATCACTAATAACACTATTTTCCTTCTTTGTTAAGGAAGCCATGAAGTCTAGCTTGATGATGTCTTTAAGAGTAGACAAAGGAAGATGTACACAGACATTATATTGTAATATGCATGACCAATGACAAAAGTCTGTGATACTTCTGCCCAGACCAATATTGGCATCTCCTCTCATTCTAAAAAAAATGACCCTTAAAAATATGTATTTAGGGACTTCCCTGGTGGCACAGTGATTAAGAACCCACCTGCCAATGCAGGGGACACAGGTTCGAGCCCTGGTCCAGGAAGATCCCACATGCCGCGGAGCAACTAAGCCCATGTGCCACAACTACTGAGCCTGCGCTCCAGAGCCCAAGAGGCACAACCACTGAAGCCTGTGTGCCTAAAGCCCATGCTCCGCAAAAAGAGAAGCCACCGCAATGAGGAGCCCATGCACTGCAACGAAGAGTGACCCCCACTCGCCCCAACTATAGAAGGCCCATGCACAGCAACGAGGACCCAACTCAGCCATAAATAAATAAATAAATAAATAAATAAATAAATAAATAAATAAATTTATATATATTAAAAAGAGGTGTATTAAAATGATGCAATGATCCTTAGGCTGCCAATTTCCACATTTTCAGTGAGTGGTTAGAGTCTGCATCTGAATTAATCAAAATAATCTATAAAAGACTCCTTTTTGTGTCTAAGTTAAAAAGTACTGAAGGCTTCTGGTTTCAGTTTCAATATGAAAAGAGCTTGGAAGTCACTGTTCCTGTCCTAACAACAGCCAAAGTTGGACAAACTGAAAATAAACAACTTTTCTTGGATGCATCAGAGAAATGAGGTGGCAGGACAGAGCCACCTTGAAATCTGGAGAGACAGGTGCATCCAGAGATCCAGCAACAGAAATCTGCTTAACTGAAGCTGAAGCCACCGGAGCCATAAACTGGTAGAAACCCTTAAATGATAACTTTGATGAATTGCTAGAGACTGAGTGTGAACTAGTGAGAAACTTCTGAGGCTGAAGTCTTAGGGAGGCCCCCGCAGCTTTATGAGCTTGACCTCCAGGAACCCCACCAGGTTCTCATGGTGAGAATCGAGGAAGATTCCTTTATGGCTCTGTCAATGGGAGGGGAAGCAAGCCTTCTCCATAGCAAAGGTCTGCTCTCTAGGGAAAAGGAGTTGGACGGAGCACAATTCTGAAACTTCCCTGCAGCTGGAGGAAGGGCATTTCTCTCCACTCAAGCCCCCTCCAGCCTTCTTGTTGCACCTAAACATGGGGTAGGGATGGAAACATAGTCAACAAGGATCAGGGCTTCAAAGAAATTGCTTGGGAATGCTACAGCCAGAGAAGGGAGTAAGGAGCAGAGAAGAAAAAACTACGCCTCCTAAAAGATTCTCGTGAAGGTCACAACACTGAGAAACACTACAATACTGAGATATAATCAGAAGATTATAGAATGGTCCTCTTCCCCACACCTTAACCCCCCCCAACAGCGTTAGTGCAGTAACAGTGGATCACAGTTTTATGAGTTGCAAGATGCAGACTGTATCTGAAGAGGAGTCCATAGGGAAGCCCAAAGTCGAGAAGGGAGACAAAAACATGAACCCTGGAAGAATGTGAAACTTCTGGTACTTACATCTAGAACAAACATAAATACAGTCCAAGTTCTAGCTAGATAAACAAATCCTCACACTGAAGGCCTATTTACTTCAGCTCCTACTCCGCCTATCATATGCCTGACTTTCAACAAAACATTACAAGGCACACTAAAAAGCAAGATGAAACACAGTCTGAAGAGACCAAAAAAAAAAAAGCATTGGAGACAGACTCAGATTTGACACAGATTTGGGGATTATCAGACAAGGAATTTACAACAAGTATGAAGCCAGACCTAATTATGTTTTCAAATATTTAACACAATACTTCAATCTTAGTTTCTCTAATTTTAGAGAATCACTACTAGAATTAATGTCATCATATATACATTTAAAATAATTAAAGAAAAAGCTTTAAAAGAATATATAATCCAGAAAGCATAAAATAAAGGAACCAGTGATGCAGGAGTACATCATTGAACAAATTGACTGAATTAAGATCCTTTAACTCAGTAACAAAAAATTGACAATAAAAGGAAATGAATTCATCTTTCCTAGTAAAGATCATATTCTTTTTCTTTGCTTAAAACCTCTATTTAAAAAACAAAAACTTAAAATTTAATAAGCAAAGGCTACAACTCTAAAGATGGTGATGGAAAGCAGCTTTTCCCATTCCATGCACTCTTCAAGCATGGACGTACCTGTCTTTTGCTCGAGGGAGTAGTTTTACTCTGTCAGCCCAAACTCCTGTGAGTACACAGAGAACTATTATTTAGTCTGGAGTCTCCCCTCTCCCTGCCAGACCTGCAACCTTTCTTCCTATGTGTCTTTTGCTTCCTGCCTATTTGTCACCCAGTCCAGCATCCACAGGTTTATGAGTAAGTCCTTTCCATCTTTCAAAGAGTTTACCATTCCCATGCTGTTTAAATCATTTCTGACCTCAGAAAATGAGAGTAGATGGGCTTGGATTGTGTGATGTCAACTTGTCTCTGCTGTTCTTGTCTGAGGCTGGGACATGCATTTTCCAGAACAGCCTGGAGTGTGGGAAGGAAGCAGAGGTTGAGGTAGGCAAAGTGACAGACCAACGCAGAGCTGCCTGTGGGTGCCCAGGGTGGCTTCACTCTACTGTCACTCTACTCCTAGCTTATCTTCTCATAGCATTCCCCAAGACTACACCATTGCTTGGCTGCAAGCATGCAGAGGCACAGTTCCCTCAGAAGGACCTCTTTCAGGACCTCTGGCCACATACGCTACATTAGCTACTGGTACTTATGGCTTTTCAGATTTTTCCACAAGCTCTAATTTGCCCAGCCAGCCAGCCAGTAAGGCTGAAGAGATCAGTAATGGTTTCTCTGATCCTCCAACTATCCCCGCACCTCACCCTTCACTCCCCTGATGCTCTCCTGACCATATAATTTTTCATTCATTTTTAATATCTGTGGTAGTTCTTTTTTTCCTCACTGAGCCCTGAAAGATACTATAGATTTCTGAATGTGTTTCACAATGTTATCCTCACTTTTTTTTAAATCAAACTCAACAAGGAAGGCCAAGAATCTACAGCCCAATCTCCTATTTGAATATGAGAATAAAAGAACAAATGAAACTACCAATGAAATATAATTAGCAGTATTTTAAATTATAAATTAGGACCAAATGGGATTTATTCCAGGAATGCAAAGTGATTTAACAGGTAAAGATTATATTAACATATTAATATAATTAACCATATTTGCCATCTACTAATATGGTTAATTATATTAATATGTTAATGTAATCTTTACCTGTTAAACCACTTTGAATTAACTATATTAATTAATAATAATTAATTTGCATTAACTATATTAATGTGTTATATTAGTAGATAAACATTATTAGTGACATAGTAAATAGTAAAATAATAACATTAGTAGATAAAAATAACAAATACATGATTGTAGTAGGCAGAATCTTAAGATGATCCCCAACGAAGTTGTATAATTTCTTCCCTCTGACTATGGGTGGGAATGGTAACTTGCTTCTAATCAATAGAATATGCAAAGATAAAGGGGTTTGGTAGGTGTAATTAGAGTTCCTAATCAGCTGGTGTTCAGTTAATTGAAAGAGGTTATTCTGGGTGGTCCTGTCCTAATCAGGTAAGCCCGTCATAAAAGGATCTAGAGCAGAGACTCTCACCCTCCCCACCCCCCACTCTCTTTTGCTGGCTTTGAAGAATCAAGCTTCCGTGTTGTGAGACATGGCTCCCTGGAAAGTGTCACATGACAAGGAACTGAAGGTGGCCCCAAAGGTGGTCCCTAGGAGCTTGGAACAGTTCCTGGCCTATGTCTTGGCTCCACCCTAAAGTTTAGAGCCAGGTCTGTTCATCTATCTCTCTTTCTGTTTGTAGTAGAGGCTTACTCTGGAAGATGCTCTTCTTGTGGTAACGACAGAAGCAAAAGATGGGATGTCCACCACACATCATGTACATCTTGAACTTCTGCTTGAACATCCATTTGGCCAAAGAAGGTCACGGGTCTGAGCCCAATGACAATGGGGCAGAGAAACCTACTCTTTCTCTAGTCAGAGAAACTGCAAGGTGTGTGAATACAGGGCAGGCTGGAGAAATGGGAGGAGTGATGCATCCCACTGCAAGGCCCAGATGGTGTTTACAGGAATTCAACATTGATTACTGATCTTAAGGGGAAAATAAAATAGAGATAAAGTGAATGGCTTAATCGGGCAAAGCTTATCTATCTTAAATTAACATTTAACATTCCTCCAAAAGGTAGAATCCTAGAGAAATAATCCCTAATCAGGTTTCATGGAGTTTCATGGTTCCTGGAAGTCTATGGGGGCTGGGAGAATTCTGAAAACTTAGACTCTTGGAGTCTGGGTGTGGGTTCACATTTGCTTTTATCTGCACATCTTTCAGCAGATTTTGAAAAGGGTCATGACCTTCCCCACACTCAAGAAAAATTAGGTAATTAAAAACCACTGCACTAGAGGCCTTCTTATTAAAATCAAGAACAATATCACTAATATTAGCCAGTAAAATAACACATGAGAGAAATAAGAGGAGAAACTAGGAGAACAGATGATACTATCATTATATGTCAATAATATGATTGTTCTGTTTATAATATCTAAGTTCTTTCATTCTAAGATGTAGGACTTCTTAAACATCAAAATGCATTTTTTTGTAAACAATGCATTCATTTAACATGGCAGTGTTTCTTTGGTTTTCCTAAAGAATCTGTATTTAAAATTTTGATCAATCTAAAAGTTGATAGTTATTTAAAATCACTTGAGAATGATAAAGAAAGTTCAAAAAGGTAGCTAGTTACAAAATCAAAATACAAAAAAAAATCAGCTATCCTGTATGCAAAAAATAACCAAATAGAAAATTAATGAAAACAAAAATCTGTTCTCAGTAGCACTAAAATATATAACTAAAAAAAAGTCATTAACCAGAAATATGAAAAAACTTATATGAATAAAATGTTAATGATACAAAAGATGTGAGTCTTAAAAATGATAAAATATACTCATCTTTGATTAGGAAATATATTAGCTTTTGAATACTGTGAAGATATCAATTCTTCCCATATTCATTAATAAAGTTAATAAAGATCCAATAAAGATCTCATGGAGCTTTTAAAAAAATTATTAATTTATTGATATGGATGATGAGTGAGAACTTGAAGCATTAATTCTAATCTTAATCTGGAAAGAAAAAAAAATAGTCAGGAACATTTTAGAAAGAAAGAGTAATGAGGAAGAAATTGTCCTACTAGATATTAAAAATAAATAAAATTCAAAGCACCATTATACTGGTGCAAAGTAAAACAGACTAGGTAATCCAGAAACTGAACCCAAGATACACTACATGCTATATTATATATGATATAACATATTTCCTCAACTCTAAGATGCATTATTGATTATAAAACAGTGTTATATGTACCAATAACAAGAAGAATTCCCAGGGTGGAATCTAATAGGGGAACTCCTCTGGCTACATCTTCTATAAATGTCCACCTGAAAGAAACCCATCATGCAGAATGGGACAAAAATAAATGTATGTGTGTCTTAACCTTGGCACCGAGTGGAGGGAGGAGAATACTTCTCCCCTGAGAATTGGAATTGGAGCTAATACCCATCTAGTGTAGCAGAGTGAAGTCTAAAAGAACTCCAGACTGTAAACCTAAACTGGTCTTGGGCCCATAGTGCCCTCATGTGATGGCGAGACCAGTACAAACCTCTGGAAGAACTAGCCTTCAAGTTGAGCCAGCAAAGACCTTAGACACTAGCGACTATAAGGTCCTCCAGATTTCAGAGAGGCTAACATGGGGGAAATCTGCATTTTACAAGCAGTAGCGTATGGTAACAAGTCTCAAATATCCAATGCTAAAGTTAAGAATCATGTAATAGATGTTGATCGAAACACTGCTTAGTGGTATATATTTAATTGGGAAGTTAAACAAACACCAGCTAGACCAAAGATAAAATTGAAAACACAAACTCTTAAAAGAACTAAAAGAAAACACAAATCTGAGAGTGGGAATTTACCTTTCCAGCCATGGAAGAAAAGACGTGATGGAGAAGCACTGATCTATTGGATTAAAACAAAATGTAAGATTTCTATCCATCAAAAATGACCTTGAATAAATTAACATCAAACAAAACTGGAAAAAAATAGTTGCAACTTTTATGGCAAAAAGAGACAGTAACCTTATAACACCCTAACACTTCAATATGTGTGAGAACTTTCTCCTTGGCAATTTTTATTCTAATGGAAAGATTAGAAGCAATGAAAAAGGAGGAAAGTGAATAAATTATCACTCATCTATACTAGAAAACATGTTTTTGAAGAAAATTTATTAGCACAGGACAATTCTGTTAAAACATTAAATGAAATAACATAGGATATGAATTATAGCCAATGTACCTAATGTATTTATATTTCTCTCTCTTTCTTTAACTTTCTGAATATATACAGAAAAAGCTGAAAAAAATTACCTATCTGTTCATAGTGGTATCCCCGAGTGGCTTTATGGGTGATAGTTTAGACTTAGTGTTTTCCAATTTTTTTCTCAGGAGTTAGCGTATTAGTTTTCTACTGCTGCTGTAACAAACTACCACAGACTTAGTGGCTTAAGTAACACATTTATTATCTTGTGGTTCTACAGGTCTCATGGGGCTATAATCAAGGTCTAGACAGGGCTGTGCTCCTTCCAGAGGCTCCAAGAAAGGAATCCTTTCCTTGCCTTTGTCAGTTCCTAGTGACCCCTGGTATTCCTTGGCTCTCTTGGCCCCCTCGTCCATCTTCAAAGTCAGCAACAGAGGGTTGAATCCTTCTTGCCCTCAAATCTCTCGGAGTCAACTGGAAATGTTCTCCACCTTTAAGGACTCGTGTGGTCTGACAGAATCCACCGAGATAATCCAGGATAATCTTCCATCTCAAGGCCATAACCTTAACCACATCTGCAACATCTCCTTTGCCATGTTAGGTAACATAGTCACAGGTTCTGAGGATTAGGGTATGGATATGTTTGAGGGCAGGAGATATTATTCTGCTGACCACAGTTAAAAATTAAAAAGATAATTTTAACATCTGAGAAACACATATACCTGATATAAAAGGAAAAAAAAGAGGTATGTATTCTCTTCATCACCATTATTTTTCATCTGAATTTTTATCAAAGTCACTAATTAAAGCCTTTGGAAACACAGCTTACTTTAGACCAGGGGTCTGCGAACTATGGCCCACAGGCCAAATCCAACCCACCACCTGGCTGGTAAATAATGTTTTCTTGGAACATAGCTGGTCTGATTTATTTGTTCATTGTCTGTGGAATTGTGTGTGTTCAAGAGCAAAGTTGGATAATTGCAAGAGAGAATCTGGGCAACAGAGCCTAACACTTAGTATCTGATCCTTTGCAAAAAAAAGGTTTGCTGACCCTTGCTTTAGATCATTGCTTCACAATCTTAGTTAACATTGAATGTAGGTTCAGAGGATGCATTTTACCTTAGAGAACTGGCAGGGTCTCCGGGGCTATCTGCCCAACCTTCCTTTCACAGAAAAGACACTGACACCCAGGCAGGTGATGGGGGCTCCCAGGGCTCTTCCAAGGACACAAACAAGCCTGCAGAAAGGCACTCAGTTGAAGCTTCCTGAGTCTCATCTACCACCTCCTGCTTTAGCATTTTCTTAGCAGGTACTGAATACCAGGAATGCACTGAAGCTGTCTCAAATTAAAAATAAATAAACAAATAAATTAATAAAGGCAAATTAAAAAATACAAAATTTCTACAAACATGTTAGGTATTATGATGGTTATTTTTATGTGTCAGCTTGACTGGGCTACAGGGTGCCTAGATATTTGGTGAAAGATTATTCTGGGTGTTTCTGTGAGAATGTTTTTGAATGAGATTAACATTGAACTTGGTAGACTGAGTAAAGCAGATTGTCCTTCCCAATGAGGGTGGACCTTATCTAATCAGTTGAAGACCCAAATAGAACAAAAAGACTGACCCTACCCCCAAGTAAGGGGGAATTCTTCCTGGCTGACTGCCTTTGGACTTAAACTGAAATATCATATCAGCTCTTTCTGGGGCTTTAGCCTGCTGGCCTTTGGATGGGAGCTTACACTATTGCCTCTCCTAGTTCTCAGGCCACTGAACTCAGACTTAAATTAAACCATCAGCTTCTCTGGGTCTCCAGTTTGCCAAGTCACCCTGCAGATCTTGGAACTTGCCCACCACTTCCATAATCAGGTTTACCAATTTCTTATAATCTCTCTCTCTCTCTCTCTCTCTCTCTCTCTCTCTCTCTCTCTCTCTATATATATATATATATATATATATATATATATATATATATTCTCCATTTGGTTTGACTTCTTCAGAGAAATAGAACCTTATCTAGTATGCCTGTGGCTGCATTAAACTCCCTGTGAATGGCCCTGATTCAGGAACTTAATGTCCCTGTGGACCATGAGGGTTTCTACCTATGACACCAAAGGGTGGTCATGCAGGGAGCAGAATAGAGAGAGACTCTGGAGATACAGCTTAGAAGACCCACTTTTCCAGCCCGACTGTGACCTCCGACACATGGGGGCCCTGAGTGTCTTGTTCATCACCAAGCAGAGGATCCACATGGAGAAAGACCTCAATCATTATCTGCCCTTAGTTCTTGTAGTCTTATTGCTCCATTGTCCTTTTCTGAATTTTTAAAAACACTGATAAAATTTTTAAAAAACAGAGAAAAGAAAAATTACCCATAATTTTATTGTAGAGTTTACAACTGCAAACAATTTATGTTCACATACATAAACACATATATGCCCTACATTCCATCATGGGTGATGCTCCCTAAGTTAACTTATCCCTTCTTGCTCAACATATGGGAATATAAAGTATTCACTGATATAAATACACTAAGATGAGTGTCCTTGTCATTGATTCTTGCCCCTTTCCACCATCATCTCTCCACTACTAGTTGACGGAGAAACACATGTTAAATCTTTTGATACCAATACAAAGTGGCCCACCTAGATATCCTATGCCTGCTTCCTCTGGTTGAGACAGTGTCTCTCAGAAACCACAGTGACTTCTGCCATGTCAGGTACACTTCAGGGCATTTCCACAAAACAACTTCACTTTAACTTCACAGGATTCGGGAAAAAAAATGACATGAATTTTTTAAAATGAGGAAACTGAGTAAAGTAACTTGCCCGGAGTCATTCAACTAGAGAACAGGAAGCTGGGCCTTGAAACGTGCACAAAAGGCAGAGAATGTCAGGAGTGTCACTTTAGGCCTTCATCGTTCCCAGCATCCCCTTCCCCCCATCCCATCACATCACACACATTAAAATGTTCGCACTCCCAACAATTTATTCATAATGTATGTAAGTGTTCCTTTGCAGTTGCTTGGCTGACATAAAGGATGTGACATTGCAGATACATTTAAATATGTATGGATTTCAATTTTATAGGATGTGCAGGGTGTTGGCCAGTTGGTCCTCAGATCCCTTCCTCACCCCTCCTTCTCTGCCGATGCCTATGTCCACTTTCCCAGGTTCCTCTGTCAGCTGGGTCCCTGGTGGGTTTGGCCAGTGGGAGGCCCAGGAGTTAGGAAAGGAGGAAAAGCCCCACTTGTTTGGTTACTGGTTGCATTTCCTCTGTGACTACCTCCCACTGGTGGACCCCACTGTGGTCCCAGCTGCCACTGAATGACTCTGCCTCTTGGACCTGGTAACACAGAGCCCTCCTCTCCTCCCTCTGGCCTGGGAGTGGTAGAGGATTCCTGCTCTTACCAATCTCTGGACTACTTTTCTCTCCTCTGTTGGCTTCTCAGCATTTCCAAGGTCTGTGAGACAGATTTTCTGCTTTCTGTTTTCCAAACTGAACCCTGGCAGATAGAGTTTTTGCATTGTTCTGCTTTGATATGGTAGAACCAATCATAACAACTTTGAACCCCTTGTAGGATCCTATACATAGCTGTGCAAATAGTGTTAAATGGTAAGAGTTCTCTGAGTGTCCTTCCTGAGAAAGGATGGCAACCGATGGACCAGGGGACACTGCACCTCTTCCGTCCACTCACTCACCCATCTGCTTATCCATTCACTGATCTATACACTTAGTCCATTTACTCAACAGCTCATCTTTCTACGTTCATTTTTCTACCCACCCTGCCACTCACTAAATCACTAACTCACTCCATCTAACCATCCATCCATCCCTTCCCCCCTCCATCCACCCATCCATCCTACATTTATCTATCCACCCATTCATCTGTCCCTTATCTATCTATCTATCTATCTATCTATCTATCTATCTATCTATCATCTATCAATTCCTCCTTTCATTCAATAAGCTTATATTTCTCATTTGAGGCTCCAGGTTGGAATCTGGAGTAACAGAATGAATCAGGCTCAGCTCCTGCTCTACAGGGCCTCACAATTCAGTGGGAGAGTTGGCCATGTAAAGAGTCAATTACTTTAGAGGTGCTCAAAAGAGTACTAGGTGCTCAATAAAATATTTCTGGACTAAGTGATTAAACAGTGATAGCATGGAAGTAGAAAAGGAATGTCTTGAGTGTTCAGAGGTGGTAGCTACTCATGTGGCTCAGAAGGGCAGGAAAGACTTCACAGAGGAAAGGACAATTTGAGCTGGTTTGGGACTGATCAGTAGTGAACCAGATATGGAAGTGGAGGAGAGTGGCGGCCCATGGAGAAGGAATAGTGTATACAAAATGAGGAGGTATGAGAGAGTACCGTTTTTCTTTTTTTTTTTTTTTTTTTTTTTTTTTTTTGCTGTATGCGGGCCTCTCACTGCTGTGGCCTCTCCCGTTGCGGAGCACAGGCTCCGGACGCGCAGGCCCAGCGGCCATGGCTCACGGGCTTAGGTGCTCCGCGGCATGTGGGATCTTCCCGGACCAGGGCACGAACCCGTGACCCCTGCATCGGCAGGCGGATTCTCAACCACTGCGCCACCAGGGAAGCCCCCGTTTTTCTAATAAATTGAAATCTATACATTATGTATTACTTCAAATATGAGGGCTTTTGTGTGTATATTGTTGCACTCACTTATGTACAGATAGTTAGGTTGTTTCCAGAATTTCATTATTAAAAGCATTAATTGATGCCATCATGCCCATATCTTTGCACCCTTTAGCAATTATCTCCTTAGAATAAATTCCTAAGAGTATGGATTGCTGGGTCAAAGACATGTTTCTTTAACAACAACAACAACAAAAAATTGATTTCAGTTGACAAACTTCTCTCCAGAAGAGAATACCAATTTGCAAGAGAATCTCAATTTTCCAGCTTTTTTGGGGTTTTATCAACCTTTTACTCCTTTCTAATGATGGGTGAAAAAACATGAGTTACCTTTATTAGCATATCTGATTACTAATGAGGTAGAATACCTTATGGTATACATTGACAATTTATACATTTTATTTTGTCACTTGCTTCTTTGTGTTTACTACTGAATTTTCTACTGAATTTTTTTTTCCTTTCGGTTTATAAATATTTTTGGCAAATTAGGGTTATTAGCTTTTTTCTGTAATGTGTGTGGCAACTTTATCTTTTGCACTTTGTCACTTTTATTTGTGTATTTTTGAAGTTCATAATTTAGTTTCATTTTTATGTAGTTAAATCTATCAAATTTCTGTTTCATATAAAGTTTCTGGCTTTCTTAGAACTTACTCCACCACATTATAAATTAGTCAGCTTTATTTCTTTTATGGTTTCTGTTGAAAGAAGTCAACTCGAGATCCAACTTAATCACCAGTGGTTGATCGATTAAACCCACATCCTTGATAATCTCTCCTCCAGTGTACTGAGATGTTACATTTATAATCTACTAAATTCCTCCATGCACTCAGGACTATTTTTTTCTAGTGGTTATAAAATTTCAGCGTGTGTTGTGTACCTTGCTTTCAATACAACCCTCTTCTCAATGATCTTGAATCTGTGCGCTCAGATCCAGGAATATGCATTTGTAACATGCTCTCCAGTTGATTCTGTTTAGACTAGTCATTCTCAACAACTGGATGCCCATTAGAATCACCTAAGAAGCACTTTTGAACTGGGAAGCCCAGGCTACACCACGTCTAGACCAATAAAATCAGCATTTCTTGGGTGGGGGGTGAGACCTGAACATCTGTATTTTTTTCTTAAACTCCAAGATGATTCCAATGTACAGCTAAAAACTGCCATTTTAGCTTATGACCTACATCTCTGCACTAGTGTGACCCCATTTTAGTTACTGTAGCTTTGTTGTGTATTAATTGTTAGCAAGAGAGCAAGCTTGTCACTCTTTTTTTGTTTGTTCCATTATTATTACGTTTGATTAATTTTGTCATCGTGGTTGCAGCTCATTATTATTATATGTTTGATTAATTTCATAATCATCTTTTTAGCCTCATTTATTCTTGCAAATAGCACCTACAATTTTCTTATCAGTTTCCTAAAAAGATAATTTTGTTTGGATTACATTGAATTTATATATTAAAGTATAGCTTTCTGGCTTAAGCAGCTTTCCTAAACTCCCTCATCTTCGGATTCATCATCTATTAATTAGGGATGAAGGTACTTACCTGAACCCCAGATCTGTCATTGCCCCTGGGCCACCATGAGTTCCAGGGAGCCCCAGTGAGCTTCCAGGAAGGGACCTCTACTCTGCAGAGAGACGATCTCCCCTCCTCACCCCACCTGACATGACCTCAGATGAGGCATGTACCTGACCTTCTCTAGTTTGATAGGAGAGAAATTTGCCCTGGCAACAATGTTCCCTCCATCACTGAGGTAGTCACTCGTGGTTGAGGTTGGCTGAGCCTGGAATGAGAACTTGGAAGTTTTGGAAGCTTCCAAATGAACCCATAACTGGGAATGCACATTTGCATAAAGCATCTTACAAAAGAAAGAAGGCAGTATTATACTGTGGGTAGATAGATAGATATTTCGATAATATCACGACCACACTTACCAGAGTGGATTTGTGCTTGGGACAAGTCTCCTCAGCCCTGTTCTCAGGCTCTAACTTGTTCCAATTTGCTCCACTGTCTCCCTCCCCTCAGTGTGTTAGGGGCTTTGTGAGTCGAGCGCCGGGTCAGAGCACACTCAGCTCTTGCACCTGCGCTTTGGGCAGGGGGGAGTGGCTCCTCCCAGGATAGGTCCCAGAATCCTCAACAATCTTTCCTACTTGCCTTTTCCCTTGACCCCTCAATGGAGAATACAGGCAAAGGATGTACTTCTTCTGTGAGGCGCCCTTGCGTCTCTTCCCCACGAGACTCTTCCTGAGCTGGGAACTTGCTAGGACTTTCTACTTCACTGGGTTAACTGAGAACCTGATGTTTCCTGAGATGTAGCATCCTGAGACATCGGGATTGATCTTGGACATGCATGACCCATTGTCAGCTTCATTAGGTCTTGACCACTAAGGCTAAGAAGTCTGAACCACACCCCAGACTTTGGGGGTCCTTGGGGTTTCTTTTCCCAAGGAGGAATATGATCTGGGTTGAGCTGAAAGCAGATGGCTGTGGAGGCTGGGACAGAGCTGGGTGAGGCTGGAGGTGGGGAGGAGAAGGAGGCCAGGGAGGAGGCTGTGGGGATGAGGGCATTGATCCAGGTAAGCGATTGTGAAGTCTGGGCACAGAGGGAGAGCAGTGCAGAGATGTGAGCAGCACTTGGAGGCCAACCCCTCCCTGGGCCATGCTACATTTCTCTTGCCCTGTATGCTCTCACTCTATATCCTGTGTTAGAAGAGTGAGGACAGTATGAGGTCATGGGCATGTGTTGTGGGCTTTTTTCTTTTTCTTTTTACCATCTTTATTGGCATATAATTGCTTTACAATGTTGTGTTAGTTCCTGCTGTATAACAGAGTGAATTAGCTATATGTATATGTATATACCCATATCTCCTCCTTCTTGCATCTCCCTCCCACCCTACCTATCTCACCCCTCTAGGTGTTCACAAAGCACCCAGCTGATCTCCTTGTGGGATGCAGCTGCTTCCCACTAGCTATCTATTTTATTTCTGGTAGTGTATATATGTCCATGCTACTCTCTCACTTCGTCCCAGCTTACCCTTCCCCCTCCCCGTGTCCATTCTCTACATCTGCAACTTTATTCCTGTCCTGCCCCTAGGTTCATCATAACCATTTTTTTTAGATTCCTTATATGTGCATTAGCATACTGTATTTGTTTTTCTCTTTTCTGACTTACTTCATTCTGTATGACAGTCTCTATGTCCATCCTCCTCACTACAAATAACTCAGTTTCATTCCTTTTTATGGCTGAGTAATATTCCATTGTATATATGTACCACAACTTCTTTATCCATTCATCTGTTGATGGGAATTTAGGTTGCTTCCATGACCTGGCTATTGTAAATAGTGCTGCAATGAACATTGGGGTGCATGTGTCTTTGTGAATTATGGTTTTCTCTGGATATATGCCCAGTAGTGGGATAACTGTGTCATATAGTAGTTCTATTTTTAGTTTTTTAAGGAACCTCCATATTGTTCTCCATAGTGCCTGTACCAATTTACATTCCCACCAACAGTGTAAGAGGGTTCCCTTTTCTGCACACCCTCTCCAGCATTTATTGTTTGTAGATTTTTTGATGATGGCCATTCTGACCGGTGTGAGGGTCATTGCAGTTTTGATTTGTATTTCTCTAATGATTAGTGATGTTGAGCAACCTTTCATATGTTTGTTGACAATCTGTATATCTTCCTTGGAGAAATGTCAATTTAGAAGATCTATTTAGATCTTCTGCCCGTTTTTGGATTGGGTTGTTTGTTTTTTAGATACTGAGCTGCTTGAGCTGCTTGTATATTTTGGAGGTTAATCCTTTGTCGGTTGCTTCATTTGAAAATATTTTCTCCCATTCTGAGGGTTGTCTTTTTGTCTTGTTTATGGTTTTCTCTGCTGTGCAAAAGCTTTTAAGTTTCATTAGGTCCCATTTGTTTATTTTTGTTTTTATTTCCATTACTCTAGGAAGTGGGTCAAAAAGGATCTTGCTGTGATTTATGTCATAGAGTGTTCTGCCTATGTTTTCCTCTAAGAGTTTTATACTGTCTGGCTTTACATTTAGGTCTTTAATCCATTTTGAGTTTATTTTTGTGTATGGTGTTAGGGAGTGTTCTAATTTCATTCTTTTACAGGTAGCTATCCAGTTTTCCCAGCACCACTTATTGAAGAGGGTGTCTTTTTTCCATTGTATATTCTTGCCTCCTTTATCAAAGATAAGGTGACCATAGGTGCGTGGGTTTATCTCTGGGCTTTCTATCCTGTTTCATTGATCTATATTCCTGTTCTTGTGCCAGTACCATACTGTCTTGATTATTGTAGCTTTGCAGTATAGTCTGAAGTCAGGGAGCCTGATTCCTCCAGCTCTATTTTTCTTTCTCAAGTTTGCTTTGGCTACTCGAGGTCTTTTGTGTTTCCATACAAATTGTAAAATTTTTTGTTCTAGTTCTGTGAAAAATGCCATTGGTAGTTATACAGGGATTGCATTGAATCTGTAGATTGCTTTGGGTAGTAGAGTCTTTTTCACAATGTTGATTCTTCCAATCCAAGAACATGGTGTATCACTCCATCTGTTTGTATCATCTTTAATTTCCTTCATCAGTGTCGTATAATTTTTTGCATATAGGTCTTTTGTCTCCTTAGGTAGGTTTATTCCTAGATATTTTATTCTTTTTGTTGCAGTGGTAAATGGGAGTGTTTTCTTAATTTCACTTTCAGATTTTTCATCATTAGTGTCTAAGAATGCCAGAGATTTCTGTGCATTAATTTTGTATCCTGCTACTTTACCAAATTCATTGATTAGCTCTAGTAGTTTTCTGGTAGCATCTTTAGGATTCTCTATGTATAGTATCATGTCATCTGCAAACAGTGGCAGCTTTACTTCTTTTTTGATTTGGATTCCTTTTATTTCTTTTTCTTCTCTGATTTCTGTGGCTAAAACTTTTGAAACTATGTTGCATAATAGTGGTGAGAGTGGGCATCCTTGTCTTGTTCCTGATTTTAGAGGAAATGCTTTCAGTTTTTCACCATCAAGAACAATGTTGGCTGTGGGTTTGTCATATATGATCTTTATTTTGTTGAGGTAAGTTCCCTCTATGCCTACTTTCTGGAGAGCTTTAATCATAAATGGGTGTTGAATTTTGTCAAAAGCTTTTTCTGCATCTATTGAGATGATCATTTGCTTTTTATCTTTCAGTTTTTTAATATGGTATATAACGTTGATTGATTTGTGTATATTGAAGAATCCTTGCATTCTTGGGATAAACCCCACTTGATGATGATGTATAATGCTTTTAATGTTCTGTTGTATTCTGTTTGCTAGTATTTTGTTGAGGATTTTTGCATCTAAGTTCATCAGTGATGTTGGTCTGTAGTTTTCTTTTTTGTGTGACATCTTTGTCTGGTTTTGGTATCAGGCTGATGGTGGCCTTGTAGAATGAGGTTGGGAGTGTTCCTCCCTCTGCTATATTTTGGAACAGTTTGAGAAGGATTGGTGTTAGCTCTTCTCTAAATGTTTAATATAATTCACCTCTGAAGCCATCTGGTCTTGGGCTTTTGTTTGTGGGAAGATTTTAAACCACAGTTTCAATTTCAGTGCTTGTGATTGTCTGTTTATATTTTCTCTTTCTTCCTGGTTCAGTCTTGGAAGGTTGTGCTTCTAAGAATTTGTCCATTTCTTCCAGATTGTCCATTTAATAGGTATATAGTTGCTTGTAGTAATCTCTCATGATTCGTTGTATTTCTGCAGTGTCAGTTGTTATTTCTTTTTCATTTCTAATTCTGTTGATTTGAGTCTTCTCCCATTTTTTTCTTGATGAGTCTAACTAGTGGTTTAATAATTTTATTTACCTTCTCAAAGAACCAGTTTTTATTTTATTGATCTTTGCTATTGTTTCCTTCATTCCTTTTTCACTTATTTCTGATCTGTTATTTATGATTTATTTCCTTCTGCTAACTTTGGGTTTTTTTTTTTTTTTTTTTTTAATTTATTTTATTTATTTTTATTTTTGGCTGCACTGGGTCTTTGTTGCGGCACGTGGGCTTTCTCTAGTTGCAGAGAGCGGGGGCTACTCTTCGTTGTGGTACGCGGGCCTCTCATTGCAGTGGCCTCTTGTTGTGGAGCAGGGGCTCCAGGCACGCGGGCCTCAGTAGTTGTGGCACATGGGCTCACTAGTTGTGACGCACGGGCTTAGGTGCTCTGCAGCACGTGGGATCTTCCCAGACCAGGGCTCGAACCCGCGTCCCCAGCACCGGCAGGCAGACTCCCAACCACTGCGCCACCAGGGAAGCCCCTTTGGGTTTTTTTGTTGTTCTTCTTCTTCGTTCTCTAATTGCTTTATGTGTAAGCTTAGGTTGTTTCTTTGAGATTTTTCTTGTTTCTTGAGGTAAGATTGTATTGCTATAAATGTCCATCTTAGAACTGCCTGTGCTGCATCCCATAGGTATTGTGTCATCATGTTTTCATTGTGATTTTTTTCTAGGAATTTTTTTATTTCCTCTTTGATCTCTTCAGTGATCTCTTGGTTATTTAATAGTGTGTGTTTAACCTCCATGTGTTTGTATTTTTTCCAGTTTTTTTCCTGTAATTGATATCTAGTCTCATAGCATTGTGGTTGGAAAAGATGCTTGATATGATTTCAATTTCCTTAAATTTACTGAGGCTTGATTTGTCATCCAAGATATGATCTATCCTGCAGAATGTTCCATGAGCACTTGAGAAGTGTATTCTGTTGTTTTTGGATGGAATGCCCTGTAAATATCAATTAAGTCCATCTTGTTTAATGTGTCATCTAAAGCTTGTGCTTCCTTATTTATTTTCATTTTGGATGATCTGCCCATTGGTGAGAGTGGAGTGTTAAAGTCCCCTACTCTGATTGTGTTACTGTCAATTTCCCCTTTTATGGGTGTTAGCATTTGCCTTATGTGTTGAGGTGCTCCTATGTTGGGTGCATAAATATTTACCATTGTTATATCTTCTTCTTGGATTGATCCCTTGATCATTATGTAGTGTCCTTCTGTGTCTCTTGTAATAGTCTTTATTTTAAAGTTTATTTTGTCTGATATGAGAATTGCTACTCCAGCTTTCTTTTAATTTCCATTTACATGGAATATCTTTTTCCATCCCCTCACTTTCAGTCTGTACATGACCCTAGGTCTGAAGTGGGTATCTTTTAGACAGCATATATACCAGTTTTGTTTTTGTATCCATTCAGCCAGTCTGTCTTTTGTTTGGAGCATTTATCCATTTACATTTAAATTATGGATATGTATGTTCTTATTACTTTTTTCATAATTGTTTTGTGTTTGTTTTTGGAAGTCTTTTCATTCTCTTGTTTTTACTGCCGAAAGAAGTTCCTTTAGCATTTGTTGTAAGGCTGGTTTTGTTGTGCTGAATTCTCTTAACTTTTGCTTGTATGTAAAGGTTTTAATTTCTCTGTTGAATCTGAATGAGATCCTTGCTGGGTAGAGTAATCTTGGTTGTAGGTTTTTCCCTTTCATTGCTTTAAATATGTCCTGCCACTCTCTTCTGGCTTTCAGAGTTTCTGCTGAAAGATCAGCTGTTAACCTTATGGGGATTCCCTTGTATGTTATTTGCTTTTCCCTTGCTGCTTTTAATATTTTTTCTTTGTATTTATTTTTTGATAGTTTGATTAATATGTGTCTTGGCATGTTCCTCCTTGGAATTATCTTTTATGGGAATCTCTGTGCTTCCTGGACTTGACTGACTATTTCCTTTCCCATATTAGGGAAGTTTTCAACTATAATATTTTCAAATATTTTCTCAGACGCTTTCTTTTTCTCTTCTTCTCTGGGACCCTTATAATTCAACTGTTGGTTTGCTTAATGTTGTCCCAGAGGTCTCTGAGACTGTCCTCAATTCTTTTCATTCCTTTTTCTTTATTCTTCTCTGTGGTAGTTATTTCCACTATTTTATCTTCCAGGTTACTTATCCATTCTTCTACCACAGTTATTCAGCTATTGATTCCTTCTAGAGAATTTATAATCTCATTTATTGTGCTGTTCATCATTGTTTGTTTGCTCTTTAGTTCTCCTAGGTCCTTGATAATACTTTCTTGTTTTTCTGAGATTTTGGATCATCTTTACTATCATTAATCTGAATTATTTTTCAGGTAGACTTCCTGTTTCCTCTTCATTTGTTTGGTTTGGTGGGTTTTTACATTGCTCCTTCATCTGCTGTGTATTTCTCTGTCTTCTCATTTTGCTTAACTTACTGTGTTTGGTGTCTCCTTTTCTTAGGTTACAGGTTCATAGTTCCCATTGTTTTTGGTGTCTGCCCACAGTAGATAAGGTTGGTTCAGTGGCTTGTGTAGGCTTCCTAGTGGAGGAGACTGGTGCCTGTGTTCTGGTGGGTGGGGCTGGATCTTGTCTTTCTGGTGGGCAGTGCTGTGTCTGGTGGTGTGTTTTGGGGTGTCCGTGAACTTAGTATGATTTTAGGCAGCCTTTCTGTTAATGGGTGCGGTTGTGTTCCTGTCTTGCTAGTTGTTTAGCATGGGGTGTCCAGCACTGGTGCTTGCTGGCCATTGAGTGGAGCTGGGTCTTAATGTTGAGATGGAGATCTCTGGGAGAGCTCTTGCCGATTGATATTATGTGGGGCCAGGAGGTATCTAGTGGTCCAATGTCCTGAACTCTGCTCTCCCACCTCTGAAGCCCTGACCTGACACCAGACTGGAGTAGTAAGACGCTGTCAGCCACACGGCTGCTGGTCTTGGAGAGTCTCCTAGGGGATAGGGGGGCTGATGCAGGTCACTCTGGAGGTACATAGACACTGGTCTTGTTGTGGGCTTTGATCATCCATCTGGACCAGGTCTTACCTCCTGGCCACACTGTGTGTCCTCCCCCCACCCCAGGATAGCCTTGGGCTCATCTTTGTTGCTTTTACCACATAAGCTTGCAAATGCTGGTGCGTGACCATCTGCCACCCTCCAGTCCATGCATGTATTCCAGGGTCACACTCTTGGACACTTTCAAGGGCCAGGCAGTGATTCTTGATGAGCTGGAGAGCAAGTGCCAAGCATAAGAGGCTCAGTCAGTCATGTGGAAGATGAGGCCACATGATGAGGGCTCAGATTCATAAAGCAGTAACAGCAAAACCTAAAAGCCTAGTGTTATATGAAATCTCCTGATTTTTAACTTTTGTCTCATGCTTTTGGTTTTTTTTTTTTAAGTAAGCACTCACACACACACACACACACACACACACACACACACACACACACACGATTTTCACAGCAGGATGCAGCTCTGCTCCAGAGGTAGCCCTTGAGGACTTCCAGACTCTCCACCTTCAGGGCCTGCAGACCCCGGTGCATAAGTGGTACTGAGGACTGGCCTATAGCCTTTCTCCAGTGTATCTGAAGAGCTGTTGTCTCATCACTTCAAGTGTGAGGGAAGCAGCGTGGACATCGATGTCAATCCGGGCATCCTCCCTGGCATGCCTCCTCACTCATGGCTAAACTCTGCTGCTCTCTCCCCACAAACCTGAAAGGAGAAACCCTTGCCTTTTCTAGATAAATGGTTAGGAACTGCTGCCCTGTGCTCTCTCTCCAGGGACAGCTGTCACACAGAGAATAGGTGTAATGACTCATCCACTTGGTTGCATGGCAAGACTCAGCCATCCATGGGTTTCTCATCAGACAAGACTTACAGCTTAAAGACACTTCTGCCTTCCACTGGGGCGAGCCAGACCCTGGTCCTGCATAAGCTGCCTGGGAAACCTGAATCCCATCCCTATCCCACCCACCCCACGTGACCCCCAAGGCTGAGACTTGGGGAGTTGTAGTAGGAGGCCCATTGTGGCCATGCATCTAAACCATGTTCTTCCCTACAGCTGTATCATTTTTCACAGTTTATAAAAGGAAACCATTTGAGATGATATATGTGTTAATTAACTTGATTATGGTAAACATTTCACAATATATATATGCTTTGCTTTGCTCAGAAGCCCTTTAATGGGCCCAGCACCCACAATCAATGACCAGCATGGGCTGCTCACGGCTCCCAGACATACCCGTCTCCAGAGAACTGCCCTCAGAGGCTGCCTTGCCCTGAGTCCATGGAGCTGACATACTCCTTCCTGGGTGGGGTAGGGGCATCCCCAGTTGGCGACTGATATGCGGGCATAAAGTTCAGTCCCTCAGAGCAGGACAACTCTGGGGACTTGGGAAGCATGTGTCTTCTTAGAGTTTCCCATGTGCTCAAGGCCATGCTTCAGCTAAAACCAGATCTCTGCCAGGCCGTGTCCCCTGCCCTGAGCTGCGTTCCTCACCCCTTACTGCTTCCCCTGAGAGCACTCTCCCAGGGAGTTATCAGCAACAGAATCCCCATCTCAGCATGTTTCCTGGAAAGCTGACCTAACGCAATGAGTGGAGTTCACAGTTCCACCCTTCTCTGACCTCTGTATTTCCTGGTTCAGGACTTGGACTCAAGTCTTCAAAAAATCTGACTACTCAGATCACCCAGGCAACCTTTGATTACTCCCTACTGAAGCCAGTGGGCGGAGTGGGGAGGTAAGTTCTTTCCTCTGCCTGAACATGAGACATCTTCTCTGGGCAGGCATACCGTGAGCAGAGATGACCAAAGGCTGAGCAGTGCTGCCCTGTTCAGGGATATGACCCTATGACTTCCCACCCCTGGTTTTGGGCTCTGACAAAATGGTTTTGGGACAAAGCCTGGGGAAGTCCACCAGTGAAGCAGAGAGAAAGCATCTGGAGCTTGTTAGACAGGAGTAGGCACAAACTGGGCATTGCTCCAGGCTCAGAACGTTTATAGGATATTCCCAGTTTGTGGATGTTTACAAAAGTTGTGGTCCAGATGAGCCACCATGTTTCCCCCCACGTGGGCTCCTGGGGTCTCCATCAGAGCCAGGCTGCTGTGCTGTAGCAACTCTAAGCAGTGACACTCCTGATCTTACCAAGGAGCTTGATGAGAAGAGCAGTGGTTGCCCAACCGGTGTCATGGGATAACTTTTAAGACAATGAACGAGTCTTCTCCTGCATTCGTATCTAGCCTTAACTACAAAATCATTTTTCCACAGGCTCCAAGGGCTTGCCAGGAGAATTTTCCTCTGCACAGTTGACTTGATAGCCCTATTTCATTTTGTGGTAACTTGTTGAAGTCAAAGAGGCTCTGAGCAACACAAAACCCTAGACTTAATGACTAGGAAGTTGCCAGACCAGGAGGAAATACCCACACACACATGCATCATTTTTTAAAATACACCTTTGCCTTTTCATTGAGAAGAGACAGGTCACCTTGGCAAGGACATTCCAGAATCTCTCCAAGAGAATGGACTGCTTTTTTTATGAGCATGTTTCTTTGGCTATTCCAATTTGCATATGTGAAAAAAACTGAAAAAGCAATTAATTCAAATCAAAATAACTTCCATGCTCAGAATTATGTTTATGGTCTTCCCGCAGACAAATTTATGGGGACATCTGGAGACCAGGCCTCTGACACAGAATAAGCATCCATCTCTCCTGGAGACTGGTCGCAGGTTTATTTCTCAAACTTGTGCAGAATGAGGGAGCAAATCTAGAGTGTTTAAGACCTAATGATAATCACACACTTTAACACATTTAAATCATGATGTTGCAGGAAGCAACAACCTTGGCTTTCCTTATAGTTCTAAGCAGGGCTGTTCCCAAAGGACAATCCTTCTTCAGAGAAAATAAGACACTGAGTTGGTTACAATCCCAAGGTTTCTGCAGTGGAAGGATTTTTTTTTTTAATACAATTTACACAGAAGGGGCTGGCTGCCAATGTGATAATTGAAAAACACCTGGTGAAAATGTATCTCTATTAATTGACAATGGCTTTCTCCTCCCCAATCCTCCACCCTCAGAAATAAAAGAAGTATGAAAGAAAAAATTTTAAAAGGCAAAGAAAGACACAAAAAACAAAAAAGAGCAACTAAGTGAGCTTGAGATGAGACATATAACTCTCAAGGCCCAAAGGAAATAAGGCAGGAGCTTGATAGGTAAACATGGCCGTGTTGGACAAACAGGAGTGGTTCTGATGACAGCACCCCACCTCAAGAATTATCTCTTTGGGGAAAGAGGAAAAAGCAAGAGAGTCCCAGAGTCACCACTTTTAAAATCAGTGTTCTGAATTTGTGATCATCTTTCTAAGCAAACTTGAAACTCCAGGAAAGAGGTGGTGGTCCCTCCTGGAAGAAAAGATGAGTTTCTCTAACCCCACATTCCACTGCAGTCACCTTTCTAACAGTCCCCAAGAGTTGGCCGTATCCCAGCTCCTCTCCCTGATGCTTTGTTCTCATAGCAACTCCTAGGAAAACAAGCTCCTTCACTGAGCACTTCCCCAGCGATACGTGGGTGCACTATGCCCAGTGTAGACTGAAGCAGGGGACGACTTTCAAGAGGTAATATCTCTATATTGTTGCTGTTGTAGTAAAAGATGTGCCTGTGTAATCAGAATGGACTCACTCCTGGAAAAGATATATAAATACTATGTGAACTTCATTCCTCAAAAGAAAGTACTTAGAGCACCAGATCTGTGACTTTTCTATGTATTACTCCAGTACCTAGCTTAATGTCATGTAGCTAGTTGATTCTCAAAAAATATTGGGAATGTGAAAGAGATAAATGGAAAATAATTGGCTCTCTCCTTAAAAATATTTTGTTTCCTTACGTAATTCTGGCTAAAATCTTAGAACTGAGATTATGGAACTATATGACCTGGGAAATCCACATCCCCTCTGGCTCTCATTTTCCCCTACTGCAATGGTTGTGAAGAAAACTAGGCTGCTGATTTTTAGACTGAGATCTATGGAAGCTTAGTGATTCCTCAGAGGCACTTCAGCTCAAGAAGGATGTACCAGGGCTTCCTTGGTGGCGCAGTGGTCGAGAATCCGCCTGCTGATGCAGGGGACACGGGTTCATATCCCGGTCTGGGAAGATCCCACATGCCGCGGAGTGGCTGGGCCCATGAGCCATGGCCACTGAGCCTGCGCGTCCGGAGCCTGTGCTCCGCAATGGGAGAGGCCACAACAGTGAGAGGCCCACATACCACACAAAAAAAAAAAAAAAAAAAAAAGGAAAAAAAAGAAGGATGTACCAGCATAGACCTGTTACCAATGCCTGTTCCCTGACTTAACTAGTACATCTATTTATTATTATTATTATTACTATTATTATTATTGGTCTTAGGGCAGGCCCACATTTCATATTTATTTTTTGCTCACATCCCCATACTCATTTTACTTTATTTAATTTCATTATTTTATTCTATTTATTTTTTGATTGGACACCTGGGTGACAATTAGTCAAATAAGGACTTAGTAACCCTGGACACTAATATGGATGGAATGAGACCACCTAGCTCCAAGTCTACACTACTCCAGAAAGATGACTGGCAGATGAGTAGGCCAGTAGTAGCCTCTTAGCAAGGATGGAAAATGAGAGAAAACAGCAACTTCTCTGCCTATTCCATCCACCCCCTGCTAAAGCCTCCTACTCCTTGCACTCCTCTCTTCAGGTTTCTTTCCCTGTTTCTGATGTTTAACCCTCATGTTCCACTGCTCTCTCCACACATCCTCTTCTCCTCAATCTCTAGCTTTATTTCTCTAATTCTGATTTCTCATCCAGTATTTAACTTTCTTCTTACTTTTTTTAGCTCCTCTCCTGAAAATAATTCATTACTTCATTGCTTATTAAAAATTCTTTTTTCTCTTATTATTTTAATCTATGTACTGAGCGTAATTTATATACAATAAGATTCACCAATTCCAAGTGTATAGTTTGAAAATTTTAACAAATATATATAGTTTGTAACTACCACCACAATCAAGATGTAGAATGTTTCCATCATTCTAAAAAGTTTTCTCAGGCTCCTTTGCAATAAATGTCTTCCCCTACCATGGCCCCAGGAAGCAACCACTTTACTACTTCATTATTGCTTTTTGATTGTTTGTTTCTTTTTTTTGTTTTTTTCCTAGAATTACAGTACAAACAGAATTATATAATATGTAGTTTTGTATGTCTAACTTATTTCATTTAGCATAATGCTTCTGATATTCTTCCATACTGTTGGGTAGTTAATCTCTTCTTTTAATTGCTGAGTAATACTGCCTTGTATGGATATCACAGTTTGTTTATCTATTCACCAGTGGATGGGCACTTGGATTGTTCCCAGTTTGGGGCTAAACTGCCATGAAAATGCATGAAAAAGTCTTTGTTTGGACATATATTTTAATTTCTCTTGTGTAAATACGTAGAAAAGGAATTTCTCAGTTCCATGGTAATTATGTATAGCTTTATAAGAAACTGGCAAAGTGTTTTCTCAAAGTAGCTGTACAATTTTGCATTGTCAACAGCAATGTAGGAGAGTTCCAGTAACTCCGTATCTTAGTCAAGAGTTGGTATTTTCAGGCTTTTTACTTTTAGCCATTCTAGTAGTCATGCAGTAGTATATCACTGTGGTTTTAAATAGCCATTTCTCCAGATGGTAGAATGGTGGTTGCCAGGGGTTGGGAGTGGGGGATATGGAGAGATATTGGTCAAAGGGTACAAACTTCAGTTATAAGATGAATAAATTCTGAGGATCAAATGTACAGCATGGTGATTGTAGTTAATAATACTGTTTTATATACTTAAAATTTGCTAAGAGAGTCGATCTGAGGAGTTCTCATCATATTCACACTTTATAAAAGGAAACCATTTGAGATGATATATGTGTTAATTAACTTGATTATGGTAAACATTTCACAATATATATTTAAAGTATATGTGATGGCTTGATATATATATGTATATGTATTTGTATATATATACTTGCATAAATTATATATATATGAAACCATCACATTATATACTTTAAATAAAATTTTATATATAATTATATCTCAATAAGTAATATTACTTATAAATTTTCTAAATAATATTTTATAAATACATTTATAAATAAAATTAAGTTAAAATATGTAATTTTACTTCAATAAATAATGTTATTAAAATAAATTTATAAATAAAATTATATGTATAATTATACCTCAATAAAGCTGGAAAATAAATTGAATTTTTCTAATGACTAAGGAGGTCAAGTATATTTGCATGTGATTGTTTGTATGTATCTTCTTTGCTAAATATGCTTGAGGTTCAGTCATAAAAGCCCTTCCAGGAATAAGACTGGAAAAGGACAAGAGAGAAGCCTGAAGACACCCACTATTTGCTTAGCAAGCACCAAAACCAAGCAACAGTAATCTACCATTGGTGAAGAGGCGAAAGCATGGAGAGAGACCTCCTCTGTGGTGCAAGTGAGCAAAGAGAGCTGAAAATGTGAAGGTGGAGCACTGATTCTAAGAAATAACTTCTGGCTACTCAGCCTTCACCTAAGTACAAAAAGATGACAGCCCGTTATTAATGGAAGTTGGAACCTATGGTGTACTGTGGGTAAACTTTGGAAACAATAACATCTAAGCCCAACTCAGCATCTACTGGTCCACACAAAATATCAGCATTTAATGAAAAATGACAAGAAACATAAGAAAGCAACACTGTTGGTTTCCCTGCCCTCTCAATAAAACAACAATCTAAAACAAAAACACAATTCATGGTCAGATTCATAAATGACCCAGATACTGAAATCATGAGACAACAACTTAAAAATAAAACTGTAATTAATATTTAATGGATCTAGTAGAAAAGATGAACTTCATGCATGATAATATGGGGAAATTTAGCAAAGAGAAGAAAACTATAAGAAAAAGTCTAATGAATATGTTAGACATTTTTTAAACATATGGCATGAGAGATGAATAATTCCTTCAATGAACTCAAAACAGCTGGAGAAAGAATCATTGAACTTGAAGATAGTTCAATAGAATTACTAAAATTGAAACACAAAGAGAAAAAAAGCATGAAAAATAAAACAGCACAAAGTATCCAAGAACTGTGGGACAATATCAAACTGTCATATGCATATATAAAAATGGAATCCCAGAAAGAGAAGAGAGAATGAGGCATAATAAATATTTATAGAGAGAAAGGTTAAGATTCTTTAAAAATACTGTGAAACACCAAATCAAAGATTTAAGAAGCTCAGGGAACCCAAATCAAGATAAATTCCAAAAACAAGAACAAAAATGCCCTTGGTATATCATTGTGAAACTGCAGAAAAGAATGAAAAAGACAAAATTTTGGAGGCAACAAAATAAAAGGACTCATTTTGTAGAGGAACGGAGAGAAGTCTGCTATAGCAGCATTCTTGTCAACAACAATAGAAGCCAGAAGGCAGTGCAATGGCACCTTTAAAGTACAGAGGAGAAAACGCTATTAACTCACAATTCTATATCCAGCTAGGATAATTTACCAAAATGAGAGTGAAACAAAGCCTTTTTAGGAAAAAAAAAACCAAAACAAACCTGAAACTATTCACTGTTAACCAACTGGAGCTACAAGAAATACTAAAACTCTTCAAACAGAAGAGTGTAATATCAGACAGAAATTTTGATCTACATAAAGAAATCAAGATCTCTAGAAACAGAAAAAATGAAGTAAATATTAAAATGGCATTTTCCTTATTTTTAATTACTCTAAAATATACCTGACTGAGTAGTGGAACTTAACATAAAAGGAAACTTCATAGTAATTATAGCACCATAAAAGGGAGGGAGGAATTGTGAGGGTACTAAAGTAAGTTTCTTAATTTATACATGAAGCAGAATAAAATAATTTGCATGTAATAAATTAAAAGGTGTATTTTGAAACCACAGGGAAAACACTAAAAGATTTAAGAAGATGTATAACAAGCCAATAGTGGAGATAAAATGGAATCATAAAAGTACTTAATCTAAAAGTATCCATAATGAGGTAAAAAGGATAAAATAGCAGTTGAAGTAAAAAGAACACAACTGGAAAGTAATACATTTAAATCCAACAATATGTGTAATTGCATTAAATATAATTGGTCTAAATTCCCCATTTAAAAGGCAGCAAAGTTTGTCAGATTAGATAAAAAGCAAAACCCAGCTACATGCTATCTACAAGAAAGTGGCTTTAAAGATTATAGATAGGTTAAAAATAAATGGATGGAAAATAAGATTCAATGTGCCTGCATTAATTTTAAGAAAAGTAAGGTGGTTTATATTAATACAACAGAATGGACTTCAAAACAAGGAGTGTTATCAGTGATAAAGAAAGACACTACAAAATGGTAGAGTAATTCACCAAGAAGACATAATTTGAAATGGGTACATACATAACAGCAGAGCTTCAAAATAGGGAATGGAGGGGCTAAAAAATAGACCTACACATGTATGGTAAGTTGATTTTTGACAATGATACTAAGGTAATTCAATGGAGGGAAGGAGAATATTTTTCAAAATGATAGTCTTTCAACAAAAGATACTAGAACAATTGGATATCTATATGGAAGAAAACAACAACCAAAAATCTCAACCGTCTTCTCACACTACATACTAAAAATAGGTCAAACACCTAAATGTAAGAGGTAAAAATTAAAACCAGAAACAAATATAAGCAAAAATTTTGGGGCCTCAAGTTAGGTAAAGATTTATTAGATAGGATGCAAAAATATAAAACAAAAGAAGGTAAATTTGATTTAATCAAAATTACAGTATTTTGCTCATCAAAAGACATGGTTAAGAATGTGGGGAAGGGGCTTCCCTGGTGGCGCAGTGGTTGAGGGTCTGCCTTCCGATGCAGGGGACATGGGGCCATGCCCTGGTCCTGGAGGATCCCACATGCTGCGGAGTGGCTGGGCCAGTGAGCCATGGTCGCTGAGCCTGCGCATCCGGAGCCTGTGCTCTGCAACTGGAGAGGCCACAGTGGTGAGAGGCCCACGTACCGCAAAAAATAAAAAGAACGTGAGGAAAAAAGAGATGGTGAATGAACAAGACAAATTCCTGGTGAGGCTGTGATTCAATAGTTCAGCCTAAAATCTATACCAGAGTTTTTCACAACAACTAAGAATCTTAATCAATAATATAAAAAGTGTGTGTGTGTGTGTGTGTGTGTGTGTGTGTGTGTGTGTGTATAATAAAATTTGGTTACATGGGGCACAAATTGGAAAATCATAACTACCAGCTGTATGCATAACGTCTTTTTTTCTTTAAGTTCAGCTTTAATTAAACCATAATTTTAGGGACTATAAAAAATTAGCATCAGGAGTTTGTGGGGGTGGGAAAGAATGTGAAAGAGCCAGCCACACACTGGGAGAAAATATTTACAAAACATATATTTTTATCCTAAATACATAGAAAAACTCTTACTCCTAAAAAGTAAGAAAAGCAAATATATATATATATATATATATATATATATATATATATATATATATTTGTTTTAAAAGGACAAAACTGTTGAAAAGATGTTTTAAGAAAGAAGATATACAAATGGCAAGTAAGTACATGTAAAGGAAATAACCTCACTTGTCATTGGGGAAATGCAATTTAAAATCACAGAGATACTACTGCACACTCACTAAAATGGATGAAATTAAAAGACCTGAAAATACCATGTATTGCCAAAGATGTGGAAAAACTGTAACCATCATACACTGGCAGTAGGGATGCAGAAAGGTATACCCATATTGGAAAGAAAAATGTTGTTTCTTATTATGTTAAACATATACCTACTATCCAAACCTACCATTCCTCTTCTATGTATTTTTACAAGAGAAATAAAAACATATGTCCACACAAAGTCCTATAAGCACATATATCATTATAGCACTTTATTCATAATAGCCCCAAGCTGGAAAACACCAAAACATCTATCAACAGGTGAATCAATGAACAATTGTGTTTTATTCACACCATGTAATGCTACTCAGTAATGAAAAAGTATTAGGTACTAATAAATGCAACATTACGGGTAAATTTCAAAAACATTATGCTAAGTGAAAGAAGTTAGACACAAAAGATTGCATACTGTGTAATTTTATTTATACAATATTTTATATAAACAAACCTATAGGTACAGAAAACTGACGAGTGGTTGCCAGGGACTGTGGTAGAGGAGGAGATTGACTGCAAAAGGCAGGAAAAATTTGGGGGGATTGAAAATAATGTTCCATATCTTGATTGTGCAGTGATTACCCAACTGTACATGTAATGTGTTACAATGAGCTGTGTACTTAAAAATGGTGACTTGCATCCAATGTGAATTATACCTCAATAAAAATCAATAGGGGGCTTCCCTGGTGGCGCAGTGGTTGAGAATCCGCCTGCCAATGCAGGGGACATGGGTTCGAGCCCTGGTCTGGGAAGATCCCACATGCCACGGAGCAACAGGGCCCGTGAGCCACAATTACTGAGCCTGCGCGTCTGGAGCCCATGCTCTGCAGCAAGAGAGGCTGTGATAGTGAGAGGTCCCGCGCACCGCGATGAAGAGTGGCCCCCGCTTGCCACAACTAGAGAAAAAAGCCCTTGCACAGAAACGAAGACCCAACACAGCCATAAATAAATAAATAAATAAAAAAATATTAAAAAAAAAAATCAATAGGAAAATATCTGTAAATATAAAAACGTGAGTTTCAATAAAAACTTAAATAGTAACGTGACGGCTATGATCAATATTTTTCAATGCAATCCCCAAATGACCTTATGGAACAATTCTTTAATTCAAATCTCCAGTTCCCCAAATATGCCATAGTGCATGGTAGATGTTAGACATGTGTTGAATGAATAGATGAATGAATGAATCATCACTATATAAAAAGGGAAACCAAGACTATAAAGACACACAAAATTAATGACACATAATGGTACCCACCTTGAGGCATCCACATTAATAGTGGAGATGGTGACATAGGTTACTGCAAGTAAATCACTCCAGAGGCATGTGCATGAACAATCAGGCTCCATGAAGATGGTTGTCTTTCTTGCTCTCATAGAAGGAACCAGCTTTGGGATTCACTAATAAGGTGTAACTTTTTATATTGCTGTTCTACTTCATTACTTTTTATTCTTTCTGATCTCCATTTTTTTACTTTCTTAGAATTTATTTTTTCTGTTATTTACTTCCTTGTTTATGCCTACCTTTTGTTTTAATTTAAGTTTTTTGTTTTTTGGGTTTTTTTTTTTTTTTTTTTTTTACAGTACGCAGGCCTCTCACTGCTGTGGCCTCTCCCATTGTGGAGCACAGGTTCCGGACGTGCAGGCTCGGTGGCCATGGCTCACAGGCCCAGCCGCTCTGCGGCATGTGGGATCTTCCCGGACCAGGGTACAAACCCAAGTCCCCTGCATCGGCAGGCGGACTCTCAACCACTGTGCCACCAGGGAAGCCCTTGTTTTGTCTTTTTAAAATAACATTTATGGCTATGACTTTTTTCTGAGTTCTGCTTTGGTCACATTCCATCTATTTTGAAGTGTAGAATATTTATTGTTCTTCATTTATAATTTGTTCATGATTTGGGGCTTTTTCTCTTTAAATCAAGAGATTTTTTAAATGATTTTTTTCAGGTTGATTATTGCTGCTCCTCACCCCTGATCCCCACCCCACACACTTGCTTTCTTTTGATATTAATCTCATACTTTGTTTTTTTTTTTTTAGCGGTACGCGGGCCTCTCACCACTGTGGCCTCTCCCATTGCGGAGCACAGGCTCCGGACGTGCAGGCTCAGCGGCCATGGCTCACGGGCCCAGTCGCTCTGCGGCATGTGGGATCCTCCCGGACCAGGGCACGAACCCATGTCCCCCGCATCAGCAGGCGGACTCTCAACCACTGCGCCACCAGGGAAGCCCTAATCTCATACTTAATTTTGTTATGGACAGAGAAAAATGGCCTTAATGATTTATGCTTTTTGTAACATATTAAAATTTTTTATTTTAATGACATTACATAACTCTGTAAATATTCCATGGGTGTTAAAAATTGGGGGATGGGAAAGAGTGTGTTTGCATGCATGACTAAGGTATGTTATTTGTGTTAATCATACTCTCCATATCTTTGCATATTTCAGTTGACATGATCTATATTTTCTCAGAGAGTTGTGTTAAAGTCTATAATCAAGGATTTGTCCATTTCTCTATTTGTTTAGACATCAGTATTGCTGCATTGTTTTTTGGGTTTTTTTGTTTGTTTGTTTGTTTTGCTTAACATCCTTATCTGGATTTCCTTGTTTATTTTGTAAACTTCTACCTAATGCACTTTTTCCATCCCCTTATTTTCAGCCTTTCTGTTCTAATTTGTTTAGCTGTACCTCCAAGGACAGCTACATACTGCATCTTATTTGATCACTAAATCTGGGAACTCTGTCTTCTGGTAGATCCATTGGATCCTCCAAGAAGCAAACAAAAGAAGACAGTAACATGCACCACATTTATTGGGGGAGTGCAAGTCAAGATAAAAGGGTCATAAATAGGAAAAGGGAGCTTCTATAGCAAAAGAGGTCTGCCCCATATGGTAGCAGAGGGGAAGGAAGAAGGACTGGGGAGGAAGAGCCTCTGACTCCTCCGCAGGTCCAGGAAAGTTCCAGCCTGGCCTATGTGAGGCCCATGGCCAAAGAGGTCTCTTCCAGGGGTCCCGCATTCTGTAGAAGTGGTCTGCATGAGTACCCTTGGGAGCTGACCAGGGCAAGCTTAGCCTTGGGAGGAATGTGGTGGAGGATTTGGAGATGGCACAGATGGGGCTGTCACTCTCTATGTTCTCATCACAGGAAATCTGAGTGAGTCCCCTGACACATGTAGTTGATCACTATTATTTAATGCTTAGATTAATTCCTATCATCTTATTTTATGTTTTCCACCTTTTGTTTGTATTTCTTTCTTGCATTCTACTGGACTGATTAAGTTTTCCTTGTTCAGTTTCATCACAAAAGTGATTTAAAGTTACACATTTATATTATTCATCTGTACATATATTTTTTAAAGTTTTAAATATATTTATTTTTGGCTGTGTTGGATCTTCATTGCCGCGTGTGGGCTTTCTCTAGTTGTGGAGAGTCGGGGCTACTCTTTGTTGTGGTGCACTGGCTTCTCATTGCACTGGCTTGTCTTTGTTGCAGAGCATGGTCTCTAGGCATGCAGGCTTCAGTAGTTGTAGCACGCAGCTCAGTAGTTGTGGCACACGGGCTTAGTTGGTCCGCAGCATGTGGTATCTTCCTGGACGAGGGCTTGAACCCATGTGCTCTGCATTGCCAGGTGGATTCTTAACCACTGTGCCACCAGGGTAGCCCCTGTACATATTTTTTGATGTATGTAATTTTTAAATTTTCATTAGAGTATAGTTGATTTACAATGTTGTGTTAGTTTCAGGTGTACAGCATGGTGAATCAGTTATACGTATACATATATCCACTCTTTTTAGATTATTTTCCCTATAGGTCATTACAGAGTACTGAGTAGAGTTCCCTGTGCTGTACACTAAGTCCTTATTAGTTACCTATTTTATATACAGTAGTGTGTGTATATGTCAATCCCCATGTCCCAATTTATGCCTCCCCACCTTACCCCCTGGTAACCATAAGTTTGATTTCTATATCTATGACTCTAGTTCTGTTTTGTAAATCAGCTCATTTGTGCCTTTTTTTTAAGATTCCACATATAAGTGATATCATATGATATTTGTCTTTCTCTGTCTGACTTACTTCTGAAAAAAAATTATCACAATAATGCATGGACCTGGCTGAAGAATCAAATGGTTCAGAAGCCCTTACTCTCGAAAGCAAGAAGTTTACACTTCCCAATCCCAGCCCGATTTTCCAGAAGTGAACCCTTTAACCTCTTTAAATCTTCTTATTACTATTTCTAGAAATTTAGTTCACCATTTTTTACTTATTGGCTGTGGATATTGTCTACTCACTTCTTGCCATGTTTTAATGACGTTTTTGCTCAATTACATGACATCTTGTAATATTCTTATCCTTCTTCCCAAAATATTTTTTTCACTTTTATTAATTTTTCATTGTTCATCTCTGAGTTTGTAGCAAATGTTTACATAATACTGACTATGTGCCGTACACTATTCTAAGTGTTTTAGATAGATTCATTCATTTAAAGTGGTTACGATTAATACCCTCATTTTATAGATGGGGCAACTGAAGTATAGAAAGATTATGTAATGTGTCCCAGGTCACACAGCTAATAAATGGCAGAGCTGGGATTCAAACCCAGAGAGTCCATGCTCTTAACCACTATATCATCCTCCCTGTCTCTATTTCTTATTCAATCAAAAATAGGTTCAATCTTTGAATTAAATCTTTTGAATTTTAAGTTCGTAAAATGAGGATAGTATTCCCACCTCCCAACCTCTTTCAAATGAACTTTTATTTGGCCAAGATTTGTAATATTTGCAATGTGATAAAAGTTGGATGTTCATTTTATTATGATTATATGAATGTTGCTTACAGCAGAACAAAGTAAAGTACCAGGATTCATTTCTTTCACCAGGAGACCAACGTCTTGACCACAAAGCCACTCAAAGAAGAATGTACCCAGAGTCAAGTTTAAATTCATTCTCAAAAAACTAACATCACCAATTGTCTTTAGCATGTCCCATAGTTTTTCTCATGCCTCAATCATTCTACATAATCCTGCACTTTTTCCTTTATTCTGGAGCCATCTTCCCACCCTGCTCTGAACTTGTTGCTCTCTTGGCTTGGTGCTTGCAGGGATTCTGAAATAGGACCTCATTATTTCTCAGTTTGGATCCACTGTTTTCTGGGTCCCACAGCATTCTCTTTCTTGGTTCTTGGTTTACTCTGTTTTGCTAGAGTCATTAAATAATTTCCAAAAATAAGTGTACTTGAGGTAAGTTTTCAGGTCTGTGCAGTCTGAAAATATCATTACTCTTCGCTCTCACTTGACTCATAGTTTGCCTGGCTATATGCCTCCAATTTGAAAGTCAATTCACAAGCCTCAGAACTTAAAAAATTTTGCTCCATTTTTTTTCTAGTGTCTAGTAGAGAGGGTTAGTGATGCCAGTCTAATGCTTGCTCCTTTGTAGAGGATGTCTTATTTCTCTGAATATACTGATATGGTAAGTCTAAGTGTGGGTATATTTTCATTTATCATGGAGTACTTCCAACTGAAGATTCTGTTCTGAGAAATTTGTTATATGTTTTTAATATAATTTCATTTCCTCTGTTTTCTCAGTTCTCCATTTTTGGAATTCTTATTAGTCCAAAGGCATAGCTTCAGGTTGGATCCACTATACCTGTTGTTTCTTTTATATTCTTTACTTTTCTTCTTTCTTTCCTTTCCTTTCTTTTCTTTTTGAAATTAATTTAGAGTAAAATTGACATTTGTGGACATTTCTAAAAAATTAAGACTTGCATAGATTCATGTAACCACTACCACAACATGTATACAGTAGAGTTCCATCACCCCAAAACATCTCTTGCTGTTATCTCTTGTTAGTCATATCCATCGCCCAAGTCCTAATCCCTGTCTACCACAGATCTATTCTCCATCACTATAATTATGACTTTTTGAGAATGTCATTTAAGTGGAATCATATAGTATGTAACCTTTTGAGACTGGCTTCTTTTACTCAGCATAATGCCTTTGAAAGCCATCCAAGTTTTTGCGTGAATTAATAATTCATTCCTTTTCACTGCTAAACAGTATTCCACTACATGGATGTACCACTGTTTGTTTATCCGTTTACAAGTTGAATAACATTTGGTTTGTTTTCAGTGTTTGGCAATTATGAAAAAAATGTTGCTATAAACATCTGTTTACAAGTATATAAGATGATGCCATTTTCATTATTCCCTCCCAATGTAATGTTTGTTGGTTGGATATAGATTTCTAGGTTCAAAATTATTTTCTTACGGTCTATGGACCTTGCTCCACTGAATCCTTACCTGAAAAATTTCTGATTATTTGGATCATCCTAGGCAATGGTGTGAAGGGGACTCTAGTGAACCCAGTTCCCTTCTGCCTCCACTACCTAATCCAAGCTACCAGCCTCTCCTAACCACAGAGCTGCTGAAACCTATAGGAGTTGGCTTGGTGGCATGAGTCTTTGGAAAGTAATGGCCCGGGTAGGGGACATAGGTGGTGAATAAGTCACCAAGCAGCAGTGATGCTGCTCAGGAGGAGGACAGGAGTGTAATGTGACCTGGCGAGAGCTGTCTAGGGACATTCTTGAAGGTCAAAGTGTAAAATGGATGGGTGAAGTGAAACCTTTCTGTTCTTAGTGCTGGAAGTGTGTTGGGACATCAGAGAGTAAGGGATCTCTCCAGGTACCTTAGTGGTAAGTGACAGCTGCTTTTACTTTAAAGGCTCTTGGGACCTGGAACCACCACAGCTTTTACCAGCCACACAACACAACCCCTGCTGTTTAGAGAACTCCAACACCCATGGCTAACTCAACAGTATAAACCAGAAAGAATAATAATATCCTGGGTAAAAGAGCCCAGAAACCTTAATGAGGAGGATCAGGAAGAACAATTAGTATGCAAACCCAGTAAAAAAAGACTGCTGGAGGAGGCTGATGAATATCTAGATAAAAAAGAACTATGAGATTTAAGGAAATTAATTCTCATAATAAAATACTTTGGGAGGCTTAAAATATTATTTTAAAGTGAAAAAATAGTAAATAAATTAAATGAAAGATTTATCACTGTTAAGATTAAATTAATGCTGCCACAAATCAAGAGCAAGAGATATTTGAAAGAACAGAGAAAAAATATAAAAAGATTATGAACTTGATGGAAAAGATAAGAGGATTAAGGGATAAATCCCAGAGATCTAACATGTGAATGACAGAAATTATGGGAAAAGAAGCAGCTGATATACAAGAGACAGTCATTAAACCTGAACAAATGTATAAATTCCATGAACTGAGAAAAGTCTGCAGATTTAAGGTGCTTAAAGAAGTTGGACTTAATTAATGAGAAAACACATATACACACAAACACATGTCTAGACCCGTTTGGTAAGATTCTTGAATTTTAGAGAAAAATTAAATTTATACATGTTTCCAAGTAGAAAGCAAAAGTCAGTGACATCAGATTTTTGATCTGCTATACTAGAAGCTGGAAAATAGTGGAATTGTTTCTACAGATGAGTAAGAAAAGGTCTATAACCTAAAATTTCTATGCCCAGTGAAGTATCATAAATCTAATGGTGTGAAAGAAATGTACTAAAAAAATTAGAAAGTACATCACCCAAGTATCCCATCTGTGGAGAATACTGTAAAATGACTAATGAAAAAAATAAAGATGAGGGAAGATAAAAAGAAGAGGAAAGTTCAGTGAGCAATGAAACTGGCTAATATATGAAATATCAAATATTCAACATATATACATGCATATATATGGCAAGTTTAATTATATTTGTAAAGGCACAAAATAAAAGGCACATAGTAACTAAACTATTTAAATAAAATCTACAAATGAGAGTGATAGGTAGAGAAGAGGGAGGAAAAAAACATATCAAAGATCATACACTAAGCAAGAAGAAGGCATGGGAAGAGGTGGGGGAAGTGAAATTACTCTGTAGCTCTCATCTTATTAAGGAATTCTGAGATGGGGGAAATTAAGGCTTCATGAGGAAAGAAACAGTGCATCTTGATGGGGAAATAAATGGTAACTGACTTTTGAATAATGGTGGAGTAATATGTATTTGAATCAAAGAGCCAGGGAAGGGAAATTAGTTACAAGTGTAAAAGAAAGGTACGATAGATCTTCTTAATAGCAAAGGCAAAAGTGAAATGAATAGCAACATGATCAAAGCAGGAAAATAAGGGAAAGGAAACAGGACACCACAGTGTGCAACAAGCAATAAACATAAAGTTAGATGGAGGAACCGAAACCAAATACGTTCATGATTCCCCTAAATGTAAATGACTGAACTTCCAGCAGTTGCTGGAATTGCTAGAATGGTCAGCAACTCTCAGGATTAACAAACAAAATCCCACATGCTGTTTGTTAAATCATGCTTAAAACAAAATAATAAAAGCTGAACAAAACAATAGTGTTTGTGGTTTTCAAAACTCAATATGTTTAACGTGTCATTTTTCCCCAAAACTGATCTTGTGGAATTTGGCAAGGTGATTTTGAAATCATATGGAAAAATTGAATGCTGAGAAGAGTCAAGACACTCTTGAAATGGAAGAACATGGTGAGAGGACTTGATATATTTACCAATCTGTGGCCAACATCACACTGGCTTTATAATAGTCTTTTGATACCCAGAAGATGAAGACAGCAGAATGGAAAAAATCCACAAACAGAGAGATTACTGTAGAGCAATGGGGAAAAAACATTCATTTTTAAGTAAATGATTCTAGAACAATATAGTATTCATACAGAAGCAAAAATTAGAATTAGATTTTGCCCTCACACCACTCACAAAAAGCAACTTTAGGTGTATTATAGAGTTAAATGTGAAAAGCAAAACTTATAAAACTTTAAAAAAATAATTTGGGAGCATATGTTCATGACCTTTGATATAGGAAAAGGCTTCTTAAACAGACACAAAATATACTAATGACAAAAAAATGAGATTGATAAATTTCACCACATCAAAATTAGAAAATGAAACATACCATATACAACTTAGAGGCCACAAAGTGGGAGGCTACACTTGCAACACACATAACTAACAAATGATTTCTACCCAGAATATGTAAAGAGCTCTTTCAAACATATAGATAGGTAGATAGATAGATAGATAGATAGATAGATAGATAGATAGATAGATAGGATAGATACTATAATCCATCTTTCTATCTATCTATCTAAAATAGCCTAACAGAAAAACGAACAAAACATTTGAACAGAAACATTTTAGAGAAACTATCTTCCCTCTGCTCCTTCCATGAGCCCCTATTAACCCCTTACCAGGAGGTTTCCTTTTCTTAGAGGGCATTTCTCAGATTCAGCTGATGGATGCTCAGTTTATAGGTGTGTAGACGGTGGGATAGGGGTTGAGAAGGAAATTTCCCGGTGGTTGCTATGAATGCAGTCTTCTAATTCATTTCCCTTAACTCTTTAACTATGTGTTCTCTGCAACTGGCCTCTCTTGAGAAATGGGTCATAATTCTCCATTCATCTGGCTGGGTAAGAATTCCCAAAGTCAAAACTTGTGGGGAGAGTACCAGAATATTGACTTTGGCTGTAGGTCCAAGCTATTCTTTCCGATAATTTAGCAGATATCAAGTTATCTCACCAAAGCTTGCATCTGATTCTCAATCGACGCAACTTCCAGGTAAGAAGTGTATGAGGGGGTTCTCCCTGCAAACCCCAAGAATGCCCTAAAACATGTCACGGCCAGTGCACCTGGGCACCTGAGATGCCCGAAATGCACTTCCAGGTTGTTCCCAGCTACGTGCAGTAGTCACCTTCCCTTATCACCAGAACTGTAGGAAAATTCTACTATCTAATAATAGAAATGGATGCCTTGAGCAAAACATTCCTTGGGAAATAAGTGAGGAGAGGAGAAATGTCCATGAAAGGAGGTGGGAAAGGAAGACAGAAGCAGAGGTGCGTGGGACGATGGTGGGAGAGCCAGTGGAGGGGAGGAACTACAGCCTTTGCCATGAGGAGAATGCAGGCACCTCTCTCCCACCTTCTAGAAATCCACAAAAAGTCCTAGGGAAGGCATTGACTTGACTTTTTGCAGCCAACTGGGTACCTTAAAATTTTTTGTTTTTGTTAAAGAAAGATGACTTCATTTTATTTTTTACATATTCATTTCACTTTAGTGAATTCCACAAAAAAAGACTTTAGATGGTCAAAAGTTTGGGGGTTTTAGGTTGCATGTAAGAAGATACATTACATCAACTTAAATGAAAAATTGCTGGAATCAAAATTATCCATGTGGGCTTCCCTGGTGGCGCAGTGGTTGAGAGTCCGCCTGACAATGCAGGGGACTCGGGTTCGTGCCCCGGTCCGGGAGGATCCCACGTGCCGCGGAGCGGCTGGGCCCGTGAGCCGTGGCCGCTGAGCCTGCGCGTCCGGAGTCTGTGCTCCGCAATGGGAGAGGCCACAACAGTGAGAGGCCCGCGTACCGCAAAAAAAAAAAAAAAAAAAAAAAAATTATCCATGTGATGTATTTTATCCTTGGAAAATAATAAAATACTAAATAAGATAAACATTAAAATTATTAAAATGAATGAATGAATCAATGCTATGCACAGAAATACCAAAAAGAAAGAACAGCAAAAGGGTAAATATGGTTTTTTAGTGTTTCTCAATGGGAAAGAACTCAAGAGGCCATTTGGAATCATGTGTGGTGGTGGCAGTGGTAGCAGGATTGGTTGTCAGAATGACATAAACTATTACTGCCATTGGTTTTGGGGGATCCGAAAATGTAAACATCCTGCAATACATGTGACGGTCTCCAACAAGGTACTGTCTCATAATACAAGTAACTCTCTTGGTGAAAAACACAGTTTGGGTGTTTTTTTCCTACTTTTCCATATTTTCCAAATTATTTTCACAAGCCTATTCTCTTTGTTAACAAACATTAAAGTGCACCTATTCTATAATTTGAAAATGTAAAAAAAATAGAAAAGGAAAAACTATAAACAAAGTAAAGATAAAAAGAATCATCTGTATTTTCACTGCCAAGAGATAACACTATTCACATCTTGGCTACTATCATTTTAAAATTTGTGATGGACAGATCTCCTATCTCCATGCACTCCACCATGTGACTTTGGAACTCCTCTCAAGACGTCAGTATGCATTTCTCCACCCCATGTGACTTGCTTTGGCCAAAACCCAAGGCAGAAGTGATGGCCTGTCCATTCTGAGTGAAGCCTCAGGAGGTCTTGCATACTTTGGCCTCTGCCTCATCATGAGAACAAGCTTGGGCTCTTCTGATGGAGGAAGAGAGACATGTGGAACAGAGTCAAGTAACCCCAGGACACCTGTTGCGAGGAACATAAGGCTGAAGGGGTGCTTTGTAACCGTTTCCCCAAACCGGAAAGGATGTGGGGATAAGCTATAGGAAAGAGTTTATGATAGTTCTTCACAGAATCCCAATAGAAACAAGACCTCTAGGAAATGGGCTTCTGGGTCAGGAAGAAGACTGTTCCCATGGTCAGCTTCTTACCAAGCTTCTTTGGTTTGTCTAGACCCCTGAATGTTGCCCCAGGGTGTGTCGGTGAGGGGCATCTAGCCTCTGTTCTCATGGAGTCAGCAGCCTGCATTCCATGCCCACATCCAAGTATTTGAAACCACACAGAAAGCACGGCTCCTACGTATGGTTGCGCAGAAGCTTTGGGGGTGACTGCCATACCTTTGACATGGTAGATTTGCATATTATGATGTTACTTTGCAACAAATGAGAGGAAAATGTCTTCAGGAAGAGCCCCTTTTCCTGATCTGCCCATCAGTGGTACCTATACTGGCACTGGGCAGAGTAGTAAATAGTTTGGGACAATGGTGCCCTTTGCTCTGATGGTCTAGAGAAATGAGACACCTCAGTACAGACACTTCAAAGACTGATTGGCCTTGGTGTAGCTGAGGCTCTACGCATGGTCCAATATAGTAGCCACTAGCTATAAATGGGTATTAGAATTTAAATTGAAAATTTGAAGACTTAAATACAAGAAAAACTCAGCTCTTCAGTCTCACTGGCCATGTTTCAAGTACACAATAGCCACATGGGGTTAACGGCATTATCCTATTATCAAAGGGACAGTGCAGATATAGACCATTTCCTTCATTGGCAGAAAGTCCTACTGGACAGTGTTGTTGATAAATAGCCAGAAAGACTCCCTCTCCTGCCTGGAGGCAAGGAGATGAACTGGAGGGGCCCCTGTTGCTCTGGTTTCTAAAGGAAAAAAACCAAGGGAATACCCTTTCCAATGCGGTGCTCCAGGCAGAAATAGAGACACCAGGAAAACCCTCCCACACTTGAGTGCCTTCGCCCACATTATTTTACACAAGCACTTTATTGGGGTCTGCTGTTGCTCTATGTCACCCACCTAAATTCAGAGTGAATGTCCCACCATTCAGAATAATTACATGAGCGAGAGCCCCAGATGTATGTGCAGGGCTCCTGTGAAGTGAAATCCAGTCTTAGTACATTGCGTTTAATACAAATGCATTTCAAAAACAGTGGTTTCAATTGTTGTAAACTACAGAAACACATGGAGAATCCCTGGAGAAACAGATGTTAGATCTTCTGATAGCAGTAAAACATCCCCTCTCCCTCCAAAATCTTGTAAATATGAGCAAACTTGACTAATATAGTAGTTGGCAGTTAAAGAGATAGGAATGCACGGTGGATGTCATTTGGCTTTATAAAATAGTGGCATGAGTGTCATTAAAAAAGAAATATTCTTTTAAATGTCTGTTATTTAGTTTTAAAATGAAAAAAAATATTGAATAGTTAAACTTTATTAAGTGTAAAATTGGTTTTTAGAGTGCTTTGGAATGTTAGCTACCAGGAAGCAAAACTTGAGAAGTCATTGGAAGCAGCTGCTGTTTAAACAACAAAAAAAATTCAAAAGGCTAATTTTTAGGACCAAGTCCAAGGTGAAGCCTTTGGGTCAATTGAAAAGGCTGTTGTTGGTACAGGCCTTACATCCCAGGGAGCTCTACACATATGCACAAATATAAATATACATATTTAATTTTTGAAATTGTAAGAAAGTTGGGAGACATGATGTTCAATGCAAAATCTTACAGGATACAGCATTCATTTCTACTAGATTCAAGAGGAAGTATCTGTAAACGGGTTCATAACTTACAACTGGACTCCTGAAACTGATGTAATCATTTTAACTTTTGTCTCTTTGGCCTCCATCTGTAGCCGGCTGCACTGGCTGCACTTAGTAAATAAATGTCACAATGGAGAATAAGAGAGACCCAGCTCATGGGACAGAACCCCCAGGTCTTTAAGGGCCCTCCCTCCTTTGCTCACCTGCAGGGATTGGTTCAGACTCCGTTGGCATCCATGACACTTTCCAATGTGAGGGTCTCTTGCCTCCAAGCCCTGGGTGTCTGAAGGACAGGGCTGTATATTGTTCTCCTTTTCCTCCTCACCACCCGGTGTGCTACTCTCCTGCAGTAGATTCCATCAGAATAAATGAATGAATGAAAGAACGGATGAATGAATGAAGGGAGTGTCTTTATAGGTACATTTTTCTCAGGCTGTGAGACCTAGATATGGGAGCCATTGTTCAATCAGTTTGGAGGATTTTCTTAAGAGGCACTGTGGTTATTTACCTTCAGTCTTATAAACTGCTTTTTAAAATGATCCTGCTCTAGATCTTTGCCAAGTTAAAGGTGTGATCTAGTGCTAACACTGCAGCTAGGCTTCATTTTGTCACTTAGCACGGCTGTACTGACCATACCTGTGGTGGAAACTTCATGGAGTGACATTAACTCTGCCTAGAGGATTTAAGGATAAAGCCGATTCTCAGTAGTTTTGTCAACCAATAAACATTTGTCCGAGTACTTTTATTGATCATCTGCCATATGCCAAGGGTGTGCTGTCTCCTGTTTGCTCATTCAGATACTAGCAGCAGAATTGTCCACAATCTTAAAAAGCCAGGATTATCAAAGAGAAGATGGCTATTTTTTTCTGGGAGCACAAAATAAATGGCCTATCATTTTATTATTTAGCTACTTTCACATTTTGGTGAATAGTGATAGTAATAATTACCAAGTGTCTATATTAAAGAAAAACAAGTCAGCACTTTACAAATACTGGATTGTGCCATTATCAACGCATGTATCATTTTTCTAGAAATACAGAAATTTGATATTTGTCATTGAAACTGTCCACTGCAATTGAAAGGAGATAAATAATGGATGGTAACGCCACTTGTCCATGAAAATTCTGCAGAAACAAAACATTCACCAGTGATTCCTTTAATGTGGCCACTGAAGATTCATACACGATCGTGCTCCACATTTCCTTCTAATTACTGTGAACTTGATCCAGGCCACCCAAAGGGCAGAGCAAAAGGACTTTCCTGTCCTTTGTGCCTGGTTCTGGGTGGAAGAGCTGGAGTCCAGAGGGCCCCGGTGGCTTGAATGGGGGCCAGGCCTACCAGCGGTAGGTTTGTGCAGGGCAGTGCCTGAGGCAGGGCCGCTTGCCCATCTCTCGAAGGGAGAAGTGCAGCTCCTGGTCTCTGCTACCTGCCCTCTACCCACAGGTTCCACCCTGTTCATCTGGGCGAGTGTTGGTGTTTGCTTAGAAGGTGGAGCTAGTGTAGAACCCCTGTCCAGACCCCCTTGGGCGCACCCTGGAGGCCACCTGAAGAAGGTTCTGTTCAACCCAAAGTTTCCTACCTGAGGGTGTTCTAGGGACCCAGGAAGCATGTTCAGGGAGGGAGGACCAGAGAGCTGGAAGTTTCCAGCCCCAGGAGTCACCCTCGACCAATGAGCTGGTAGATATACACCCAAGCTGCTCAGCTCTTGATGGAACTTCCTGAGGGACACTACAAAGATGTTCACGGAACCCTGATGTCAGTGACTGAGCCTCAGTTTCCCACAGCACTAACCTCTTCACTGACAAGGCCTTTTTGGGGCTTTCCTTCCTTCTCTGTCTCGCTTCTGCCCACGTTCACTGCGCTTCCTGGTGTCACCTCCCACAAATGCCACTTGCCCCAAGAGCCTTGTCTGGGTGTGTGTTTTAGGGGAAACCCAAACCAAGTCACCCTCACCTGGACTAATGCCATCATGTGGTTAGGAACATGATGCTTCTGCTCTGTCCCCGCTGTTCCACCAAGAAAAGTATTTTGTCGTGTGTGAGCCCCCAGGAATGGAAGCCCGGCCTTTCCTGTCCTCTGCCCTGTCCTCAGGGTCCCCCACAGCAGTGGCTAATACCTGGGATGTGCCCACCTCTATAATGACCTGGCTGGGGACACCTGGGAGGCCCCAACCATGATCATTGGCCCCACGGGTAGCAGCACTGGGATCCTGCACAGTCTCACCACAGTGGGTACCCCAGGACACAGAGAGGGCCGGGGTCCATTCATCAGGACAAGCCGCAAGGTCTCTGGAGGCTATTTTGCTGACTGTGATGATTAAAACAAAAAAACAGAGAGAGAGGTCTGTCCTAGTTCAGGACATTTACCCCACAAAATTGCTTCTCATATGTTTTGTAGTGTGTCCAGAAAGGGGCATGTCTGGAAATGCTTGCTGACCAAGACACTATTTTAGAGCCTGCGACCCTGACTGGCTGTCCCCAGGCCACCTTTGCCCACTCAACACTACACACTTCTCCTCCCTCCCTCCCTTTTTTCTCCTGGCATTTCCCTTCCTTCCTTCCCTTCCTTCTTTCTTCTTTCTTTCTCTACTGCAATCTCCTTTCTTCAGAACCTCTTTCTGCCTTCTCTCTTCCCACACCAGAAACTGGTTTCCTAGTGGCCCTGGATTACCTGGAGCTCTGAAGACCATCTACCTCTGTCATGGAATCAATCCCATCTTAAAACTAGTAAAGAGGGAAAAAAGTCCCCCAAGTGTTCGCTTGGCCTCTTGTGTGACTCCGAATGGTTATTCCTCGGGGGAAGGGAAAGAGGTGGCTGGAGTTTGGCTGGTCCCTGAGGGCAGGGGGCACCTGGAAGGACTTCCTGGGAGCTGATTCGGAAGACAGGCCAGACCTCCTCTGGGCAAGGCAGGGCGTGGTTGGGAGAAGCTCCCCGACTCCCTCACCCGGCCCTGCCTCCTCTTTCTCTTGCTTCTCCTCTCCATCTGCCTTTCTTAACAAGGTCACAGCCCCTCTCAGTAGCAGATTCTGCACAAATGGGCGTGAGCCTGGTGGGAGAGTGCAGAGAGAAAGGGGAACTTCACTTCAAATTCGCTAAACATCTTAAACCTCTTCAGGGGTTTGAGGAAACCCGGGTTGTACTTTGCCAAGTACGTTTCCCCTTCATTTTCATACCCAAGTGTATTCTGAAGGAAATGAAATCCACATGTTTCTGATCATTTATACTTAAATCATCAAAATATTGCCTTTAAGGGGCTGTGTGTGTCAGGGAACCCATTGAACCTTTTTCTCAGCAGTGCTCACGGCCTCCTGGAAAGATAAACAGGAAGTGGTGATCTGGAGGGGGCAGCGGTGCTGACCCCAGGTTGGGCCTCCCCCAAGTGGACCTGGGTGGGGCCTCCGGGTGAGAGGCAGGAAGGTTTGCACCACCCAACATCTGGGCTCCATCCCTGGCCTGTGTCATTGGCTTGATTTTGGACATTGGACACAACCAGTTAACCTCAGGGCCCCCAGTGTCCACTTAAGTGGAACTGTTAGGAAACTATTCGATTAAGGGAATATCTGGGAGGGGAAATATAACGATTAAATGAAACTTAGAGTCATGTCCACCAAACACAATGTGCAGACCTAATATAGACCCTGCTTCAAACAATCTATCCTTTGTCTGCCTGTATTTTATTGGATTCTATGTCATATGTGTGTGTGTACTGAATCTTTGACAATATTAAGAAACTGTCATTAATTTGTTTTTAAATATTTTGGTTATATATATTTTAAAAATATTCCTTATCTTTTAGAAAACTTGCTGAACTGTCTTCCAATAATTTTATATCTTGATATCTGGGAGTTGCTTAAGAATAATTGGGATGGGGGAAGGAGGAAGTGGGTGGAGTGAGATGGAGGTAAAATAAGACTGGACATAAATTTGGTAGCTTTGAAGGTGGGTGAGGAGTGTCTGGGTCTTCAGTATGTTCTTCTCTTTACTTTTGTGTATGGCTTTAACTTTTTAAGATGTTTAACATGAAAAACTAAAAGTAGAACTTATGCTTCCCTGATAACAGGATGCTACAATGTGGAAATATATTGAACATACAAGATTAACATATCCCAGTGTATAAAGTTCAGAATTGTCTCTTGATAAGTCATAAACCCCAATAAAGGCAGATGCAATTTATTTCCATTGAACTATATGAGATGGCAGTATTTTGGGGGTGAAAAAATAGCTATTGTCAACTTCAAATGGTTCAACCTCAATAGCTCAGATCAACCATCATTACTGAGCTTTCCAGCTTGTGGCACCCTGTGTTTAATGAGGGGAACATAGCACCAGCCTCCGGGAATTTAGGGACCAGTGGGTGAGGAAACCAAGATTCTCAAAATAAGTGAGTGGAGCTGGTTCCAGAAGAGCTCAAACAGAGGTTTTAACAATGGAAAGTCATTTTCTGTATGAAGAAGGTACCCAGGGACATGGGCCTGGAAAGATAGGTCAGGTTTCCATGGGGATGAGATAGAGCTGCTCCCAAGGGGATGGCCTTCCTAAGCAAAGACACAAAAGAAGGCAAGTTTAACGGATATTTGGTGCTTAACAAATGATGAGTGAATTAATTATATAACACATAAATGGATCTTAGACTCTCTGGAAAGAATTTGAGAAGACTTTTGATTTAGTTTCAGAACCTATTAGCTGAGTGACCTTGAACATGTTCCTTAAATCTCTAAGTCTCAGTTTCCTCACCTAGAAAGTGGGGGAAGATAAACTTGTCTCACAAGATTCTTATAAGGATTAAATGAGGTGAGGTGAATAGAATTTCCCATGGTAGGTGCAGAAATGCCAAAGCCCAGACACAGACCCAATGCTGAAACTTGATCTAGAACTTGGGATGAATTCAAGTACAGGGCTAAAAAGATATTACGGAGCTAGGTTGTGTAGAAATCAGATTCTGGGTACAGGGGAACTGATTTTTTGACTATTCAATATTTAAACTGTTTTTTGTTTTATTTTGTTTATTTTTGTAAAAGCACATGGGTGTCTCTTTGGAAATGACTTCTACTCCTATGCCTGCAGTCTGGTGAGCTGTACACTAAGGTGTCTCAGCTCAACTAGCCAAGCAGCAGGCAGGTGGCCCAAGTGAGGCCAGCTAGACTCTGCTCCAAAGTGGCTGCACAAATTTAGGAAAGCCACTTGACCTCTCTGGGCATCAGTCTTGTATTTTGGAGATGATGACTCCTACCTGCATCTTTCACAGAACTGCCAGCAGACCTATTGAGAAAGGATACAGACACACCTTTGTTCTGTAAAAACACATCCCTGGGATGTCAAAAAACAATGACAGAAATCACTTAAGAGTGGTTCCCAGGAACATGATGTTGAGAAGGATCCTAACGCTGAATCTGGATTCTTCAAGAAAGAAGGCTTCTGATTGACTAGCGATGTCTACCCTGGGCACAGAAGCGTAGAGGAGGGCCTCGCTTGTCATAGACTTGATATCTGTTCTGTGTCCTCTCAGTGCTTTGTGTGAAATACAGATGTTTTATTTCCCTGTGGGAAGACAAACTCCTTCAGGGAAAGCTGTCTTGCTTCCAGAGCTCATGCAGTGGTGCATGAGGTTGGTGAACTGGTTTAAATGGGATATCTTCTATGTGGCATGTTTCCTGGAAAATGGAAAGCTCATCTCTGTTCAGCAGCAAAGAGTTGCCTTGTGCATCCAGTAACTTAACTAGTTCTGAGAGCTGTTACGAGGATTAAGTGAGTTAATAAACATGTGTTGCTTAAAAGAAGGCCCCACCCAGAGCAAGAACTAAAGAAATATCAGCTGTAAAAAGATCTTATTGTGTTTAGGGTATTGTTCTTGCAGCTACCTGGGTGTCTCCTCCAAGAGCTTATGGAACCTAAAACGTGAAGCTTCAGATCAGCCTCTCCTGCAATTTTACGCAGGGTAGTTTATGCCCATTTCCTGAAGCCCCGAGAAGCAGAGACCCCTCTAAAGTTTTATCAAAGAATCCCTACTTTCTCCAAGACATACTCAGTAAATCTGCAGAAATTCCTGCTTGTGTGAACTTTTTTTCTTCTTGCAAAGTTAGATACACAACAAGGGAAAAGTGTAACCTGGAGAAGGAAATTCCTTAAAAATGTCCTAGGGTGTTTCTATACTGCACACCTGAAACACAGCCCAGGCCAAATTGGATTTTACTGGACCATTCGTCTATGCAGGTTAAACTTTAGAGAATCATGGAAAGAGGGGGTTTTGGGGAAGCACACTGAGCAGGCTTGTTCTGAGTACTTTCAAGAAAATGGTCAGTTCAGTTATCTGATTGTGTGGCCAGCTGGACCATAGGATGCTACCCAGGCCCAGGGCTAAGCTGAGGACTGTGTCTCTCCTTGAACGAGAAGCATGGGTGCCTATGGGGATGACAGTTGACCCAGGAGTGCTCAGATAGTCTTTGCCCAGAGTGGATACCAGGCAGAGTGGAAGGGACTGTTCACACCGTGACTCTCTCTGACCTCACCTTGTCCTTGGCAGTTTCTTTGTGAGCACTGGAATCAAGGGAGAGATTATCCCTCTAAGGCTCGGTCACCAACCACCAGCAAAGACACTCACCCCAGGTGTAGTGGGAACCCTCATGCTACACATGAGAAAACAGACCCAAGAGAGAGAAGGGCTCACCCACAGCACATGAGACTCAGCGGCACAGTGAAGGAAAGAAGAGGGCAGGCCTCACTTAGGGTCTCCTGTGATAAGTGGTCATCAGTGACACTTAGGGACCCACTGCAGGCCAGGCCCACTCATGGGAACCTAGGCGACATGGTGGACAGCCTTACAGAAACACCTCACCTTTCTTCCAGCTGATGCTCGTGTCTCCAAACCAGCAAGCTAAAATGTGCATACATTTCTCATATTTATTAAAGCAAATAGCTTGTAGTGTTTTCCTCTTCTCCCCAGACTGTCCTGCCCATGTCCATACTGAGTGAGGGGCCCTTCTGGCTCCCTCCAACACTATTCTGCCAAACCAGCCTCCTTCCTTGTCCAACCAGCCCACTGCTCACCCCAAATTGCATCCTTACTTCAAATGGGCCCCTGGGTAACATAGGGAGAGAGCTGAGATTACAGTCCAGCTAATGGCTGTGCCCTGCTCATCTGGCCCCACTCCTTAAGAGTGAACATCCTTGGGTCTCACCTGATGGGGCATGCTTAGGACCACTTTTCAGACCCCAGCTCGGGGATATGACCCAGACACTTTCATTCTCATCAAATACAACCAGAAGCTGATCATTTCCTTCACAGAAAATCTGCCAACTAATGTTGTTCAAGCCTGTTTTGCCTCTGGTCCCACAATAGGCCTTACCGGATACCCAGTACTGTCCGGGGTGCGTGTTGAGAGGCAGGACACATGACACCATGCTGGTGCCTTAGAGTCATCATGCCTTTTAGTTTTGATAACAATCTGCTGAGATAAAGTTTACTATACCCACTTATGAATAGGTTAACTGAGTCTCGGAGATGTTAAGACACTTGACCAAAGTGTCAATTGCAGTGAGCGAGTAGCAGAGCCTGGGACTCTGCCAGCCTCCCCTGCCTGAGTACTTTCACCTCCTCCCTGCAGAGGTGAGACAGGAGCCGGGCCAGCACAGGGGAGGTGGGGGGAAGAGCAGTAGTGGGGGTAGGAAAGTGGAGGCTTCCAAATTGTCCTTTGTTATATACTAGGCTTTGTCTTCAATACCATTTGGAGGTTCAAAGGAAGCCAGAATCCTTCTCCTTTCCTCCTCCAAAATGCTACACTTTTCCATTGAACCTATATTTCAAAAAAGAGAGAGTAAGAATGAGAGAAAGAAGAGAAGAAAGGGAGAAGCAGACCAAAGAGGGCAGAGCCTCAATCTGAGCTTATTTTGGGACATTAGGTTGTGTAATTTAAGGCAGCCCAAAGAGTTTGCTCGCTAGACAATGTCTGTCGCATGGCTTCAGTTCAACAACTTTAACATAAACCATGGAGTGCTTTAATCTACTTCTTCTTTCCTGTTCTTGTTGTTTTTGTTTTTGTTTTTTAATTTGGGATGGCAAAGTCCAATCCCAGCCCACATCCCAGCTTCAGGTAAAACTGGCACTTATTTAGCTGCTGCTCTGTACTCCCAGGATATTGTGAGTTCCAAGGGCTCAGACAAGTTGCTGAGGGTCACAGCATAGGCAAGGCAAAGGGGCCTCAGTTTGGGCCTGACTTCCAGGAAGAGAACAGTGGGTATATGCTTCCCTTTCTACCCTAATGACACCCACAGACATGAGGCTTCCATCTTTTGGTCCATTGCATTCTAAAGGTTCAACTCATAACAACTCTAAAGAACTTACATGCATGAAGTGAAGGGTTTGCAAGAGCAAGAAATAGTTATAGAGCAATACAGCAAGCTCCTCTCACTGCTCACAGCACCCCGATATTTAAAAACAAAAGGATAATCAGAAGAGAAATGAAGGTTTTATGTCAGATCTTCATGGTACCACACTAGATAACTCCCAATTTTTCAAATTGTCACAGCTGAGTTTATCCTGCTAGATGAAACAGATATATGCAAATAATTCTGCTAATTGGAACATCGAATGCCCTTGCACTTCTCTATTGTTCCCTCACTCTTCCCATCTTGAGCTGCGGTCCACACTGGGCACCTGCGCAGGGCTCCCTCGGACAGCCAACCTGACTCTGCTCTCTGTGGTGACTTCCACGTCATAGAAGCTTGGCTGGTGTCTGCTGATTACATAAATGGACGAGTGCATCAACCACAAAGGGAGGCCTAGGGATGGTCGACCCAGTTTTTAATTCTGTTTTGTACCCAAAGCCATAGTTACTGTGATGGGATAGATTTTACAAATGATTATACAGCTTTTGACAATTGCATTGTATAAAATTGTATGAAAGATCATGCCTTGGTCTGCTTTCAACATGCAGGACCCTGGAAAGAGGACTTGGAGTTGACTGTTTTCTTCACTCCGTCCATCAGGAAAATTTCCATTGCCTGGGTGTGGTCCTGAGGACAATTCAGAATCTCTGAGCTCTGCACATTTGCTAATTCTGAGTGTCTGGAGTGCTAACGGTGACAATGTCTTTTCAGTTGCACTTCTGATGTAGCTGTGGTCTGTGTGGTGGGTGTTCTTTCAAGGATCTGTAGTGGGGTGATAGTGCCTCCACAGGAGAGCTCCTTCACAGTGGAGAACAAGGGCTTCCAGAACAAAATGAGGTGAGGAATGAGCCCCAGGCCTGGACCTTGCTGGGGGCCTCCCACAGCTTGGTTCCCCTATCTGGGAAAAGCCAGATTTGTGGCGTAGGGCTTACAATTGAAATGTTCAGCATTACAGATTTTTCCTCCAAATGTCAAGAAACTTACCTAAGAGAAAATTCCAAATCATATAATTCCAGCTGCTCTCAGGAGTCTGTTCCTAAGAAAGTGTGCATTCTGGTAGCAAAAACCCAAGTTGGAAATGACAAATTGTAAACAACAACAACAAAACCTATAGTCTTCTGCACAATCGATTCCTGAACAATAGATTTCAGCATACCCACTTTAGGTGATTATTTTCTCAATGCATCTAATAAGAGAACCCCCAAAATCTAACAGAAAGCCAAGGATATGAATTGGTGAGGTTGTGTGGGAAGCTGGCATTGCTGTCTCTTGTCCAAGAGCCTGGTTTCTTACAGGTTCTGCTCAGTGTGTTGTCCTGAGAGAGAGATGAAAGGAACATAAGAATTTCTGTGTGTAGATGTCCCGTGTGCACAGATATTCACACCATGACCACTGCACAGGACCAGCAAGACCTGTTGCCCAGACTGCCATTGTGAGCTAGGGCTCTCACAATCAGATTGGAGTCCATGCCCAGAGGTCTTAGGTAGTTTCCAAACCTCCAGGGAGGTGCCTTGGAAGTCACTCCAAGAGGATCTTTCCTGCGAGATTCCCCAGTTTTCTGTAGGGCAAATTCTTCCTGGTCAAGAAAAAAATCCAACAGGCACAAGAAAACATGTTCAACATCACTAATTATTAGAGAAATGCAAATCAAAACTACAATGAGGTACCACCTCACACCGGTCAGAATGGCCACCACCAAAAAAGTCTACAAATAAGAAATGCTGGAGATGGTGTGGAAAAAAAGAACCCTCCTACACTGTTGGTGGGAAATGTAAATTGGTACAAAGTCTATGGAGAACAGTATGGAGGTTCCTTAATAAAACTAAAAATAGAGCTACCATATGATCCAGCAATCCCACTTCTGGGCATATATCTGGAGAAAACTCTAATTCAAAAAGATACATACATCCCAATGTTTATTGCAGCACTGTTTACAATAGCCAAGACATGGAAGCAACCTGAATCTTCATCGAGAGATGAATGAATAAAGAAGATGTGGTACATATATAAAATGGAATATTACTCATCCATAAAAAAGAATGAAATAATGCCATTTTAAACAACATGGATGGACCTACAGATCATGATACTACATGAAGTAAGAAGACAAATATGATATTGCTTACCTGTGGAATCTAAAAAAGAAAAATGTACTTATTTACAAAACAGAAATAAATCCACAGACATAGAAAACAAACTTATGGTTACTAAAGGGGAAAAGACAGGGGGATTGATAAATTAGGAGTTTGGGATTAACATATACACACTACTATATATAAAACAGACAACCAACAAGCACCTACTGTACAGCACAGAGAACTATATTTAATATTTTGTGATAACATATAATGGAAAAGAATATGAAAAAGAATATCTATCTATCTATCTATCTATCTATCTATCTATCTATCTATCTATCTATCTACATCTGAATCACTGTGCTGTACACCTGAAACCAACACAACCTTGTAAATCAACTATACTTCAATAAAAAATAAAGATGCAAGTCCAAACCAAGGGCTCTGATCAGGCTCAAAGTAATCATGATTACCCACAAGGCATGGATGAAAATTTGAAATCAACATTTAGATTTTAATTAAATCATTTTGGGATTATATGTTATAGGATCTTTCCCATAATATTTTAAAACTTACAGAGAATTTATAGACATATTTTCCCCTTTAACTGCCTTGGTGTTCTCATCTGTAGAAGCTGAATAATGGTCCCTGCTCAACTACTAGAATCTGGGGGAGATTTAATAGAATTTCCCACTGTCATACAGATAACTGGTGCCATGCTAGGAGTGGGAGCCACATGATCCTTTTTAGGTCCACTACATTCCACCCAAGCCAGTGCTCCACAGTTCAGGGAGCAGCGATTCAAAGGAACGGTCCCTCTCTCTTTTCCAAGGTAGACATCAGAGCAATTGCCCGTAAGGGTGTGGGAGGAGTAAGGTGGAAAACACTAGTCATTCTATCTCTCTGGCAGACAAGATGCCCAGTGACAGCCATCCCCTGTGGTCCCAAATCTGCCCGCAGCTCAGATGGTTGGTGGGGTGAGGGGAGGAGGAGAGGAATGCAGAACTGGCAGAGTAACATGGCTCAGGGAACAGTGTCAGGACTGGAGGACTGACAGGGCATGGCACCCTGCTCTGGGTCCAGGGCATTGGATCCACCATGCAGCATTTCATTACACTCCCCTGGTTGCTATGTCTTTAGCTCGTTCCTTTGGTATTTTCTAGACCATTTCAAATATTCATCTTGAAACAAAGACAAAACTTTTGATTACTATTTGAGTGAGAGAGACCAGCTTTCCCATCATTTTTAGAACCTGAGTTAAAAACAACAAATTATCTTGAGGACAACTCTCTACTATGCCCACCCCCCAACACATATGTGGGAATCCTAGAGTCTTGGGATTATCATCAAATCTGGAGGCTTTCAAATTTTAGCAATAGAATTCATCTAAAAAAGAAAATCATATGTCAAATCCTGATATACAAAACAGTTAAAAGTGGGACTGTTCTGATTAAAGCAGAGACAGAGTTTGAGATGTCCAACACCTCACCTCTGTCTTTTCCCCCCAGAAGTGTCCTCTATGACTTTGAGATTCTCTGCCTTTATTCTTTCTTAGATCTCTCTATCTTCCCTCCATCCACATGGCCAGATGTGAAAGATTTCAAGATGGTAAAGACATAATATGGAGGGAGCCTGAATCCCTGAGTCACCACCTGGAAGAAACTTCCCACAAGATCTGTCTAACCCACACTGGATTTTGAACAAAAAATGAACTTTGGTTAATGTCTGTCTTCTCAACTAGGCAGCAAGTCCTCTGAAGGCAGGAATCTTGTGCTTTTATTAGTCAGGATAATTCATGCTAGCTTCTGTAACAAACAATCCCCCAAGTCATTGGCTAAACACAATAAGAGAATCACCCCCTACTGCTACCTCCCTATCACACAGAGTCATTGTTTCTTACGTGGATGATTGCAAAGGTCTCCCAGCTAGTGTTCTCATCACTGAAGCCACATGATCCCTTGAATCCATGGCACTCCTCTGCCAGAACCCTCCATAGCTCCCATCTCACTCAGAGCAGAATCCTATGTGGCCTCATTGTCTGGCTTACAGACACCTCTCACTCACTCAGCTTCCACACTACTGGCCTCTTTGCTCTTTCTAAACAAGTCAAAAGAACCCCATCTCAAAAGGCGTTTGTACTTTCTCATCTTCCCGTCTAGAACATTCCTTCGCCAAATACTGTCATAGCACCCATCCTCAGTGCATTCCAGTCTCTGCTGCAGTGTCCTTTGTCAGAGAGGCCTGTGCTGAGCACTCTGTATGAAGAAGCCCTCTCTTCCTCAGCCCGCCTGTCCTCCCTTTGTTGTGCTGTTGCCCCATCTCCACTCTCCCTTCCATCACAAGCTCCATGAGGGCAGAGACTTTATCTTGTAGTCATTGCTCTTTGGGGCAGTGCAAATAATAGGCACTCAATAAGTATGTGTTGAATGAAAGAAAAATCAAATGAGGAATGTATAATCATAAAGACATAAGAGCTTCTAAAGACAGAATTGTGGCGTAAGACAGCATTTAATAAAAAATAAAACCTGTCGTGGAATAGGAGTCAGAGAGAGCTTCACTGGGATATCTGAGCCTGTGGCCACCATTTTGGCTTCAACAAATGACTTCAAAGAGTTCTAAGACCTCAGGGCATGCAGGATGCTTAGGAGGCATGAACTGCCTGGAGGAGATAGGATTCTGGACCAGCTTTGCCTTCAAGTGGCTGAGTTTGCACAGTGTAGCAACACTTCTTTCCAAGCACTTATATATTTTTTTCCTCATGTGCAAAAGATAAATGTTAAGCAAGGGCTTACCACAGGGTTAGAAAGAGCCTGCTATGTACTCAGGATGAGATGTATTCTTGCTCAGCTCCCCTGCGGAGTTTGCACTCCCCGGGAGTCAGGCTTTTTTGTTCCATGGGCCACTACCCTGTTCCTAGTCATGGCTGAGGGCCAGGAGGTGGCCTTGGAATAGATGGGTTGGGCCCATCTGATTTTCTGCCTTGGGAATATGAAGTCAAAAACATGAAAATTGCTGAGTGTATAAAATTGTTCAGAGGGAGAATTCTGAGGTGGAAGAGATTATAAAGCAGTTTTTTCTGCTAATTATTATTGAAATCAGTGTCTTCAAGGGATTATGGACAGGTCCCCAAAGGCTCTGAAGAGACTGAGGGAGAACATGTGAGGAAGGGGAAGTTGCACCACGTGTGTTCTCCTGCCACCAGGGCCGGGAGGGGCTTCAAGGGCGTACTTGTGGGTTATCAGACAGCACAGGGTTGACCGGGGGGCTGGCCTGCGTGTGCCACACACAACTCACTGCTGCTTCCACTCCACACTGAGGAGCAAAAGCATGTGCAAATGAGTAAACAGTCATGTCTCTTGGCCCTCCTGCGGAGAGGTCTGGGGAAAGCTTGGAAGACCCTATAGCCATGAGATCATGAGGAAGAACTTGAGGATGAATGAATGTGTTAAATGTAAACTTTACACCCGAGAAAGGCCCTCTGGCCTCTTGGTCAATGTCCTGATTTACCTCCCCTGGCAGGAGCTATACCCAAGGAGATACAGTGTTCTCTGTTCAGGCCCCGGGTAAGGTGACTTGGAAGAAAGTTCTCTAGGTCCTTCCTCTCACTGGGGGGTTGAGCTCTGAAAGGAGGCAGCACATGGGTCAGGAAGGAAAGAACTAAGATTCCTGCAGTCGTGGAACCCAGAGGCTGAGCTGGGGTCCCAGCAGGCCAAAGGTAAAGGAAGGAGTGAGACAGAGACCGGGGAGGGTGGGCAACTGTTTGATGATGAAGAAGATGATGATATTAATAATATTAAATAATTAACACATTTTGTCTGCATTCCTGGATGCATGGCTCCAACTTTTGTTCTCTTATTTCTACACTATGTTGCTCTTGCTATAAAGAAAGGAAAAAGGAAGCAGATATGCAGAGAATAATGACAATCATACTAATTCTAGGTAGTGTTTATTGAACACTCACCACGTGGCAGGTAGTCTTATAAGCAGTTTATATATTCATCCACTTAACAATGCTAGCATTATCAACCCTCATTTTGCAGGTAAGGAATTTGGGAGAAAGAAAGAAAGGAATAAAGGAAGGAAGGAAGGAAGGGAGGGAGAAAAAATAAGGAGGGAATGGAGGAAGGAAAGGAAGAAAATAAGGAGGGAAAGAAGGAAGGAAGGAAGGGAGAAAAAAGAGGGAGGGAAGGAAGGAATGAAGGGAGGGAGGGAGGGAGGGAGGACTTACTCCTGCTTAAACAACTAATAAATCAACAAGTCAAAATTCAGACCAGGTAGTTTGACTCCTGAGGCCATGTTCTCAACAGTATGAAACTGTCAGCCAGGATTTTGCTGTTTCGGCCCTACAATACAGCATTTCTCTGCGATTCAACCTAGAGCCGTGCATATTTGACCTCAGAGCCTAACTCCATAGACTCCTCCTGCTGAAGCCCACAGGCCCCCTTGTTCCAGGGTCTTGTGGCTCCTGAAGTTGTGTTTTTCTGGACTTTCTTCTGATACCTCTTCAGTACCTGTACAGATGTGAATTTGCAGCTCCAGGCTCAAAAACCAGAAGTATCTCATTTCTCAATATTATTCTCATCAAAGATATTAGACCCTTAATTCCTGATCACTTCATTCAATAGAAAGACACCATTTCAGGTATTTTATACATCTCTTTGCTACTTAACAAACCTCCTCATAGTCAGGCAAAGCCTCTGAGATGTTACACAAAGCAAAGTGTCCCAGGAAGGGGCCTCCTTTCTTCTCTCCACAACGGTTACCGCTAAGATGCCCGTGGTCCACCTTGACATGGTCCCTTGTCGTCTGTTACGTCCGCCGCTCCCGTGTTCCATTGCCAAGGCTGAGGACCACAGGACTTGGCTGTATCCCCACCAGGTGCCCCATGAAGCCATCCCCTTCAAGGTCTTACCAGCTCCAGGCATGGTCAACGAGCAAGGGGGCCACGCTGGCCACCTGAGGACCACCGAGTTCTGTCCTCTTTCTGGCCTGAGGGACTCTCTGTCTCCCTAGATGCTTTCCAGGGTCTCGACCTCCCTTAAGAAACCCCCACTGCAGACACAATCCTCATGACTTGAGCTTTCATAAAACAAAGGAAGAGGGATTACCCCCAGCTTTAAACATGCACATGTACCCGAAAAAGAAAATTCGAAGTGCCCGGTTTGCTTTTGGAAGTGAAGTGCAGTGGCGAGAGAAAAGTGCAAAGAACAGAATTCAACTCCCATCCCATTTAGGCTCCCAGTAAGCCTCCTTTTCTGGTGCATGTTTGGGTGGGGTTCTGTTCATTGTGATCAAAATCACGGAACCAAAATGTGGTTTCAGGAACTCTCCCCTTTCTTCTCTGGAACGTTCCTCTCAGCCTCCTCCTTCTGGATCTCTAAGACATACCATGGACTAATGCTGCCTCTTCCATTTAGCTGACCTACGCATTCACGTGTCACCTCCCACCTCATGATTGCGTGTTGCAGATGACAGTCTGCAGGGATCAATGACATATACAATTGCAATTGTTTGTCTGGTCTGGGGCTCCTGGAGGGAAGAGCAGGTTGGGTGTCAGACCCCTTTTTGCTTCTTCAAATTACGTCCCAGCATTGTTTCTGTCCTTCTCAGGGAAAGAACCCTACAGAATTCCATTTTCTTTGCCCAAAACAGTGAAAAAGCAGGTGTCACCCTCTGGCTCAAGTGTGACTTGAGACCTGCCTGGCATCTCCTTTGGTATGGAGGCACAGTGATCTTGCTGGGCTCATGGCTCCTGGCAACCCCGCTCTGTACTATCTGACACAGAGGGCATTTCCCTGAAGAATTACCCATGCACAGATAATCAAATAAATCTTTGTCTCACTACCTGCAGTCGAGAAGCCCTGCCAAGTGTCCCAGGTCACAGCACAGAGCAGATTAAGGCCCAGAATCATGGGTGGAATGGACGGCTCTGTGCAGCCGTCTGGGGCCACACTGATGCACAAGGTGGTCCTTCTGACCAGGCTGGGGCTTTGGGGGACATATCGATCACCAATTCCAGTACCCAGGTGAGCTTCAAGGCAGGGGGCAAAGCGTCAAGTTGGTGGGGAGAGGAGAAATGAGGAAATAAATCAGCTTCCTTCAGGGAAATTAAAGATCTTGCTTTCCTAAAATCCCACTCTCTGGGAAAGGGCCGAATGAGGGGTCACCCAATGTCTGTCCCATCCCCCAAGATAGCAGGGGATGCTTCTTCCCTCTTTCCTGACAGAGTGCTATCACAAACTGGGAACCAGATGGCTGCCTTTATATTTCTTTTTTTCTTTCTTCTTCTTCTTCTTTTTTTTTTTTTTTTTTTTTTGCTGCAATACTAAAGCCACCATAAAAAAGCAAAGTTGAACAGACAGAGCTAATAATATAATCATTCAAAACACCTGCAAACAGTGCAGATGGGCAATTTCTGTCTGCAGAATCATCGGTGAAAGACCGCCTCCCCATATGGGCAGTTCCAGAAGCTCAGCATTGCCCAGGCTCTGTCCCTTACCTTAAGAAAACCTGCACAGAGCATATGCATGCTTTTTATAGTCGAGCTGAAGAATTGGTGGCTGATTATTTATGTCCTTCTGGTATGTCTTGGAGCTGGGCAACCTGTGAAGGGTCTGTCCATTCCAGCTCCCTAGGTGTAGAGGGGCCCAGGGGAGGCCAGGGACCCAGGATGCAGCCACGTGCTCAGCCTGGCCACAAACAATGGCTATTGTCTGAGAATGGGTCCATCACCATTGCCAGCATCTACCTGCTTCCTTGAAATAAACAGTCCTCAAAATCCAAGAGCCCTGCTTTCCATTTCTCACTGAAAGCACAAAATGTGAATGTGTAGAGAAAGAAATTTTACTATGCAAAGCTTCATTTTGTTCTCTGTCGGAGCAGGGTTCCTCTCTCTGCTGCTCCCGGTTTCTTGCAATGGAACTCAATTCTCAGGAATAAAGTGAGTCACTGGGAGCCTGTGAAGGAGACAGGCCACCCCCTCAACCACAGGGTCAGTCCTTAGCAATCAGCCCCTCCCCTCAGCCCCACCTGTTTGACAGGAAAGATGATTTTCCCAAGGCGGCAGAGGCAGGGCTGCTCTCCCCATGTGCAACCGTGCACGGCGCTCTGGGGCCCCTCTCACCTCTCCTCCCGACACTGAGTTTGTCCCATGCCTCACAGTGTCAGTTTCCCTGGGGGGGAGCACAGATGGACGGGAGGGTGGGCCAGAACTAACGGTGAAGCATGCCTGCCAACCACACAGAGCAGCAAAATGTCTGACTTCTTTCAGGCAAGTTGGGCAATTGCTGAGTGGCCGTGAGTGTCAGGCACTGCACTGGACCCTCACGGGAGCAAGAAATGGACGAGACTGGGTTTCCATCTTCAGAGAGCTCACAGGTCACTGGAGGGGCATGTTTGAATGATATAAGACCGAACCAGCACCCAAAGAGAAGGCCATACAACCATCACTGGAGGGCTTAGAGGATGGAGAGTTTAAAGCCAGGGTCTAGTTGAGAAAGTCAGAGAAGGTTTTCTGAAGGAGACAACATAGGAAATTTTTCTTCCTAAATAGATGTGAATCCATTCACTTATCGCCATCATCAACTCCACCATCAAAGTTCAAAATGCCATTGTCCTCACCTCTTTGGTGGGCTATTCCCATTGGTTCCTTATTTGCCCTCTTTCCTTCTCCCCCAGTCCACTCTGCAGGCAGAGCGATCATTTTAGACCATAACCTAAGCACGTCGGTCCCATCCCTGGCTTAAAATTTACCCGTATCTTCTCATTACTCAAATCAAATAAATACTCAAATCCTTATTATGAAGAATTATTCAGGATGCTTTGGGTGGCAAGAGATAGAGTAACAGAATCAACTCAAAATGATTCAAACAACAAGAGCATTTATGATCTTCCATAAAAGTCCAAAGGTAAGAAATGTTCAGATTTGGTTAATTTGGTGGTTCAGTAATAAGATCAAGGATGTAGCATCCTTCCAGCTTTCCTGGCATCCTCCTCATTGGCTTTTCTCTTGGGGCTGGTCCCCCAGGGATGAAAATGTCTGCAGGAATTCCAGGTATCACATTCACACACAGCAGTGCCCAAAGCCAGATGATAGAATGTCCCTTCTCTTGGTCCTTTATAAAGTCCAGGAAAGGTTTCTGAAAGCCTCCCCACCCACTCCTGCCTCTCCACTAGCAGACTCCATTCACATCCCACTGGCCAGAATTGTGTCACCTGCCATCCCTAAAACCAATCAAGGTAAGAAGAATGGTGTTTCCATTGGTTATACTAATGGAGACTCATCTCCTGGCGGTGAGGTAGGGCCCAACTTTCCCTGAATCTCAATGTTGACTCCTACCTCAATGAAATTGTTTCATTAGCAAGAAAGAAGGGACATTAGGGGAATGTGACACTTTGGTAGTCTACTGCCAATGTCTGTCTGCCACGTGTGCTTCTAGGACCCATCAGGTGTGGCCCCGGGAGTCCTCCAGCCTCATTCTGGTCCACAGTCCCCCGCCTTTCTGTGGTCCAGGAGCTTTCCTTACCTCAGCCACCCCACACACTGAGGTGCTGTGACCCCTGCTATTGGCAGGGAGGGAAGTCCCCCAAGCTTGTGGGATCATTACCACTGAGGAAATCTGTCCTTTGAAGGTTGGTAGATCTTTGTAAAACCATTTAGGCCCATTTTTTTGCTAGCCATATGTATGTATGTGTACAGATATGTGTATGCACATATTTAATCACTGATTCATTTTCTTTCTCTTTTGTTCAGTTGGTTTTTAAGATATTTTAGTGAGGTATAACTTATATATTGTGACATGCAGGTTCTTAAGTATATAATTTGATGAATTTTGACAAATGCACATACCCACATAACCCACATCCCCATGAAGATATAGAATATTTCCATCACTCTAGACAAATCCTTCATGTACCCTTTCAGCCAATGCTCTCCACTCTCTCCCCAGACAGTAACTTCTATGATTTCTTTCATCATAAGCTAGTTTTGCCTCTTGTAAAACATCATTAAAAAAATCATATAGTATGCATTATTTTACGTCTGGCTTCTTCTACTCAAAATAATTTTTGTTGAGATTTATCTGTGTTACTGGTTTATCAGTAGTTCATTCTTTTTCTTGCTAGGTAAAGTTGTATTGTATGAATATACACAATTTGTTTATCCATTTCTCTCAATAGATAGTTATGTTCTTTCAGTATGGGGCTATTATAGGTACTTCTGCTATAAACATTGGTGTACAACTCTTTGGATGAATATCTCAGAGTGGAATTGCTTAGTCCTATGATATGCACATGAATAACTTTATAAGAAACTGCCAAAGAGTTTTCGAAAGTGGTTTATCGTCATTCTACATTCCACCAGCGTATGAGAGTGCTGGTTGGTCCACATCCTCACCAGCATCTGGTGTTTGGGGAACTTTAATTTTAGCCATTCTGCTGTGTATGAAATGGTATTTCATTGTTGTGTTGATTTGCATTTCATCAGAGATACTAACATTGAGCACTTTTTCACGTAATTATTGACATTTATGTCTTCCTATTTGACATGTCTGTTCAAACCTTTTGCCTTTTTAAAAATTAGGCTGCCTTCTTATATAATAATAGTTGTAAGGTTTAATTGTGCATTCCTCACACAGTCCTATCACCTGTCTATCTATCTATCTAATCTATCATCTATTTATAGATATAGATATAGATATATAGTGAAGATTTTCTCCCATCTTGAGTCAGTTTTCAGAAGTCTTTTTTTTTTTTCTAGAAAATGGTTTTTCAAATTTAGAGCCATAAAATTTCCAAGTATTTTCTATTTTTTACATCTCTACAATATCTGTAGTTGTGGCTCCTCTTTCAGGCTAAAATTATTTGTACTTGATCTTTTTTTGCTTTGCTCAGTCTTGCCAGAGGTTTGTCTATTTTTATAGTCTTTTCAAAAAAACACATAAGATTTGATTCCCTTTATCATTTCTTTGTTTTCTGTTTCATTAATCTTTTCTCTTGCCTTTATTGCTCCTTTTCCTGTAATCTTTGATTTACTCTACTGTTCATTTTTTTTTTTTTTAACTCTTTCAGTATGGTGCTTACCTCATAATGTTCCAGGCTTCCTTCTCTAACACAAATCTTTAAGAGTATATATTTTGCTCTGGCTTAGTATGTAGCATTTTCTTTTTTTAAAAAAAATTTTTTTTGCATTTTCACTTTTGTTCAACTTTAAATATTGTTAAATTTTTATTTTTTTTGACTCATGAATTATTTAGAAGCATGTATTTTCCCCCTAAAACTGTTTTTAAACTTATTTTTTTTTTACTGATTATTAAACTGATAGCCTTATAGTCAGAGAATGTTGCATCTATGATATTAACACTTTGGCATCTTCTGGGACAAACTTCATGAACTGGAATATTGTAATTTTGGTTAGTATTTCATGTATGCTTGAAAATAATATGGGTTTTATTTTTGTTGGTTTTAGGGTTCTCTGTATATATGACCATGAACATATCAGCTTTGTTTAAATGCCCTATATACTTAATATTTTTTGTTGCTTTCTTTGCAATTATTGGGAATTGCATTAAATAGCTTACTATGATTGTGTATTTATCAACCTCTTATAAATAATCTTTTGCATATTTATTTTGTATTGTTTAGAGCAGTTTCTAGGATATGTCAGCTGTCCAGCCATGGAAGATCTGGGGGACCTTTTACCCATGGGAGGTTGAGTTTGAGAGCAACCCCTCTTGATGGAGCTGGGTCAGCCCAATACCAGCTGGATGCCTAAATAGGCAACCAGGAATAACTTCTGTGATCAGTCATTAGATCAGCTTTCTGATCTCTATGCATCGTTTGCATTTAAATATACACTTAGCCATGTGATAATATGATTGATAGTTCTCTGGCTAGCTCAATGCCTGTTACATAATGGTTTTAAGTCTATATATATATATATATATATATATATAAGTTTAAGTTTCTCTCTCTCTCTCTCTCTCTCCATATATATATATATATATATATATATATATATATATATATATATATATATATGGAGAGAGAGAGAGAGAATAGAGAATGAAGAATAAATGGATTAATGGGTCTGAAATGTAGAAGAGGGTATCCATAGGCAGAGAGAACACTGGCATTGATTGCAACCCGGAGCGCAGTCATTTGGGAGCTCAGTGTCAACTGTGCATCTCACAGCAGACCTTTTTTGTTGCGGGGGGGATGTCTTCTCTTATTCTCAGTGCATATGGTTTTCATTCAGCTGCCCTCATCTCTCTCATCTCTTCCCTCTAGGAATGGATGCAGAACCTAGCCCTGTGCGACAACACAATCCCCCTGGCTGGTGGTGTTGTTGCAGGAAGGGCACAAGACCCAAACCAGGCCAAGGTGACTTAAAACTTGCCTTTTGTTGAAGTTAATGTGAAAGACATTCTTCCAGTTGGGTTTGATACACTTAGAGCATATCATTCTGCACTTGACAGAGGACACCACAGGAGGAAATCTGCCTGAGAGTGAAGCCCGCAGGGAAGAAAGCAGAACTGAGGAGGAAGAGGCATTGGGTCCTAGTGAATTTGCTGATGACTCTGCTTGAGGGCATCCCTGGAACTTCCCAGTGGAATGAACAAATAGGTTCCCTTTTCTTCGAGGTGAGTTTGAGTTATGGCCTGTTTATGAAAGAGCCCTGATGAATATAAGGCTAGCTCCCCAGGGGTATATAACACACAGGGGTCTCCTTTATTAAAGGCTGGAAGGCCTGTGCTCCCACTTGTCTCCATCCCCATCCCAGCTGCTGGGACACAGTGCTTGGCTTGTTTTAGTTAAAACCATTGTTCCTAAACGTGGCCCCAGACTCACATTTGCCAACTACAGAGGTGTGACCTGGACACGTTTGTATTTCCTTGATCAATTCTACAAAACTCTATGGAGTTCCCATTCTATTTCTGACCCCAGGCAAAATGCAGAGGAGTGGGGAGGGGAGCTAAATAAGAAATGGTTCCCTTCCCTGGAGGCTTAAAGTTTGCTATGAAGTATGATCATCTAAACTACTGAAACCACAGTATACTTTAAATTCATTAAAAAGCCAGCTGGTTAAGGGGGCCCAGAGAGGACCACTGAACAAATGTAGATCATCCTCTTAGCAGATGGCATATCCCTTCAGTATTTCCAGTTCCCAAACATGAATAGGGCTTTCACTGTCATCCCCGTGACTCTGCCTGCAGGCTCTTGCTGGCCGCAGGAGCATGGTGGCCCCTCAGACAGGCCAGATGTACTGGGTAAGGTATGTGCCACCTGTCTTTCAAAGCACAAGTGGTAGTTGAGGATAAACAGCCCAGATTACTTGACCCTCAGACGGGACAACACTGAGGTGTGTTTCACAGTTTTCCGGAGTCCCCAGTTGCCCACTGACTTATCTTACACATTGACACACTGCATTGTCTTCCTTCCCTTCCCAGTTTCACTTCCTCTTTCCCCTACTGGTGCTTCCCAGGATCAACTCCCATATAAGTGACTTGCACTTAAATCCTTGTTTCAAGGTCGGCTTTTGGGGAAACCCAACATGCTTTTGGCATCACCCAATTCCTTTGCTTATGACCATTCATTTTTTAGCAATATATTTCCTTATCCTGGGACTACCTCTCCTTTGGTTCCTTGGAAAGTGTGGCACGGTTCTCAAATTTATGAATAGCTTCTGCTCCTCTCTCCGCTTCTACTTGTTGTTTGGCTGCCTTGGATCAGCGGGAAAACAGAAGTGTGAAATCATTGAGCACATGATCCCCACAACAAAAGCAGGTTGTTTGGGTTCCCCTTTCATATCTGGCCCACCACAAATCCCGATAATATTAGTTGCTAGGATCTTTGACATTCATTCCTTTTTCTTACTAACTTTTAAATTGCAAAAAGGATTAGTACATTATTAAAAATTTAACAAATACATATAAGCAAAGGAAGAAAAAGTTTTCAAAAACCAGCAATAATGAAATGATGGTGAAAAGAGGAATGCTTTATGCCCTTAGATCAAGATAAGAAAAATGAAGAAAAAAAATAAGACAAGACTCTTTTGCCAGTTCTCCACAACATACTCTATCCAGGTCTTAGCCAGGAAAATTAGCTTAAAAAAAGAAAAGATAAGCACCAAGATTAGAAAGGAGGAGGCATAACTGCTTCTATTTGCATATAGAAAGCCTTAAGGAATAACACATGCACACATATATACACACACAAACCTATTAGGACTGATAAATGAGTTCAGCAAGGTTGTAGCATATAGGATCAATATATAAAAACCAATTTAATTTCTATACTAGCAATGAACAATCTGAAAATGAAATTAAGAAAACAGTTCCATTTGCAATAAAATCAGAAAGAATAAAATACTTAGAAATAAACTGAACAAAAAAGTACAAAACTTGTATAGTGAAAAGTACAAAACATTGTTGAAAAAATCAGAGAATATCTAAATAATGGAAAGATATCCTATGGTCATGGATAGGAAAACTTAATGTTGTTAATTAAGATGGCAATACTGTTCAAATTGATCTTCAGATTCAATATAATCCTTATCAAAATCCAGCCACATTTTGGAGAAATCACAGAAATTTATGATCCAGAATAATCACAAAATTCATATGGAAATGCAAGGTCCCAGAATAGCCAACATAATCTTAGAAAAGAACTCACACATCTCATAACTTACTACAGAATTACATATTTCATAACTTACTACAAAGTGTGCTAGTCAAGACAGTGTGTTAGTGGAATAAAGAATAAAACTGAGAGTCCAGTAAACAAATCCTTGTATCAATTGAGTTTTGAAAAGAGTGCCAAGATCATTCAATGGAGAAAGGATTATCTTTTCAACAAATGGTGCTGGGACAACTCTATACCAAGATGCAGAAGAATGAAGTTGGACCCCTACCTCACATTATACACAAAAATTAACTCAACATTGGTAATAAATTTAAATGTAAGAGCTAAAACTATAAAATTCTTAGAAGAAAATATGGAATAATTTTTGTAATTTGTCTTAGGAAATGCTCTCTTAGATGCAACACCAAAAGCAAAAAGGACAAAAGAAAAAAATAAACTGGATTTTGTCAAAATTAAAAATTTCTGTGTTGCAAATCAAGAAAGTAAAAAGACAACCTACAGAATGAGAAAAAAATATTTGAAAATCATATATCTCATAAAGGTCTTATATATCAAGAATATATAAAGAATTCATACATCTTAATAATAAAAAGATGAATAAACCAAATAAAAATTGGACACATGGTCTGAATAAACAATTCCCTAAAGAAGATATACAAATGTCCAATAAGCACATGTAAAGATGTTCAACATCATTAGACTTTAAGGAAGTATTATATAAACTGAAACTCTAAGATACCACTATACATATACCACAATGGCTATATTTAAAAAGAGACAATAGCAAGTGTTGATGAGAATGTGAAGAAATGGAAACACTCATGCATTTCTGGTATGAATGGAAAATGGTGCAGCCATTTTACAAAATAGTTTGGAAGTCCTCAAGAAGTTAAACATGGAATTGTCATGTGACCCCACAAGTTACTCCTAGGTATATACCAAAGAATTTAAAATGTAGAGTTCCAACACAAACTTGTACACAAACAAATATTCATAACATCATTATTCATAATAGCCACAAAATTGAAACAATCAAATGATGAATGAAGAAATAAAATGTGGTATATACATAATATGTAATATTATAATTCAGCAATAAAAAAAGGAATGAATTTCTTGATACATGCTGTAACATGGCTGAACCTTAGTTAGAAACATTATACTAAGTGAAAGAAGTCAATCACAAAAGGCCACATCTTGTATGATTTCATTGATATGAAATGTCCAGAACAGGCAAAACTATAGGAACAGAAAGTAAGTTAGTAGTTCATATTCCCAGGAGCTGTAGAAAAGTGTTAATAGGGAATGATTACATAGCAGGATTTCTTTTTGGGGTGAAGAAAGTGATCTAAAATTAGATTATGATGGTAGTGTACAACTGGGTAAATGTACTAAAAACTGAATTGCACAACTTAAATGGGGGAATTGTATGATATGTGAAGTCTATCTCAATAAAGCTGTTTTTGACAATTCCCACTTCCCAGAAAAAACCACTACTGATATATTTAGTAAAAATAACTTTCAACATACAAATATATATAAACAAAAATATGTCATACTGTACATAACTATTTGTAAAGTTCTTTCTTTGGAGTAGTATTGCATAACCATCTGTGTCATGAAGTATTCTTTTACAATTTATTTTTTTAAGCTGCGTATTAATTTTATATGTACGTTCTATAATTTGTCTAAACAATCTTGTTTAAAGGTTTATGTTGCTTCTAATTTGTTGCTATTGTAAACAACACTGTACCAAGTATCTTTTGGCTAACTGGGTCAATGAGTAGGCATATTTTGATGACATGAAATACAAATTCCCTGATAACCTTGAAGAATATATCAGCTCATTCTCCCAACAGCAGTTCAATGGAGTGCCCATTTCCCATACTCTCATTACAGCAGATGTTAACCGTTTTAAAAGTTTTGCCAATTTTATTTGTGTTATTCTTTCTGATGATGGATAATTATCCACACCTCTCAAGTTGAGTTTGCCTAATGCAAAGAAGCAAAAGCAAAATAAAGTATTGGATACATGATGAAAAATAACTTGCTTGACTATTTTTTCAGCAACTCATTTGACTGACTTACCCCATGTAGTTGCTGGTTCTGGTCAGAGCATCCTAAGGGAAGGTGAGAGCATCCTGCATACCCACCACATCCCGAGGCTGCCAGCATATAAGGCTTAGCTGGCCAGGCCGAATGACTTGCCCCCAAACCTCATGCATTATGTTTTAAAGATCTAGGGACAAGGACTCATGAATTTTTCTGCACTCATGATTTTGCCTCCCAGACTAATGAACTTCTAGAGAGTGGGGGCCATGAGTCATCCTTTGATTCATAAACCCAACCAAACAATACCTGGCATAGAAATTTACACACAAAAATAAATATTTTCTGAATGCAATGTAGTATCCTGGATTGGATACTGGAATAGGAAAAAGGACGTTAGTTTGAAAACTGGTGAAATCCAAATAAAGTTTGGATTAGTTAATAGTACTTCACCAATGTTTTCACAAATCTACCATACTTATGTAAAATATACAAGCATTAAGGGAAACTGGGTAAAAGGTATTAAGGACTCTGCAAATTTTCTGTAAATTAAAATTATTCCAAATTTTTGAAAAAAAATTCAAAAGTAAAAAAATGAAAATGATAAGTGTTTTATTCATAAATGCCAACCATTTATTCATTCATTCATTCACCTATCAAGTGAGGTCAGCTAATTCTCAGATTAAGGAAGGAAAGGGTTGGTAGGACAATTAGATAACCCAGTACACTGATTTTAAACATTTTTGCTCCTCCAACCTGCCAGAAGGGTGCAACATATTCCCATCAGTAACAGGGGCTCATTTGGACACATGCAATTTAAAAGCACCCCCGCCCTGACCCTGTGACTGTATTATACATCTTAGAGGTTAGAGAAGAAAAGTCTACAGCCTTTATTTAGAATTCCTGAGTTAGTCCAAAATGTTCATTTAGTGATGGGAAAATACAACTCACAGAGGGAACAGAATTGTCTTCATTCTTTTTCCAATCATTATTTTTAAGTGACCTTAAAGAAGTATTTACTCACCATGTGTATGCCAGTGTCTTTCTTCCAACTTGGATGTTGACACCTTAAGAGTCCAAAGGACCCCAGGGGGCTTTTGGCATGCTTTTGGCTCTTTTCTCCTGGGTAGATCCATTCAGAAGAAGGCTTGGTCCTACCACCTCTTGTTTGTCTGACAAGGCCGCTCTGAGTAATTCTTGGAGAGCTTGTTTCCTAATTGGAGATTACAGCTTTTAATAATGTTTTCTGAAAGAGAACGAAGAGGGTCTTTGAGGCTCTGCAGTGGCTGCCTGCCATGCAGTTGTGTTATTGCTAAGTATCCTTCTGCTCTCTCAAAGTCTTCTGAATTTTTCTAAAGAGCAACAATAATTTGAATAATTACAAAACTGAAAATACTTTCTTTTCTGTGTATCCTGTTTTCCTCCAAGCAAGAGCTGTGCTTTCATCTGGTACATAAAAGAGCAATAGTTCTCTTATGAACTAAGACACACGGAATATCTAATTAACATTAAAATATTGTCTCTCATCATCAGCTTCATTCGCACTGGATGTGTCAGTTCTCGAGAAAGCAGTGCAGAGGCAATGACCTAATCTCACTTAAAAAAAAAAAAAAGCAGGCAAATTAAGTAAAAAGGACAATGTGTTTTACTTATAGGACAGTGGCTCTGGAAGCCCAGTGCCTGGGGACGGCTTCCCTGCTCCAAGGCCCTGAACACTTTCTGACACCCAACCTCATCTTGAATATGTCTACTACCATTCCTGTGTGTTTCTATTATCTCTGGATCTCTACAGAAGGACCTGCCAACCCCAGGGTGTCTAGGGCCATTATATGAAGCTGCATAACTCAAGCCAGAGGCACAAAAACTTAGGACCTCATTAGGACAAAAGCTTTCTAACTGCCATGTTCAGCTTCATGGAGACTCCAAATACATAGTCCCTAGTGAGCTAACAAGAGTCACAAAAGACTAAATAAATGGGTTTTAACAGCCTCCCAGAAATGTAGAATGTCTCAGTGAATATTTTATCACCAAGAGAGGCCAGAAGAGTCTGGAATGGATTCCCTTAATAAGTAAGAAGATCTTTAAGATTTTGGGACTCTAAGGGACCAGGAGATGGTGCATTCTCCATGACCACGTGATTCCCATGGATGCAAACCTGCTGAACAGTATCCATGTTCTTCCTCTGTGTCCCTCTGTTGCCCTCAGAAATCAATGATGTTCTATTTACATCACCTCTGGTTGGCCCTTTAGCTGACCACAGACACATAAGCAGACCCAGCTAAGATCCACTAAGCAAAATCATGCAGCTGAGCCGTAAACTCATGAGAAATTACAAATAGTTGTTTTTTTAACCGCTTAATTTTGTGGTGGTCACACCTCAAAAGCAAATGAATATGGAAATCAGTATCTAAGAATTGGGCCCTGCTCTGACAAAACCCTGAAATATGTAGCATCAGTTTTGGAACTGGGTAGAGAGTAAATCTGGAAAAGTAACAATGAAACCAGTAACAAAAGCAGGAAAGTGGCAACTTATGTTATTAAATGGCCAAACAACTGTTAAAAACTGATTCTTGTAGTAACATGGGAGATAAAAATTGACTTGTTTTTGACATTGGAAAAATGATTTGCAGCAAGATTTTTGAAAGTGTTAGCTGATTACACCTATTTGTATATGGTAAAATCGTAAAAGAGAGACAAAATTTAAAGTGAACACTAGCTAATTTGCAATCAGAACTTAGACAGAATATAGAAGGGCAAGAACTTTCAGGATTAGAAAATAAAATTGTTTTTTTCTCTTCAGACTCTCCAATTGGATAAAGATTCTCAAAATAAAATGAGGAGGTTCTAGTTTTGGATAAGATGGAGTAAGCACACCCTATCCTCCTTCTTCCACTGACTGCAAATGTAAAATCTATACAAAATGCACAAAGCAGCTTTTTCATGACTCTGAAAGTAAACAGTATTATGCATATTGGGAAATAAGACTAGTGTTCGAAGTACCATCAAATTGGTGGTGAATGGGACCATAACAAAAGGTCCACCTTTTGTGTCACTGGAGTTCCAGAAGAAGAAGAGAAAGAGGGAAGAGCTGAAAAAGTATTAGGAGAAATTAATGACTGAAAAACTCCCAAATTTGGCAACAAATATAAACCTACAGATTCAAAATGCTAAGTAAATTCCAAATAGGATAAACCCAAAGAAATCCATGCCAAGCAAAGCATATTATAATTCACCATCTGAAAATTAAAGACAGAGAAAAAATGCTGAAACCAGTTAGAGAAAAATAGTGCAATGCCTATAGAGGAAAAAACCTCAAATTATAGCATATTTATTATCAGAAACCATGAAGGCCAGAAGGAAGTGTCACAATATTTTTCAAGAACTGAAATAAAATAATTGTTAACCCAGAATTCTATATCTAGTGAAAATATCTTTTAGGAAGAGGGAATAAAGCGTTCTCAAATGAAGGAAAACTAAGAGAATTTGTTGCCAGCAAACTTACACTGAAAGAATGGCTAAGGAAGTTCTTTAAAAAGAAAGGAAATAATAAAAGAAGGACTCCTGAAATATTGGGAAGGAAGAAAGAAGATGATAAGGGCAAAAGTATAGGTCAACAAAAAAAATTTACTTCTCTTGTGTTTTCTAAATAATGTTTTATCATTGAAGGAAAAAAAATACAGTCTAATGTGATCTTCAATATATATGGAGAGAACATTTAAGATAATTATATTATAAATGGAGAAGGTAAAGGGATGTAAAATTTCCACACTTCATTTGAAATGGTAAAATGTAGACACCAGTAGACTTGGATATGTATGTAACAAAGCACAACTACTAAAAAGGCTGACCAAAGATACACTCAACAAAGGAGTGGCCGAGATGGCAGAGTAGGAGGACCCTGAGCTCACCTCTTCCCATGGGCACACCAAAACTACAACTACTTACAAGAAATTATTGATAAGAAAAACTGAAAGACTAGCAAAAAAAGAAAAAAAATCTACAACTAAAGATATAAAGAAGGAACCACAGTGAGATGGTAGGAAGGGCGGAGATATGGCATAGTCAAGAACCACACCCCTAGGTGGGTGACCCACAAGAGGAAGAAATTGCAATAATTATGATAATTACAAAGGTTCTCCCCAAGAAGCAAGGGATCCAAACCCCACATAGTGGTCCTCAGCCCAGGGGTCCTGAAGTGGGAAGATAAGCCCGCAGAGCATTTGGTTTTGAAGGCCAGTGAGGCCTACTTTCCAGAGTCCCAGAAGGCTGGGGGAAATAGAGGTTTCAGTCTTAAAGGGCACACAAAAAAATCTCACGTGATCCAGAACCCAGGGCAAAAGCAGTAATTGGAAAGGAGCCTGGGTCAGCCCCACCTGCTAATCTGCTCCTGCTAAACTGGAGCTCATGCTGGAGACATAGACACTGGCAGCAGCTAATCTTGGGAGCTCCTTCTACCATGTGGACACGGGTGCTGGCAAACACCATTCTGGAATCCTCCTTCTAGCTTATTAGCTTGAGAACCAGTCCTGCCCACCAACCTGTCAGTACCAGTCCTGGGACGCCTCAGACCAAGCAAGTAGCTGGTTGGTGAAACAGTTCTCCTCCTGTCAACCCACAACGGGGGCTGGCTTCTTTAAGACCCTCTGAGCCCACAGCCACCTTGGGACCTGGCCCTGTCCACCAGAGGGCCCAGAACATCAGTACACTGGCACTAGCCCCAGGAGCCCTTGGGCCCTGCAACCAGAAACCCTGGGATACAGATTCACCCAGCAGGAGGCAGGCACCAGCCCCAGAATCCTCTGTGCCCTGCTCCACACACTGGTGGACCAACACCAGCTTCAGGAACCCCAGGGCCTGCAGCTAGAGAATCCAGGACTCAGCTTTGCCCACCAGTAGGTGAGCATCAGCTCCAGTACCACGGCAGCCCCTCAGCCTTCCATGTAAGGATGCAGCCCACCCACAAGCAGGTTAGCACCGACGCCAAGGATCACCCAGCCTGGCCCACCAAGAGACCAACAATAGCTCTGGCACACCTTGTGCCCCTCAGCCAGCTGCCCCAGGATTCGACCCTATACACTAGTGGGCTGACACCAGCTCCACCAGGACCCCCAGAGCCCTGTAGCCAGAGACCTCAGGACCTGCCTCCATCTACCAGCAGGTCAACATCAGTCCTGGGATGCCCCTGGGCCCCAGCCCCACCCACCAGCAGGCAAACACCAGCTCTAAGACTCTGGATTCCTCAGTGAACTGACCTGGCATCCAGCCCAACTGACCAGTAGTCCAACACCAGCTTTGGGCTACCTCCGATCCCACAGACAGGTGTGTAAGGAAGTAGCTCTGCCCACCAGCAGTTCAACACTAGATCTGGGATGCCCAGCCTTGCAACTACCTACACTAAAGCCTGGCTCCACCCATCAGTGGGCCAGCTCCAGCCCTGGGGTTCCCAGAGTTCTACAGCAAGCTACTCCATTACCCTGCCCTGCTCACCAGCAGCCAGCAACCTCCACACAAGGTAGGGCCTGGAAACCAGACAGACCGGGGGCCAGCCACACCTACTAGACCACTCACAGTAGTCAACCCACCACAACAGAAGGATCCATGCAGCCCACATGGGAGGACCCCCTAGAGAATATGGGGTGGGGGTGCTTCTGGGACACATAGTACATCTACAAAAAGCCACTTCTCCAAGGTTGAGAAACTTAACCAACCTACCAAATACATAGAAATAAAATAAGTCAATTAGGCAAATTGAGGTGACAAAGAGATATGTTCCAAATGAAGGAATATGATAAAATCCATCCCCCCAAAAAACTAAGTAAAGATGAGATAAGCAATCTACCCAATAAAGAATTCAAGGTAATGATCTTAAAGATGTTCAAAAACTTGGGAGAAGATTGGACTAACAGGATGAGAAGTTAGAAGTTTTAAACTAAGAGTCTTTTCTTAAAAGAAAAGAAGAACCAAACAGATGAAAATTACAATAACTGAAATAAATAATAGACTAGAAGAAGTCAACAGTACATTAGATGATACAGAGGAACACATCAGTGAACTGGAAGATAGTGTAGTGGAAACCACTGAAGCCGAACAGAAAAAAAGGAAAATAATAAAAATAATTTTTAAAAATGACAGTTTAAGAGATCTCTGTAACAATATCAAGCATACTAACATTCATATGTTACTATGTGAGAGAGAGGGGGAAGAGAGAGAGAAGGGGGCAGAGAACATATTTGAAGACATAATAGCTGAAAGCTTCCCTAACATGGGAAAGAAACAGATATCCATAACCAGGAAAGACAGAGAGTCCCAAACAGAATCAACCCAAAGAGGGCCACACCAAGACAAATTGTAATTAAAATGGCAAAAATTAAAGATAAAAAGAAAATATTAAAAGCTGCAAGGGAAACAAGCTTTCAATAAGTTATATACAAGGGAACTCCCATGAGTCTATTAATTGACTTTCCAGCAGACACGTTGTATGCCAGAAGAGAGTGGTGTGATACAGTTAAGGTGATGAAAAGGAAAAACCTACAACCAAGAATATTCTACCCAACAAGGTTTTCATTCATATTTGATGGGGAGATCAAAAGTTTTATAGACAAGCAAAAGCTAAGAGTTCAGAACCACCAAACAAGCTTTAGAAATGTTAAGGGGACTTCTCTAAGTGAAAACGTCTACAACTAGAAATATAAAAATTACAAAGGAAAAAAATCCCAGTGGTAACTATAAATGTACAGTAAAGACAGTAAACCAACCAGGTATAAAGCTATTAGGAAGGTTAAAAGGCAGAAGTAGTAAAAGTCTCTATATCTACAATAAGTACTTAAAGAATACACAATCAAAACTATGTAAAATATGATGTTAAAAATAGTAAACTTGGGTGTGGGTTGAGTAAAAATTGAGTTGTTACAATGCATTTGACCTTAAGAGAGAGCAGAAATCAATAAAATCAGAAAGTAAAAAGAATCAAAACTGACATGACAGAAATATAAAGGATCATAAGAGATTACTACAAACAATTATATGTCAATAAAATGAACAATCTAGAAAAAATTGATAAATTAATAGAAAAGTACAATCTCTCAAAACTGAACCAGGAAGAAATAGAAAATATGAACAGACCATTTACCAGTATGAAATTGAATCAGTAATAACAACAACAACAACAACAACAAAACCTCCCCAAAACAAAAGTCCAGGACCAGAGGGCGTCACAGTTGAATTCTACCGAACATTTAGAGAAGAGTTAACACCTAGTCTTCTCAAACTATTCCAAAATATTGCAGAGGAAGGAATGCTTCCAGAGTCATTCTATGAGGTCAGCATCTTCCTGATACCAAAACCAAAGATATCACACACAAAAAATTACAGGCCAATATCACTGAGGAACATAGATGCAAAAATCCTCAACAAAATACTAGCAAACCAAATTCAACAATACATTATAAGGATTATACACCATGATCAAGTAAGATTTATCCCAGGGATGCAAGGATGGTCCAATATCCACAAATCAATTAGTATGATATACCACATTAACACATTGAAGAATAAAAATCACATGATCATCTGAAAAGATACAGAAAAACCTTTTGACAAAATTCAACATCTATGTATAATAGTAATAAAAAAAAACCCTCAAAGAAGTTGCTATAGAGGTAACATGCCTGAACATAATAAAGGTCATATATAGCAAGCCCACAGCTAGCATCATACTTAATGGTGAAAAGCTGAATGCATTTCCTCTAAGATCAGGAGCAAGATATGGATGTCCATTCTTGCCACTTTTATTCAACATAGTATTGGAGCTCCTAGCCACAGTAATCAAACAAGAAAAAGAAATTCAAATTGGAAAGGAAGAAACAAAACTGACAGTTTGCAGATGGCATGATATTATACATAAAAAATCCTAATGATGCCGCCAAAAAACTACTAGAACTCATCAATGAATTTGGTAAAGTTTCAGGATACAAAGTTAATATATAGAAATCTGTTGCATTTCTATATACTAACAATGAAATATCACAAAGAGAAATTAAGGAAACTACACCATTTTCGATCACATCAAAAATAATAAAATGAATATATATATACATAAATATATAATGAAATATTACGCAGCCATAAAAAGAATAAAATCTTACCATTTGTGACAACATAAATCATCATACAAATTTTATGCTCAGTGAAATAAGTCAGCCCTAGAAAGGGGAATACTGTATGATTTCACTCATACATGGAATCTAAAAAACAAAACAACTGAACAAATATAATGAAACAGAAAGTTATAGGTACAGAGAACAAACAGGTGGTTGCCAGAGGGAGAGAGGTGGTCATGGAAAGCAATAGTTGAGAGACATTAAGAGGTACAAACATACCATTGCAAAATAAATCAGACACAAGTATGAAATCCAGAGCATGGAGAATATAATCAACAAATACATAATATCTTTGTATGATGACATATTCTAACCAGGTTAATTGTGGTGATCATTTTGAAATGTGTAGAAATATTGAATCACTATCTTGTATAATAGGAACTAGCATGGTGTTGTAGGAAAATTGTACTTCAAAAACAAATAAAGAAACAAAAAAAATATAAATAAACTCATTGATAAAGAAATCAGATGGTGGTTATCAGAGGTGAGTGAAAGAGGGAAGAAGAATTGGATGAAGGCAGTCTAAAGGTACAGACTTCTAATTATAAGATAAATAAGTACTAAGAATATAATGTACTACATGATAAATATGCTGTATGTTATATATGAAAGTTGTTAAGAGAGTAAATCTTAAGAGTTCTCACACAAACTGTTTTTTTCTATTTCTTTAATTTTGTATCTATATGAGACAATGAATGTTCAAAATTGTTGAAAAGTAGTCAATGTAATCCACCATGTTAGCATGCTAAAGAATAAAAATAATATGATCATATCAATTGTTGCAAAAATAATTTCATAAAAGTCAAAACCTATTCATGATAAAAAGTTTCAGTCAACTAGGAATAATGGGAAACTTCCTGAAATTAATATAGAGCATCTAATTTAAAAACCAATAGCTAACACCATACTTTATAGTGAAAGACTTAATGTTTCCTCACTAAGACTGGGAATAAGGCAAGGATTCCACTCTCACCATTGCCATGCAACATAGCCTTGGAAGATCTAGACAGAGCAATAAGGCAAGAAATAAGATAATAGCCATACAGATTGGAAAGGAAGAAATAAAACTGTGCTTATTTGTAGATGACATGATTGTTTACAATGGAAAATAGCAAAGACTCTTGAGGATATTAACAATTCCTTATGCCTACATATTTGTAGTTATTGTTAACTTCAGACCATCAAGTCTATGAGGTCTTTTTTTTTCCTTGTTTATCTTAAAAGCTGACTGTCTAAATTTTTTTTCGTCATTTGTGCAATTACACTTAGTTAAATTAATAACTGAAATGGGAAAAAAACACATCTTGGGGAAACAATATTTGCAAACCACATATTTAGCAAAGGATGCATATGTAGTATATATAAAGAACTCTCAAAATTCAACATTGAAAAGCAAACAATCTAATTAGAAAATGGTTAATGACACAGATGTTTCACTGAAGAAGATATACAGATGGCATGTAAGCCAATGAAAATATGTTCTCACTAGCCATTAGGGAAATGCAAGCTACAGCTAAGAAGAACACCACTACATGCATATTAGATTGGCTAAAATAAATAATACTAAGAATACTAGGCATTAGGGAGGATGAAAAGCAACTGGAACTTTCTTACATTAATGGTAGGAATGCAAAATGGTATAATCATGAGGTAAAACAGCGTGCAGTTTCTTATAAAAGGAAACACATCTTTCCCTATGACCCAGTAATCCCATTCACATGTATTTACCCCAGAAAAATTTAAAAAACAAACAAACAACAAAAACACCTTACATCTACGTGAAGACCTATGCATAGTTGTTTAGAGAATTTCTATTCAAAACTGTGCCCAACTGAAAACAAACCAAATATCTTTCAGTGGGTGATGGTTAAATAAACTGGGTACATTCATACACTGGAATTTTACTGAGCACTAATAGTGAATGCATTGTTGATACAAGCAAAAACTCAAAGTCATTATGCTTGAGTAAGTCGAGTCAAAAACCTACATACTATATGGTTCCATTTATGTGACATTCTTAAAAAGGCAAAATATAGTGATGGAAAACAGATCAGTGGTTGTCAGAAGTTAGGGGTGAAGGAAAGTGTGACTATAAAGGGATAGCACAGAGGAGTTTTTAGGGTGATGGAATGGTTCCCTATACTGATGGTAATTATGATTATGCAAATCTATCCATGTATTATGACTCATAGAACTGTACATACAATAAATATCAATTTTATTGTATACTGATTTTTAAAAATAGTGAGTCATAAGTTCAAAGATAAAATCAAAAATGTTAAGTTTGTATAGATCTTCTCAGCTGGACTAAAGGGAAGTTTAAGAATAGAGAAGCCACATCCCAAACTAGAAGTAACTTTAAAGAGAGGAGTCTGTCTCAGAGGATATTTTATCTGTGGCTTTCAACACATGGGGTAAATAACAATTAGCTACATAGGAAACCCCCCACGTTTTAAAGCAAATGGAATTAGCAAATGCTACTAGTGTGTAATAAAAGGACTGAGAGTTTTTAAATTTTGAAGAGATTCCTGTGCCTCCAACTTCTGAAAGTCAAGAAGCAGACTAAGAAAGCAACTTGCTGCTAAAGCAGGCCACTTATTTAGAAGTAACCAGAGGATGATAGAAAAGGAAAGAGGTCTCAACAGTGAAGCTGAGACCTATGGAAACCAATGGATGGGGCAGCTACTCCCAGGGAATAGAATCATTGCCTCATCAAGTAACATACCCCACCATTTACCCAGTGTGACTTCAGAATTCCTGTAGACCAGTGACTGCCACATGCCTCCCATTATTTCCACTTTTGAATGAGTGTTCTCATTGGGGTTTTATTGTTCATTTCAACATTGAATGTAGCATGTACGAGGACTGATAACTTGGCTTTTAATTCATGGGTTTCAGGATCAACAGTATTTGGGTCTGGAGCTGATGCAGATCACAGATCTTAGACTTGGAGTATGATGCCATGATTGGATAAGAGTTGGGAGGTAAGGGTCGCAGGAGGGGTGTAATGAACTTTGTATGAAGAATGTGAATAATTGTGGACCGAGGTTTGACTGTGGTAGGTGGAGTGCAAAAGTGGCTCAAATTCTTTACCTTCCTGTGTCCATGACCTGTGTGATGTGACTTCACAGTTCTTCCCATGAAGAAATAGACTATTTCCCTTCCCCTCTGTGCTGTCCTTATGACTCACTTTTGGCTCACCCAGTTTAGACCCTGCAAACCTCTTGCACTTCTCCAGTCTCTTTTAGAACTCTGTAGCCATTGGACAAGCCCCAGCTAGCATGCTGGAAGATGAGAGACAACATGGAGCAGAGAAAAGTTCTGCCAGCTGGGGCTAAGAGCAGCTAACATAGCTGATCCACCAGCTGACCACAGAAGCATGAGTTTCCCTGCCTGAGATTAGCTGGTCTTGGTCTAGATCAGCAGAACTGTGCAGCTGACCTACAGATTCAAAAGAAATAAAAAGCTTTAGGTTGTTATTTTCAGCCATTAATACGCTTAAAATAAATGATTCATTATGCAGTAAGAGCTGATCCAGAAAACTCTTGCTCATTATTTTACTCAGTACATCTCAAAACCCAAGACTGGAAATACATTTCACTTCATGCACCACTATGACATTGCTCTGAGACCCCACATGTCTCTGTTCCCTCCATTTTCCTGGCATCCCCAGAAGCTCAGCACCAAGGTTTGTACTCAAATGCCTTAATTTTCTTCAATCAGGAGTATTCTAGGAAATTCTGCTCCTTTTCCCATGTCCTGTACTTCTGGATGCTTTTTTGTTGTGTATTAGAGTGAGTGTGTTTTATTGTATCTGTGTTTGTTTAATTAGAGCCAAGAATGTTATCTCTATCAAGGAGGAGTAGAGTCCCTGTCCTAGGTTCATCATTTAATCATTAATGGCATTAACGATACAGGCTTGGTGGGGTGGCACTATCATTAAGAATCAAACAAATGGAGGTCACTCCACCTCCACGGCACAGCCAAGTACCAGGAATAAAACATAAACACAAATCCCAGTTCTTTGGGGATATATGGGACTGTAGAGCTACTGAATGCAAGCAGATATGCTGCATGACTCCCATGTGTTTGCCAGAAATTGAGGACAAAGTTCTAGGACTCTAGCCCCCTGAGGATGGGAGCAAGGTGAGGGAAACCAATGCCTCTAAGTGGACAGCATATACCACTATCTCTTCTATCTTTTCCTTCCAGACTCCTCCCAAAGCAAAACAAAACAAAACAAAACAAAACTCTAACTCACCTTAGCCAATAATGTTAGGCACATACCCTAAGACAGACAAGAGAGACCTCCTGAGGAATACCATAGTCAACAAAACAAGATCTTTGCCCTCAAAATCTCATAAACTATGAAGGTAGCGGCAGGTGTGAAACAATAAAGAATGCCTGAAAAAAAGAATCCTTGGTCCACCTAGACTACCCACTCAGATATACAAGCATAAAGTGAGTCCCAGAGCATGGAAGCAACCTGCCAAAATTAAACAAGCAGCTAAAGTCTGAGTCAATACTGCATCCTGGCCCTCCAACCCAAATTCCTTTCCTACTACATCAGGGTCCATCCAAACAGCTGTAAAGTTCTTAGATGATGATGATGATTACGATGATGACAACAACAATGATAATAATGATTTATTTGAATTATGGTGTAATTGAGAGCATCCACATATGAATTTGATACTGCTTGGTAATTCTCAGTTGCTCCAGAACTAACATATTCTACAACTCTCTCTTGGGTAAAGGAGTTCATTATTCATTTTGCCTAAAGAGGAGAAAGAACTAGATATGGAGCATCTCTTTAGGCACTGTGCTGAGTTTTCTATGGAGCAACAATGGGTCCTGAAAAACTAGTTTTCTGTGATCTTTAACTCTTTTTATCCTGATAAAAATGGGGCCAGAGCAGACCACCCTGAGGTTCCCACCTTACTTGTGCAACTGCTGCTGAAACATCCATACTTTCTATTTTGAGGTTAAATTCTCAGTCTGAAGAATTCATTTGTGTAATTAGGCAAGTGATTTTTTAGGAAGATTTTGCATGAATTTGCAATATAATTTTCTTTTTCTGTAACTTAATTGAAATAATTTATCAGGTTTTTAAGCTGAAAAAAAGTTAACTTTGAAAAAAAAAGGTGTGAACTGCTCATTTTTTATGCAATCTCGACATTGTCTTTGATGCACACATTAATTCCTTGTTTACAATCAGGGATGCTGTTTCCTCAGTGTGGGTAAGGAATGGCCTGCCTTAACCCTTAGTGGGAGGGTATTTTCAGACCCAACAACTGCTAATAGTTGTCTTTACTCTTGCCTCTCCTCATGCCATCACCCTAGGGAAGTCTGGGGTTAAAATTACCATAAAAATGATCAAATAAGAATCTAGGTCCGCAAACACAAGTGTTTAATAAGTATAATTTTATCTTTTATAATTCAATTATCATTTATTCTGAGCAATCATTTTACCAGTGTTGTAGGAGAAATCTAACTTAAGTAAAGGTAAAATCCTTCCCCACTAGTTGCTTCTAGGTTTTAAGGTTCAGTTTCTTAATGCATCAATGTCATTTGTCTGCACTGAAATTCACCAGGATGCCCATCCTCATATCGAGTCTGAGTCATTGGGCCATTCCACTCATTATGAGATGTCCCACATCCCCAGTCCAAAGTCAATTCACCCAACAACTTCCATGCTGCCCTCCAGCACAAAGGGATTGGGATGCTTCCTTCTTCTACACTTACCTGCTATCTGGAAATCCCACCAGATTGCCCAAAGCCTTGTCTGTCTCCACTGAGCTTCTTGCCTTCCTGGTCTCTTCCCAGGAAACAGTGCAGGTCACAATTGCTTTAGAGTTCCTACAAACTTGTCTTGTTTTCCCATTCTCTGGGGCTCCGCCCAAGGTACAAGTCACAGTGACCCCTGCAGGAAACATGAATTTCTCTGTTTCTCTCCCTCATTCCAGACTGAAATTCCTTCCTAGACTTGGGAAGAGACTCTTAGTCATGATGTTTTCTTTTAAAATGTTGTCTGTACCTAGAGTCCTGCAGTTTTTCCAAGGGTTGTTGAAATTCTACTGAAATTCTGAAGAAAGAGATGCCTTTTCCTCCTCTGTTTTTAGGGTCTTTTCCTTTTCTGAAGCCAGGAGAACAAAACACCTAGTTCTCTGAATGAGGGGCAGGCAAAGGTGATGCTTGGTGGGGAGAATCAGCCATATTCCAATCCCTCTAGTAACAACCACAGAATCACTAGGTCAAGGAAAAGCCCCTCTCTCTAGCTACCTGATACCATATTGTGAGAGCTTAACTTCCCAAGCCTTATGGGGGAACCTCTCACCCACGCCCAGGAATCTGCATTATGTGTCTGCTGTATCTGGTTGGCACTCTTCTCCTTCCTGGCAGCCCCCCTCCTCCACCAACAGTGGGAAAGATTCTCAGAAGTACAAGGAAGCAGAAATAGTTATCTCTGCTGCCTGAAAATTATCCCCAATGAATTTTCTTCAGCTATGATTAATTATTGGACCACCAGGAGGTGGAGAGCAGGGGAAGGATGGAAGTTCACAATCATTTTCAATGGCTTCATAGTTTTCCATTACATGGATTTACCACAGTTTTATCCAATTGTTGAACATCTGTTGTCTCCATATGTTTACTATTATGAACAAGACAAAGCTAGAGAAAAGGAAAATAAAATAGGTCAGGAACCTGGATCTACATGAAGAAAGGAAGAACGTTAGAGAGGAATAAAAGAAGGTAAAAATTTTAAATGTATTTTTCTTAATTTTAATTGATCTAATAAATAACTAGTTTGTCAAAATAATAGTAGCAGTGATATATTGGGTGATTATGACTTATAGATAAGGAAAATGAATGACAGAGATGTTGTAAGGGACAGAAGGGAGGCACTGGGGATACTCTGTTATATGGTAACTATACGTCCCATGAAGATATATAGATTTATTTGAAAGTACTTAGATTAGTTGTAAATGTATATTGCAAACTCTAGTGCAACTGTTAAAAAAAATTTAAGTATAATTAATATGCTAAGAGAGGAGAGAAAGTGAAATCATATAAAATGCTCAATTAAAACCAGAGAAAGCAGAAAAAGTGGAAGGAGAAAAAAAAGAAACAAATAACAAGGGTAAGAATTTTTAAAATTACAAATATAGTAGTTATTACTCCAACTGTATCAATAATCACTTTAAATATGAATGGTTTAAATATACCAATTAAAAGATAGAAAATGTTAGAATGGATAAAAAACAAAACTCAACCATATGCTGTCTACCAAAAACCCACTTTCAATAAAAAGACAATTAGACAGGGCTTCCCTGGTGGCGCAGTGGTTGAGAGTCCGCCTGCCGATGCAGGAGACACGGGTTCGTGCCCTGGTCCGGGAAGATCCCACATGCCGCGGAGCAACTGAGCCCGTGAGCCATGGCCGCTGGGCCTGTGCATCCGGAGCCTGTGCTCCGCAACGGGAGAGGCCACAACAGTGAGAGGCCCGCATACCGCAAAAAAAAAAAAAAAAAAGACAATTAGACAAAAGTAAAGGGATGGAGTAGAGGGATATAGCATGCTAGCACTAATCAAAATTAAAACACCATATTAATTCCAGACCAAACAGACTTCAGAGCAAGGAAAATTATCAAACATAAAGAGGGGCATTACATGAAGATCAAAGGCTAAATTCTTCAGGAATACTTAATGTGAGAGTCAAAATACATGAGGCAAAAACTGATAAATACATCCATTGTTACAGTTATAGACTTCAACAGCCCTGTATCAGTAACTGATGGATTCAGCAGGCAGAAAATCAGGAAGGATATCGTCAAACTGAACAGAACCATAAGTCAACTGGAACTAACTTCAACCAACAACAGCAGAATACATAGTCTTCTTAAGTTCCTATGGGACATTTGCCAAGATACAGCACATTCTGGAACATATAATACCTTTAACAAATTTAAAAGAATAGAAATTATACAATGTCTGCTCACAAACCACAATGAAATTAAACTAGAAATCAATGACATAAAGATAGATGGATAATCCCCAAATATCTGGAGTGATATTTCATGTGATTTCATGTGATGACACATGGGTCAAAGAAATATTAAGATAAATAAAAAATAGTTTGAGCTAAGTGAAAATGAAAATACAACTTATCAACATTTGTGAGATGCAGTAAAAGCAGTATTTAGAGGGAAATTTATAGCATTGAATGTATATATTAATAAAGAAAAATGATTTAAGGTCAATAATCTGAGCTTCCACCTTAGGAAACTAGGAAAAGAAGAGAAAATTAAATCCAAAGTAACTATAATAAATGAAATAATAAAAATTAGAGCAGAAGTAAATGAAACTTAAAATGAGAAATCAATAGAGGAAAATCAACAGCTTGTCTTTGAAAAAAATCAATAAAATTGTAAACCTTTAGCCAGGCCAATCAAGAAAGAAAGATAGAACACATGGATTAATACCATCAAAAATAAAAAGGGGTCTTCACTACTGATCCCATGGTTATTACAATGATAATAAAGGAATATTATGAAAAACCCTACACCCATAAATTTGATGCCCTATATGAAACGGACCAATTCCTTGAAAGACAAAATCTGTTAAAACTCAGACACAGAGAAATAACCAATATGAATAGGTCTTTATCCATTAAAGAAATTGAATCAATAATTAATGACCTCTCGAAAAAGAGCACTAGTTCAGAGGTAAATTCTATCAAGCATTTAAGACAGAAATTATATCACCTCTCTAAACAACACTAGAAACATTATCTTTGTAGCTGAATATTTGTCTACATATAATAATTTCCATAAGATACATTTCTGGAGAGGAATGACTGTATTAAAAGTACATACATTGATAATATTTTGGTAGTTATTGCCAAATTACCCTATGAAGTTTGATACCAATTTATAAAGTGTTTATTTTTCTGCCAACTTCCTAAATTTGAGGACTGATCATTTTTGTCTCTCCCACTTTTATAGGTGAAAAATAGAAACGAATTAATATTTTAACTGCATTTCTTTGACCAAATAAATGTAAAATAATTTTAGTTATTTTAGTATAATTTTGGGCCATGTATATTTTTTTCAGTTCTAAATAATCTTCTAATGTACATTAGTATTATTTTAATAGTAGCATTAAATAATGTTTAAATTTGCCAACTACTATTCTAAGTACTTTACATGTGCTAACTAACTTAATCCTCCAGACACTCCAATGTATTAGGTAATATTATTTCCATTTTACAGTTAAGAAAATTGGGGCATAAAAAGGTTAAATTGCCTAAGGTCACAAGAAGTTGGATTTTAAGTGTGCCAGATGGCAGAATCTGTACTCTTAAATGTTATGCTAGTCTGATTTTCATGGGGTCCTTGTTTTTAGAATGTACACACACACACAAACACGTGCACATACAAGCAAGCACACACACGGTTTTCCAAGCAAGACACCAAAAGTAGACAGCATAAAGAGTTAATATATGGATTTGATGTAACAAATATTATTTCATTTATATAAGTATCAAATTTTACTGTAATTAAAATAGAAACATATTTATTCTAAAATTATATAGTTTAGAATAAACATCCCACCCATCTGCCAATGATATATATACCCACGTTTGCTTCTAGTACTTCTATGATTTCATTACTTACATTTAAATATTTTATCTACATGAAACTTGCTTTGATTACTGGTATGAAATACTGATTATATTTCTTTTTGAAAAAAGTTGGCCATTGTTCCAACACATCAAATGAGCCATTTATCCTTTATCCACAGAGTTTAAATTCCATATTACATAAACCTAGGCATGCTTCTGAAATTTTTCTTCAGGTCCATTGGTATGTCATAGAAAACCAAACCACACTGATTTTATTATTGCAGATGTATAACGTGTAAAGGGCAAAACTTCCTGAATTACTGCATGTAAATATTTTCTGGACTTTTTAACTTATTGTTTCTTCCATAGACCTTAAAGTCAGGTTGTCAAATTTCAAAAACAAATCATCTAATTTATTCCAATCACATTTCATATTAGTTTTAATCACTGCTCATTTGTCTTAGCATTTAGGGGGAAATAATCTAATTAACAGTAAATCATAATAATTTTGTTTTATTTTCCCCAGTATTTATATAGGTCATGTATTTTTTTGCAATGTCTAGAACTTTCAGAAAAATGATCTTAAAATATTATATATATACACACACTCACACAATATGTGCATATACACAATATATTCTACTCCTTTTCTTTTTCTAATTCATTTAAATTCTGGTCTTAAATGGTTCTACGTTTTCTGTTGGATTTTTTATTGTTATATTTCTAAGTCTTTGAGTTAATATTCAGCTCATTAAAATTTTTGTTAAAAATGAAAATATGTACTGTTTTAAATTTTTCTCTCAGACAAACTGACCATTTTTAAGATTATATAGATATATATAATGTAAATAAATATATAATTAAATTTTTATATAAGTATAATATAAATATATAATTAAATTTTGAATTTTTATTTGACAAGTAGTATTACTTAATTTCCTAATGATTGTTATTTTTACAAAATATTTGTCATTAATTATTACTTTAGTTATACTTGGTTAGGTGTGAAACATAAACTTCTGATTTTTAAAAGTATATCTTTAAAAAATCAGAAGTTTATGTTTTAATAAAAATTATATGGGTGCTCGGAAATAAGGCATATTCTCCATAAGGTAAAGTATTATATTATATAATATATATAATTATAATATATATATAATTAATATATATTATTAATATATATAATATATAATATATATTATATATTATATATTATATAATATATTATATAATTATATAGTTTATATATAATAATATATATATTATAATTATATTATATTGTATTATATTATATTATATTATATTCAGATTTACACACTTTTTTCCTATTTGATCTCTCAAAGACAAAATCAAATTAAAGGATGTCATTATAATTGTGTTTTTCCCAATTTTCTTTGTATTTCTGAAGATATTGTCACTTGGGTAGAATTCCTTCCACCTGCTGGCATTAATGTCTGTTAGCTTCTGTTTGGGGTGATGGGGTGAGTTTCCATTTTCTCCATCTGTCTTCATCAGTACTTGGGCAGAATTGTGTGTGTGTGTGTGTGTGTGTGTGTGTGTGTGTGTGTGTGAGCATGGAGGTACAACTAAATCAAGGTGTCCTAGCCAGATGCCCTTTTGAACAGGAAGTGGTCTTCCTTAGGCGTGCTTACTCCCCATCCTTCATTTTGACATCAGTCAAACATGGTAGAGACCTCAATAAAGTGGAGTGAGGAAAAGTGAGGGCTCACCTGGGAGATGAAGCCCACGTATAAACACATGATATTGTTATCTCAGCTCCTGAGTGCTGGTTATGATGTCAGCAGGCTGGACTTTATTTCCAGTTTCTTCTATGATTGCAAGAGATGTGACGATCACCTTGCATTCAAAATGGCCTCACCTCCAGGAATGACTTTCATATATTTAAATGTATGTTAAGAGCAATTTTAGAAAACCACCCAAAGAGGTGCATCTCAGTGGTGACAGCTGTGTGTACTCTGTCACTTGGGAAAGAGATCACGAAATTCAGTGTCAGACCCACAGGAAGCCAGCCGTCTGGTGGGCAGGACACCCAGTGTGACATCTTCTTTTCTAAAAATTCAATAATGTGTCACAGAGAAATTAAGGCTGCTTTATTCTGTCTTTCCCTTGGCTGAGGTGCAGTGATCAAAAGAGTAACAAAAAAGAAATGTAAAACCCAGTCAAAAGCTAAGGATCACTATTACTCTTACAGCACCCTCTCCAATAAATCCCATCATACACCACTTCCATAGCACCCTCCCACTCTCTGAAGCTTAGCCCTTTATTTTATCTGGGTGCCTTATGATCAGAGATTCTTAGGGTTGATATGGGTCAGTAAGGGAATCACTAGTCAAGTCCATATCTAACATTTGAACTCCCTTGGTTTTATATCACCCAAAGTATCCTTTCTCTTTTCTTCCCCCGTCTATTCACACATATACCATCTCAATACTTACCTCTGAGCTATTTCTCATGCTGTTTGCCACCCCTAACTACATGGTACATGTTCCACCCCTTTGTCTAGTTGAATCTACTCTTCAAGGTTAGTTCAAGTTGTACCTTCCCAATGAATTTTTTGGACCAATAATTGATCCCTCTGTTTTTTGACATCTTTAGTTGAACTAAGCATAATAATACTCAATTACAAATTGTATTTTCAAAAGTTATTCTCATTGGTCTTTAGACTGTCAAATAAACTAGTAAGCTACTTGGGGCATGTGGTAACCTATTTTCCCTTCACCTAGTCTGGCACAATTATTCAGGAATATCTTGGGAAACTGAATTGCTTTTCTCTGGCCAAAAAAACGGAATTGGCATGGCTTTAGTTTGGTTCTGAAAAGAGAAATTCAGTTCCTCATATTTGAGTAAAAGTTCAAACCAAAAGATGGCTCATATGAGTGTGGTTTCTGATTCACATCTACTCTCATCTGCCTTGGTGAGAGTCCCCTCCCCTCCCACTCCCAGCAATGAGGTGTTTATTTGGACTTTTTGGCCCATGTGCCATTTTCAGAGACTAGAACGCTCTTTCAGTCACATGCACATGCAGAGTGGGGTGATGCCTCCCTTCTCAGCATCACGTAAGATATGGTCTGCTCTGCTTTTATATCCAAATTCCATCTATTTTAATGTACAGTAATTACACCATATCAAGTTTCTGCCTGCAGCACCACACATCTTACTTTCCACTGTCTAGCACCTCTTGTCATCTGTAAAGGGGCCTAGGAACAGAGTGAGCTGTGTATGAAAGAACAAACACATCAAGTCCCCAAACACCCCTCCCCCAAATGCTTCCAGTCACCCCAGCCCACCGAGTGCCAGAACCTCCCAATGTTAAAAACTGAGGGAACAACACAAACACCACCACTTTGCAATCCAGTAACAGTCTCAGATCTGGATAGTGAGGAGGTTTTGTCTGCCATCAATTCAGGGAAGTATTTGAGACATAACTCCAACCTTGGCCAAATGGAGTTCTACTGAATCACCCTCTCTCCATATCTGTGGTTGGGGTGAGTTAGGAAGGGGGCTGAAGACGTATATAAAAGTACAGGTTTGGGTTATATAAATTCTGCAGAATCAGATATCATTTTTGGAATTCTTAAAATGTGTGTGTGTTGTAAACCTCAGACTCTGGGGTTTGGTGCAAATGCTCTCTTGCTAGGAGGACTAAGAGCAAGAAAAAGGGAAAGGTGCTTTGGAGAAGCCTGGCAAAGCAGTAGATGGCCTATAAGCTCCTTGAGGGCAGATGCTAATACACACTCACCTTGAAGGATCCAGTGACCTTCAGAGCATTCAAATAGTACCAATCTGAACTTGCTAGATTGGGCTGAACTGAGTCACCAAATGAAAGGATGCAGCTGGAGTTAGATACTCCTGGCCTGTGGGCAGAGTGGCTAAAGGTCATCCAGAATCCATTAAAGCAATGTTGGACACAGAGTTTCCTTTAATACAAAGGTCAAATCTAGAAATTCCACAACAGTGGTCCACTTCACATTCCCAGACACATCTTTATCCCCCCACCTCCAGGACCAGTGCCAATCCTACTCATTATCTTGTCCGCCAGATCTACACAACTCGTGCTGTGTGGACAGCATTAGCTGAGAGACGTCCCATCTACAAATATGTACTTAATCATTTGGAGGAAGCTGTGTAGGTTCTGCAGCTTCTGGAACATGGGCTACTGAGCATCAGAGCTGGAAGGACCCTTTGAGATCATTGACAAAGCAGAAAGTTGAGGTCTGAAATACCCAAGGGTTCTCTGAAGATAAGCAACAGAAATCAACTGACCAAATTAAACACAATAGAGAAGATATCAAGCAGCTTCCAGAATGTATGGGGTAAGCAGCCTGGAGTCTGAGGCTGAGCAGCAAGGCTGGAGCCATAACAGGGGACACTTAACCCCAGGATTCACTCCTGCTAGAATGAACATCACCTACGTCTATTTACTTAGTCCTAGGTCCAAGTCTAGGAAGAAAGAATATGATTGGTTGAGCTTAGGTCATATGCTTGACCTTTGGTGCTTAAAGGACAAGGAAAGGAAGATTCCAGTGGAAGGGACTGAAGGGTCTTCTGCTACTTCTATGTAAGGAGAGGAATGGATCTGGATTCTCCGTCCTTCCTAAAACAACATATAATCAGAGAGAGGACATTTCTCCCAAGGGTCCTGTAATAGGCCCAATCCTACCTAACACTTTCATGGATCCCCATATGAGTACAAATATTTTTAAATGTTACAAATAAGTTGCAAACTGTTAAATACAACATGTTATATCCTTCTACCTGAATAAATATAGCTTTATAACAGCCTGTGAGGTCATGTTTGAGTTTAGAATTCCCAAACACCTTGGAATTCTGTCTACTCAAAGAGAATGCAACCAGTTCTAACCCCCCACCACCACACAAGCCCCTTCTCAGCCTACAGACAGCTTCCTTCCCACCTCTGTTCTCTCCTGCATCCTGAAGGGCTTCCAATTCACACAGGTGAATACCCAGCCTGCATGTCATGCTCTGCCTATTCTTCTCACAAACAGCAGACCCTTGGCCATAACCCCAACCCAGGGTTTACGGTCCGCACTTGAGAGGTGGGACCCAAGGAAGAGGTAAACTCAGGTTTGGTCTCAGATTCAGAACAATTCGGGCAGGGGACCCACATAGCTGGTGTGGTCAGGAGAAGGAAGCATGGGCTTCAGCCACATGTCCTTATCTTGTGGGGAGGGGAAAGGCTGTAGAAGTACCAATGAGGTACAAGGTTGGGACTCTTTTGTTCATGTGTAGGGGAAGAACTGAACTATTAGTTGTGAGGGAATGGGGGATAACAAGAAAGAAAAAAACAATGACACATTTTCCTCCTCAGGCCCACACAAGAGAGGGCACCTGCTCAAGATCACACAACAAGCTAGGGGCAGAACTAGAATTCAGCCTTGGGTTCACATCGCCTCACTTCAGCTCCAATGCTAGGTAACAGATCAGAAAAATCTAGGATGCCCAAATTGTTCTTTAGGGAGTTCCTACCCAAGGATATACTCAGGTCCCCAAATCTCAAATATTACTCACTCAGCTAAGTTGTCCCCACTCAGGCTTTCAGGAGGCCAATTTCTAGAGAACCTTAAAATGTTCTCCACAATCTGTGCTCTCTTCATTTTTTCCTCAGCTGCTCCAGCTGGGCTTACATCCATATCACTCCTCTGTCACAGCTCATGAGCATCGACAACTACCATCCTGCTGAACATCAAGGTCATTGCTCTCCAACTTCCTGGACTTAACTGACTTTCATACATCAAACCAAATGTGCATACCCCAAATAAATCCTACTTGGTCCTGCTATGCACTGAACCGTGTCTCCTGAAAATTCAATATGTTGGAGCCCTAACACCCAATACTTCAGAATGTGACTGTATTTGGAGATATCGTCTTTTAAAAAGTAATTAAATAAAATGGGGTCATTAGAATGGGCCCTAATCCAATATGATTAGTGTCCTTATAAGAAGTAGAGACTAGGACACAGGCAACACAAAGGGATGTCATTTGAGGACACAGCAAGACAAAGAGAGAGGACTCAGAAGAAACCAACTATGCTGACATCATGATCTTAGACTTACAGCCTCCAGAATTGTGATAAAATAAATTTTTGACATCTAAGCCACCAGTCTGTGATATTTTGTTATGGCAGCCCTAGAAAAAGAATACAATCCAGATGTATAATTATTTTTACACATTGCTGTATTTGATTTGCTAATATTTTGTTGAGAACTTCTGTTTATAAGTTTATAAGAATTACTGATCTGTAGTTTTCTTCTTTTTCCTTTTCTCCTTCCTTTTCTTCTTCTCCTTCTTTTATACTTTCATTTGATTTTGGTATCAGAGTAATACTGGCCTCATAAAATAAGTTGTAAAATATTCCCTCTACTTTTATTTTCTGTGAATAATTGTGTATAATTGGCACTAATTTTTCTTTAAAGTTTCATAGAAATCTCCAGTGAAAGCATCTGGACATGGAGATTCCTTTTTTGGTAGCTTTATAATTACAAATTTAACTGCAGTAATGGTTATGGGGCTATTCAGAATGTCTATTGGTTGAGCTTTGTTAGATTGTGTGTGTGTGTGTGTGTGTGTGTGTGTTTGTTTTGTTTTGTTTTACAATTCTCAAATTTAAGGGTGTAAAGTTGTTCATAATTTATCCTTCTTATCCTCTTACAGGCTGTAGTGACAGGCTCTGTTTCATTTCTATCAGTGATATGTGTCTTCTTTCTCTTTAACTTTGTCAGTCTTACTAGGGGGTTTTATTGATTTTCTGGGAAAAACCGTCTTTTTGTTTAATTGATTTTCCATTTTTCAATTTAATTGATTTCTGGTATTATCTTTTTTTGTTTGTTTGTTTTCCTTCTTCTTGCTTTAGGTTTATTTTACTCTTCTTTTCCTAGTTTATAGAGGTAGAAACTTTTATTATTGATTTAAGACATTTACCCTTCTCTAGTATTAGTACTTTGTGCTCTAAATTTCCCTCTTAGCACTGCTTTAGATGAATTCACGAAATTTGATATATTGTATTTTTATTTTCATTCATTTCAGTGTACTTTTAAAATTTCTCTAGATATGCCCCTTTAACCCATTGATTATTTAAAAGTGTATTGTTTAAGGTTCAAGTGCTTGGAGATTTTTATGTTTCATTTCCCATGTTGATTTCTATTTTGAGTCTCTTTTGGCCAAGGAATATACTCTGTATGATTTTAATTCTTTTAAATTTGTTGAGGTTTATTTTATGGCCTCAAATATCTTGGTATATGTTTATGGGAACATGAAAAAGAATGTGTATTCTCCTATTGTTGAGTGAAGTGCCTACTTCCTAGTCCCGTTCAAAATTGTTTGTCTTTAGTTTTCAGGAATTTGATTATGATCTTGGCATGGATTTGTTTGGATTTATTCTGTTTAGGGTTCACTCAGCTTTTTGAATATGTTTGTTCATGACTCTGGACCTCAAGGCCTGAGGTTCCTAGGCAGTCTGCCTTCTGCTTTCCACCTTTCACAGTTTTCCTGTGATTGTTTGCTGTGTTGTGTCCAGGGAGTTTCTCTGAAAGAGGGAGGACCTGGAAGATGTGAGTTCACGGGAAGGGACTGTTTCCTTCCCAGCTCCCTTACCCACAGCCCCATTCCCAATGAAAACCTGCATTGCAAATCAATGCACAGACACACCCTGTCACCCCCATGACATCTGTAAATTGGGTGCACGTGTCTGACTTCCCTATGAAGTGTTCTCAGGCCAGGGATCGTGTTTCATTCATTTTGGTGTATCCAACATATAACATTGGACTTGGCATTCAGGAAGTACTCAGTAAACCTATGAAGGGATGTATTGAACTCATCTGAATATAAAGTAGCCATGTTATATCTGTTGGACTGGGTAGGCAGGAGATTCATGTGAATGATGGAGACCAACCATTGGGTGGAGAAGTAGCCTCAGGCATGTGATAGCTCAGTTACTATGGCCTGGCTATGAGGTGGGTGAAATGTCAGGGGACCTGAGTTCTGGTCTTGACTTTGTCATTTGTTTTGTACTTATAAATATACCATTACATTTCCCTGGGTGCATATATCCTCCTCAGTTGTGAATAACAATAGCTGGAGATAAGAGAGTACAGATATGTATATAAAACAGTGCAGTGAGTCAGAGATTCAGAAATAGAGAAATCTCTTGAAGGTGGACCTGCTCCAGGAAAGCCCTAAGGAAGTGAGCTGAAGACTCGAATCCAAGAAATGTGAACGGTATGCTGGAAAGACGGGATTCGGCATTGAAAATCTACAATTTTACCAAAATAACTTCATGAATTCAGCCTAGAATTTATCAAGACCAACAAGAGACTTCATGGAAATTGACAAGCTGATCCTAATATTTATATAGGAGAGTCCATGTGCAAGAAGAGCCAATAAATAGTAAATGTTTAAAAATAAAAGAGGAGGAGGAGGGTTTGTCTGAAAATGTTTTAATCTCACTTTGATGAAAAGTGAGTGGTATTAGCACTAGAATGGACAAATAGAGCAATAGAACAAAAAGTGAATCCAGAAACAGACTTGTGCACATATGAAGACTTGTGCATATATATATATATATATATATATATATATGTAATCCCCATCTGTATTAGCTTGGGCTACATAAAATACTACAGACTGGTGGGGGGCTTACACAACAGACATTCATTTTCTCACTGTTCGGGAGCCTGGAAGTCTGAAATCAGGGTGTCAGCATGGTCAGAGTCTGGTGAGGGCTCTCTTCCTGGCTTGCAGACAGCTGCCTTCTCCTTGCCTTTCTCTTCCCTTTCCCTCCCTTTCCTCTCCTTCTCCAATTCCCTTCCTTTCTTCTCCAGGGCCAGCCCAGGGCTCCACTCACCGTCCTGGGACTCATCATGACTTATAGATAAGAGTATCAATTCTTCTTTTAAAAACACACCCCAGAAAAATCTACCCTTACAAGCATAACGATGGAAACTCCATTTTTGAACTGAGTGATTTATCTTGGAGGGTCTCTTGTATCTAGATCAATGCTCCCAAATTTGAATTGTGATGGCTTTGAGGCATCATGGCCATTGTGTCAAACAAAACAGACCTGCATCTTAAAGACCCTCATGGCTGCATCCTCAGGAAATGGCCTCTCCAATTTTCCCAGTGGATTTGATTTACCCAGTTAGCAAATGTTCACTGGGTCTCTTCCTCAGCCAGCCTTGGCTGGGTCTGAGCTGGGCCTAGGTAGAATTTCTCATCTGGCATCTGAACCTCATCTGCCAGGATTTCCGCCCACAGAAACAGGCTGCTGAGGTCTGGGTGGGGTAGGGCTAGGGGGTAAACCATTGGTTCCTATGTCCCTCAAGGCTTGTCCTCACCTCAGTCCTCCCCTGAGAATCCTGCAAGCTCTCCAGCCCTGGGATGTGCTTACAACTCTGTGCTGCTGCCCTGGCTACACCACTGTGTACTCAGAATGGGTTTGTATCCACAGCTGTCAAGAAAGCTGTCCATCCTTCCTCTGTGCTGGGCCCAAACCTGAAAACTTTCCCTGGCTCCAAATTTACTCATCTTACTTGATAATGTGCCTGACATTCCACCATTAGTTCCCCCAGTAAGTTAAAGCATTGAAAATTCTGAAGAGATATGCTCTCATTTCATCTTGCCTCCTGCAGCTCCAAGCATGGAGTCTCTTGACCTTGAGCTGCATGTCTGTGGTGACATGGTCTCAACTCACATGTTCCTTAGTTCACTGAGTATTAAACCTCAAATGCCACCTTCGGAAGAATCAGTTTTGATACCCCACAGAATTGGGGTGTAAATGGTCAAACTCTGAAAGTGGATTACATCTCCATCTCATCTGCCAGGGAAGTGATCAGCTATTTTCCTGTAAGATCCACTGGTTATTAACGCCACAGTGACCTCCCCCTAAAGAGACTAGTCAAAGAGGATTTCCTACACAATGCATCATATGATATGACTTGCTTGTATTTTAAGGAGAAAAAAAAAAAAACCTGTTGGATCACAGAACCAGGAAGTCCAAGGGTATCATCAGGTTTCAGGCACAGCTGGTTCCAGGGGCTCAAAAGAAGTCCTGAGGACAAACTTGCTTAGTAAAAGCTGGACTTTCATGAAATGAAAACTCCGGGCAGGAGTTATGATGACAGTGGAGATTAGCCAAGGTGGCCCATCTTTGCTGCCCCATGAAAAAAGCTTCTCTGAAAATGAGGAGGAACATGGAACTGAGAGCAGTGAATGTAAATCCAGAGTGATAAAGTTTAGGGCTGTGGAAGCTGGGTGAAGACCTGACCTCCCTGCCTGCCATAGGGGAACCCTTCTTTACTCAGCCCCATCCCTCCCTTTCTCAGACCATTTTCCTATCTTCAAAGAAGGCGAGTTCCTGAAAGGAACAGACAGGACAGTCAAAATGCTCTCTCTGAATACCTGGGTCCTCTCCAGGGAAAGAGTGACATTTCCTTCACGGGTGGCTTAGGGGAGGAGGGTTACCCAGTGCAGCAAAGATTTGACTTGTGCCATTCCAATGTCAACTCTGCCACTTAGTAGCAGGGTGACTTGGACATGTTGCTTATTCTCCATTCTGCCTCAGTTTCCTTGTCTGTAAAATAGGGCTAAGTATAGTACCTGCCACATTTAGGGTTATTATGACAGTGAAATAATGTCTATAAAGTGTTTCAAACAATTTCTGGGAGGTAGTGAGCACTATCTAAATGTTGGCTAAAGAAAAGGAGAAAATAAATTACCAGGCGATTAAGGAAGAGGTAACACAAGTCACAGCACTCCTTTATCCATCGCCATTTCTCCTGAGCATGAGAGGAGTCTGGGCAGAGGAGGAGATCCTCACCCTCGCTCCCTTGTCCTGACCTGCACCCACCATGCTATCACCATTCTCCTCTGAGCCCTTCTGAATTTCTCCACGGTACAGATCCCAGACAGGGCAGAGGCACCATGGGAGGGCCAGGGCCACAGGGCAGAGGAGGGTATGCTGGAGTCTGGCTACTCTCTTGGGAGGAAGGACACCTCCCCTCCCTGCCCTTCACTGGCTTCCTCCCTCACTCTGCCCAGCTGCAAAACCCCCTCAGTGGCTCCCAATGTTTCCTGGCTCCCAGGGCAGCCAGTTTGAACCTGATTTCAAGTCCCACCCACAGGCCAAGTTATGCTCCTAACAGCCTCCCTCCTGCCTTATCTCTGTGGTCCCTGCCCTCCATTGCATCCTCTCTCTTCTCTCTGCCCCAGCCAAATGGACACAGAGCCCTCCACCTCCACTGTGGGCTCTTCCCCAGTGGAAGCACTCCCTGCCCACTCTGACCTCAAGCCCTGGTCACTCTCCATTTCCTCCAGGAATGCACCTTCTGCTTCCTCCATCATCTGCCAGCTCACTCACTGTCCCCTTGGCTCCTTGAACCTGATACCCACAGCCTCGTCCGCCTCGTCACTCTTCCCATGTCCGAGCCCAGCCTCCCTCACCAGACAGGGACTCTGCGTTGGTCCCAGGGCTTAGCCCAGAGAGCAGCACTGACCCAGCCTGCTCACTCCCGAGGACCCTGCCTGTGCCCCTCTTCACACACTCGGGCCCCCTTACTGCCCCAAGTCCCCAGCTGGAGCACTCAGCATTGTTCTTGTAGTGCCTCCCCACCTGGAAGTGTCTTATTTATGGATCTACCCCCATGTCCTATAGTTTGTCATCAGTTCACATTGCTGACCTCAATCCTCCTACCTCTCCCCTCTGGGCCACAGCCAGATCCATGTCCTGTCCCTGTGTCTTTGACCATCTCCGAGCTCTTCATGCCCTCTTTCTATCTCTCCACTCGTTTTCAGTTCCTCTTGCTTTCTTCTTCCCACTCTCTCTTTCTTTTCCTTTCATGTTCCCCTTTGCTTGGAAAAACTTATTACAAACCAACGTTGTTGGAAAACTTTTGTAAGTGGTGTCCAACATTGATCACATTTGTGTTCAATATTTTTCTTACATATAAAGACCTGACAGCCTGCTCTTCTATGATAGATGTACTTATTTCTTCTAAGCTATAACTAACCAAGCATATCATTTTTATACAATGAGTGTATATTCAATTTTCTACAGTTTGGACTACTAAACAGGCTTACCAGTGAATACATGACAAATATATGGTGGTATTAGTGAGGGCTGGCTTAAACCCGCGTAAGTCTGTGGAGTCAGTGTTCTTCCCCGTTTTGCATGGCTGAGAAAATGAGGCGAACCGAGGGTGGGCTTGCTGGCTGGGGGCCTCTCTTCCCCACATGCTGGCTGGCTTCCAGGTCCTGGGGCTGAAGTCTGGGGCAGAAAATTCCCTTACTCTAGGTTTGCATTTTGCAAAACCATTCTAAAGCTTTTGCTATTTTCTGTCCTACTAAAAAAACTTTACTCCTCCAGGGACCCTAGCGAAGTGGCCCCTGATGTGTCAGCTCAGTCTGGGCTGTGAGGAGCATGGGAACCTGTGCAGTAAGCTCTTACTGTATTCTGTATTTGAGAGGCAGGTGTCCTTTCCAACTTTCCTTCTTCCCCTTTCCTTTTCTCATTCATTCACAAGTTGAGCTCCTGCTGTGTGCCCTGTGAAATGCCTCATGCACAGACCTTCCCTACCCCTCAAGAATCATCAAGTCTAAAAGCAAGTTCAGGGTGGACCAGTTTAAGAGGGTGAGCTACAAAGGGATGTCCATAGTCAGAGAACTAAGACAGTTGTGAAAAAGAAAGCTCAGGAAGGAGACAAACCCTTGAAATGGACTTGGCATCAGTTCTGGGGCTCTTCTGGGGTTGAAGCATCAGTAATGGATCTGTTGCAATTCAGCCACAGAGATGATATACGAGGCTTTTCTACTGACATTGAATCAGGTCACTGGGTCCATTGGATGCAATACAATGTCAATGAAACTGTTATGTGTTATTGATGTCAGTCACAGAATAGATAAAAACATTATAAAAATAGCTTTTGTACCCATTTACATTTTTTTTTTTCATAAATGGTAAAAGGCATCAGTCCCTACATGCCAGAGAGTGAGGCAGCAAAGGATTGGTTTTCATACCAGTGACTGTGAAATCTCAGGAGGTCACATAGGGGTCATCCCCCCCATGACAAGTGACTGAAGAACAACGGCCTTGAGGTAGCACAGCCTTCACCATCCAAGGAAGGAGGGAGAAGGGAAGCAGTTGACTCAGTAAAATATAGGCTGAGTGGGGTCAACATGTTCCTTCGTTCACCCAACAGACACCCATTGAGACCCTACTGTGCTAGAGACGGGATTTGGAAGTAACCCTCCCTGTCCTGATTGAGCTCATAGCCCAATGTACTCTCAGGGTTCTCATCTGGAAATTGAGGATCACATCTCCCCTCAGAGTTGTAATAGGAGAATGGCATGTGCAGCTGGCACTCAGTTGACATCCTTGCTCCCTTGCTGTGCTTTAATTCTTTAGGGCACAACATCAGGACAATGCGTGTCAGTCCACACCTATGTCTGGATCATGACGGAAGCTCAGAAAAGTGCTGTCTTAGGGCGTCCTGGTTGGGCATCCCTGGGTGCAGGGCAGACATTATCAGTTTTGTTTTAAGTAGGAGCACACTAAAGTGATTTGGCCAAAGACATAAGCTAAGTAATAGGCACAGTCTGGGGAGCTCCAAATCTGTTAGACTCTAATGGATGTGCCCTTTGCTACACTTTGCTGCTTCTCCATGTGGCAAGATAGGAATGTCCCTTGGGCTCCAATAGTTCAGTATTTGAGGAGTTCTGGAGTTAGTTTAGATTCAAGTTAGCCAAAACTTGAATCTCCTCACCCCCAGGCTAGTGCTCCACCTCCAGGACCACACGGCTTCCCTCTCCACCCATGACACAGTCCATACCCCCACTTCTCCCACAAAAAGTTCTGCTTAACTCAGATCCAAGCAAGAAGTCTTGAACAAGCCAGGCTTCAAAATATGTAGAGCACTCAGCCTAGATTTCCCAGCACAGCCCCACCTGGTGTCCGTGTGTCTGGCAGGGTGAGAAGCCTGAGAGTTTGGATAAGAATTGATCTAGCTTTTATGTTAATTCCTATCTTCTAGAGCTAGCAGAGGCAGGGACACCAGAGCCTAAGATCCAGCCATCAACTAGGCCAACGCCCTGCAAATCTTCTCCATGACAAAGCCAAGGAGGCCAGATAGCCTCAGGTGAAGTGACACTCTCTGAAAGGTCTGGCCATTGATTCCATAAGCTGGCTCTGGACAAAGGGACCACTTTCGGGTCCCCATACCCATTAGGCTGTTGTCCACAGCTGGACCCAGTCTGTGCTCTCAGGCAGGAGTACTCAGCTTAGGACAGGAACTTCCACAGCTAACCCACAGGACATTTTTGTCATTACTAAACTGCTGAGCTTGGCCCCTGGACCTCAGAACCACCACCTAATGCAATTAAAAACTGAGTGACAGTTATCATCTGAAAGGAACCCAAGATATTGGGCAAGCCCACTACAAAAATATACAAAGAGAGAAAGCTAATGGGAAATTAAGGGGACGATAATGAAAAAATAATAAAATAACATCTTTTATAAGGGTAAAAACTGCCCAGGCCCTGAGATACTTTACAAATAAAACATTTGAATCTCTTTTGACACATTTATCTGCATGTGGAAGAATTGTTGCATAAGAGATTCTGAGTGAAAGTATTAATTTTTATTCAACTGTGTATTTAAAATCTGTAGTAAAAGGAAGCTTTGAAGAGACACACATGTTATTGGCAGTAGCTAAGCAGAAATGTGGGCTCAACCTTCCTGGGTGGAGCCAGTTGCCACTCCACACTGTCTCAGCCATAGACTTTAGTGCTGGCCATTGCAATGTTCCTCTTTGTGTAATCTGTTATGGCTGTACATTCACCTCCACAGTCAACCCCCAGGGCCTTCCACTGACCACTGACCCTTCCTCAGCTCCTGGCACTTGGGTCTCAATTGAGCCAGGACTTGGCCTCTGCCAAACCTCACATTCACATTCTGTTTTATTTCTAGTTCATTATATACTTTTCTACTCACCAAAAGGCCAGCAACGCTAAAGGGAACTAACTAGCAGTACAGTTAAATACTTATTAAAAGTGTGGGCTCTGGGATGAGACTGTCTGAATGGGTCTTGTGCCTAACTCTGAATAGCTGAGCCATTTTAGGAAAGATACATAATCTCTCTGTGCCACGTCTTTTTCATCTGTAAAATGTCAACAATAATACAATTTTCCTCATAGTGTTGTTATGAGACTAAATGCATTAATAAATGTGAAGATCTAGAATCATGTGGATCATACAGTGTTCAATAAATATTATCTATTGTTGTGTGTGTGTGTGTGTGTGTGTGTGTGTGTGTGTGTGTGTGTGTTTAAGCACCTATATAGAGAGGATTTGGAATGTGTAGCAATAACGAAAGCCCTGGGGTCTGTTATTCTAACTGTTCCTGGATGCCTTCTGCCTTGGCAGAAGGTGATAGGCACCTCACCACTGCTCAGCTCTAAATCTCAGAGAAGCCTCCCTAAAATTATCATAAAACTGCTACTTCTCCTATTTCACACTCATCACTAAGGGAGTCAGCTGTCCAGTTCCAGGTCATAGATCAAAAACTGCTCACTGCCAGTGTAATGCTACAGATTCAGTGTGCAAAGGGAATTTGAGAAGAAAGATTCCATTAGAGTTGACCACTATATTCATCCTTGTCAATTGTTTGGTTTGATTTTGGCTCTTTCAGTTGGGACAATAGGGTCTCACCAACTCAATCTCTCCTAAGTAGCTACAGGATAAAAACCCAGCATTCAGCTTTAAAAGCAGACAGACATGGGTCTGAATTCCAGGAGGTCTACTTATATTTGTGTGGCTTTGGGAAGTTACTTAATGTCTTTGAGCATCAGTTTTCTCAGTTGCAAAATAGAGACGACAGTACAACTGATATAAATATCAAATGTGGTCATGAATATTGTTCGGTATGGTGCCTAGCATGGGAAAGAGAGGAGATTGTGTTTTATTGCTTGGCAAAACAAGATGTAAGGAAACTAGCAGAAATAGGACAGTAGAAACAGATCCCAGTGATTCCAAATAAAGAAGACATAAGACATAGCCTTTAAAATAATTTTGCTAAATAATTATACTCTCTATGTCCAAAGAAAAAAAAGATAAGATTTTAAATTTTTACAGAGGGTAGAATTCTGAAAAAGTGACATAGCAGAATAAAAAGAGACATTCTAAACAACAAATACAACTGAAATTAAGAACTCAGTGTATAAGTTTTTCAGCAAATTTCAATCAGCTAGGAGAAAATAAGTAAAATGGAGGACGTATCAAAAGAAACATACAAAAATATGACCTGTGGTATCCCATCCTAAAAAGATAGGAAAGAAAAAAATGGAAGGGAAATAAGAGCCATGGATGATACATTGAGAAGTCTAATATACATTTTTTAAACCATTTTCAGCTTTGCCTTTATTTGCTATTTGGAAGGTCAGCCATCTTCTACAAATGTTCCTCCCCAGATTTCTAACTCAGACTTCATTAAAAGTTATAGATCCTACAGAATAGTTCACCAAAGAAATACAAATGTCTTCAAAACCCATGGTTTTTCATACATTTAATTGGAGTTACAGAAGGAAAGGAGAGGGAGAGAGAGAATTAGGTAGAGGAATTTGAAGAAATAATGTTTGAGAATTTTCTAAAACTGATGAAAGATATCAAATACAGATTCAAGAAACTGAGGAAGTGTCAAAGAGAATTTAAAAAAGAGAGAAATAAACACATACTTCTGGTTATAATAATAAAATTGAAAAATAAACCAAAGAAACAAAATCCTTTAAAAGCCAGGTAAAACAAGAGATTGCTGTCAGAAGAGCAGTAATGAGACTGAAAACTGACTCCTAAACAGAAAAAAATAGAAGCCAGAAAAAAAATGAAATAATATTTATTTTTTATGTTGAAAGAAAATGTGTATTAAACAAGAATTCTGTGCCCCTCAAAATATCCTTCAAGAATAAAAGTGAAATGTATAAGAAATAACACATTTTTCTTCAGGAGAATTTGGCTTCTGGTAATGTTGGAGTAGCTCCCATTGCACCAATTTCCTCATCAATAAATGGAGAATATAAAAAAAAATCATGGAGTGTGATAAACAGTACGTTAGTGATGACAGATGAAAGAGTCACTGAACTTGAAGATAGATCAATAGAAATTATCTAATCTAAAGGACAAGGAAAAAAAGAATTAAAAATAAGAACAGAAGCTCAGTGATCTGTGGGACAATGCAAAAAGGCCTAACACATATATACTTGGAATCCCAGAATGAGAAGAGTCAGAATATGTGGCAAAAGTATATTTGAGGAAATAATGTCCCCAATTTTTCTGAATTTGGTGAGAGGCAGATTTGCTGATTTGAAAGCTCAGCAAACCTCAAGTAAAAGCAATACAGAGAAAATCCCACCTAGGCACACCATACTGAAAATCTAAAATAAAGAAGAAATCTTGAAATTAGCTACAGGAAAATAGTACATTACATTAAAGGGAGCAACAATATTAATGACTGCTGACACCATTAGAAGCACTGGAAGTCAGAACAGTGGAATGTCATCTCTAAAATGCTGAAAGAAATAAAAAGCTATCAATACAGAATTCTTTATCCAGTGAAAACACCCTTCAAACTGAAGGTAAAATAAAGACATTTTCAGATAAATTAAAACTAATAAAATGCATTTCTAGTAGACAAAAGGAACTCTAGAAGAAATTCTGCAAATAAATAATACCAGGTTGAAATTCAGATTTTCAAAGAGGAATGAAGAGTCCCATAAATGGTAAACATGTAGGAAATGTAAAATACTTTCTTCTTTTAATTAAAAACCCCCATAAAACTATTTGAAGACATATATATATATATATATATATATATGGCAAGTATAGTATACAGGACACAGTGGGGAACAGAGGAAGACAAACAAATCTAACTATAAGTTTACTGTGAAAATTAAAGATGAATATTTCAATTCCTAGATCAAATGGTAAAAAAACAATCATATTGGTATAATTAATAATCTAACAAATTATTTTATAAATCATAAAATATGTTTACGTAGACCAAAAGAAGACAGGAAAGGAAAACCAAAAAAAAAAAGTCAGAAGGGAAAAACCAAAAACAAGTAGGAAAACAGAAGATACAAATCTCACAATTCATCTGTTAAGTAATTACATTAGGTGTAAAGAACTAAACACTCCAATTAAAAGAAAAAGATTATCAGGAAGAATTTTTAAAAAGCAACATCAAATGGTATGTTGTCTATAACAGATATATGTTAAGGACACAAATAAATTGAAAGTAAAAAGATGGGAAAATGTACAGCATACAAACAATTAAAAAGAATGAAAGTACTCAAAAACAGATAAGGATATGTCAAAACCAAACAAAAATAAGTTTACAGGGGTTCTCATGGTCCACAAGAAGGGCAAATTTAGCATCAAAAATAATGATGGAGATGGATTATAATACCAGAAATTAAAAATAAATAATTCATAGTAATATTCTTCTGTAGAGAAGAATGTTAGCTATAAAACCCTGAACAAATGATCAAATTAGAAAAGCACGATTAAAAAAACTCAGTGTAATCATTATATTAGGTAAGGATAATTGATGAAATCATTGAAAATTAAAACCATGGTTGAAAGTTTTTATGGGAGCAGGAACGTTTTAGACAGTGCTGTAGACTGAATGTTTGTGTCTCCCCAAAATTCATATGTTTGAGATACTAAATCCCAAGGTGATGGTATTAGGATGTGAGGACTTTGGGAGGTGCTTAGGCCCTGAGAGTGGAACCCTCACAATTGGAATTAGCCTCCTTCAAAGATCCCAGAGAGCTAACTTGCCCCTTCTACCATGTGAGGTTATTGTGAGAACACAGCTATCAAAGAGGAAACAGGCCCTCGCCATTCACCAAATCTTCCAATATCATGATCTGGGATTTTGCAGCTGTGAGAAATAAACGTTTGTTGTTTATAAACCACCCAGTTTATGGTATTTTTGTTATAGTAGCTTAAATTGACTAAAACAAATGTTTAAAGTAATTCAACCAAAATTCACTACAGAAAAGTATTTAGTAATTACAAAAGAAGACATAGTAACACTACAGTGGAGAAACCTGGTAAACAAAGTTAATATAAAAATTAAGGATGTATATCTTAATCCCTGGAGCAAATAACAAAGCAATCAAAGAGGTATAGCTAGAAATCCAACAAAATAATATAACAAATTGACACCAGGTGCCTACTGAAGAGATATACCGAAAATAACAAAATTACTGCCATAGAAGTCCAACCCAAAACACATAACCTAAACCTAATCATTAGAAAACATCCATCAGATTGAAGGACATTTTACAAAACAATTTTCCTGTTTCTGTTAAAAAATGCCAATGTCATGAAAGACAATGAAGGAATAGCAAATGTTCTAGATTAAAGGAGACTAAAGACCAACTAAATTCTAGTGGCTGGTCCTGGATTAGATACTGGACTTAAGAAGAACATTATGGGGGCAGTAGGTAGAATTAAAATTTAGGCTATAATTAAATAATGGTATCATATCAATGTTAAATATCCTGATTTTTAAAATTTTGTGGCACTTATGTGATGACCGTTTTTCAAGGAAATACACCCTTGCAAATGTGGCAAACTGTTAACAATTTTTGAGTCTGGGTAAAGAAACTCCATTGCACTGTTCTTAAAAGTTTGATATATCCTGAAAGTTTGAAATTATTATTAATGGCAATTCAAAAAAAGTTAAAAATAATACATTATACCAAGTGGTGCTTATTTCAGAAATTCAAAGATGGTTTAAAATCCATTAACATAATTCACAACATTAGTAGAACACATGATTATCTCTATAGATGCTGAAGAGGTCTTCAACAAAAGGCAAAATTCACTCTTAATGAAAACTTTCTTAATGGTAAAATATTTATTCTTTAGTCCAAAAGGTAGCATTTATCTCATGGATAAACATTAGAAATATTTCTACTAAGATTCAGAAGAAAGCAGTGATCCCATCATCTTCACTACTGCTACTGTTGTGTACTTTAAAAAATTTTGTCTAATTTGATTGGCTAATATTTTCAGAACTATAAGAAGCATGAGGACTGGAAAAAAGTAAAACCTCCTCTATGTGTATATGATATGACAATGCACCTGGAAACCCCAGTAGGTCAATATCAAGAGCAATATACACACAGAGAGCCACACAAATACACAGAATTCAGTAAGGTAGAAGGATCAAAAATTAGCATAAAATTAGCCTTTAAATATACAAATAACCACGCTTCCCTGGTGGCTCAGTGGTTGAGAGTCCGCCTGCCGATTCAGGGGACGCGGGTTCATGCCCCGGTCTGGGAAGATCCCACATGCCGCGGGGCGGCTGGCCCCGTGAGCCATGGCCGCTGAGCCTGCGCGTCCAGAGCCTGTGCTCCGCAACGGGAGAGGCCACAACAGTGAGAGACCCGCGTACTGGGGAAAAAAAAAAAAAAAAGCCAACAAATATACAAATAACCAGTTAGAAGATGTAATTAAAGATAAAAGCCCACTTAAAATAACAACAAAAGATAAATTCTTATAAATAAATGTAATAGTAAATGTGCAAAACCTACATGAAGAAAACTTAGAAACACTCTGGGAAAAAGGGCTTAAAGATGGCGGAAGAGTAAGACGCGGAGATCTCCTTCCTCCTCACAGAGACATCAGAAATACATCTACACGTGGAACTTCTCCTATAGAACACCCACCGAACGCTGGCAGAAGACCTCAGACCTCCAAAAAGGCAAGAAACTCCCCACATATCTGGGTAGGGCAAAAGAAAAAAGAATAAACAGGGACAAAAGAATAGGGACGGGACCTACGCCAGTGGGAGGGAGCCGTGAAGGAGGAAAGACTCCCACACACTAGAAGCCCCTTCGCGGGCGGAGACTGCGGGCGCCGGAGGGGGAAGCTCCGGAGCCGCGGAGGACAGCTCAGCCACAGGGGTGCGGAGGGCAAAGCGGAGAGATTCCCGCAGAGGATCGGTGCTGACGGGCACTCACCAGCCGGAGAGGCTTGTCTGCTCACCTGCCGGGGCGGGCGGGGCCGGGAGCTGAGGCTCGGGCTTCAGTCGGATCCCAGGGAAAGGTCTGGAGTTGGCAGAGTGAAAACAGCCTGAAGGGGTTAGTGCGCCACGGCTGGCCGGGAGGGAGTTCGGGAGAAGTCTGGAGCTAACGAAGAGGCAAGAGACCTTTTCCTCCCTCTTTGCTGCCTGGGCGCGAGGAGAGGGGATTAAGTGCGCCACTTAAAGGAGCCCCAGAAGCGGGCGCGGAGCTGCCGAAGAGACAAGAGACTTTTTCTTGCCTCTTTGCTTCCTCGGGTGTGAGGTGAGGGGATTAAGAGCACGGCGGAGAGGAACTCCAGAAACGGGCGCGAGCCGCGGCTGTCGGCACGGACAGTAGAGACGGGTGTCGGACGCTAGGGTTGCTGCTGCCACCACCAAGAGGCCTGTGTGTGAGCACAGGTCACTCTCCACACCGGCCCTCCCGGGAGCCCGTGCAGCCCGCCACTGCTGGGGTCCCGGGATCCAGGGACAGCTTCCCCGGGAGAACGCACGGCACGCCTTGGGCCTGTGCAGCGTCACGTCGGCCTCTGCCGCCGCGGACTCGCCCCGCCCCCGTGCCACTCCCTCCCCCCAGCCTGAGTGAGCTGGAGCCCCCGAATCAACTGATCCTTTAACATCGACCTGTCTGAGCGAAGGGCAGTCGCCCTTGGACAACCTACACGCAGAGGCGGGACCAAGTCCAAAGCTGAACCCCAGGAGCTGTGCGAACAGAGAGGAGAGGGGGAGGTACCTCCCAGCAGCCTCAGAAGCGGCGGATTAAAGCTCCACAATCAACTTTAAGTGCCCTGCATCTGTTGAAAACCTGAATAGACAACGAATCATCCCAAGTTGAGGAGGTGGACTTTGGGAGCAAGATATACTATTATTTTCCCCTTTTTTTTTCTTTTTGTGAGTGTGTATGTGTGTGCTGCTGTGTGAGATTTTGTCTGTATAGCTTTGCTTTCACCATTTGTCCTAGGGTTAGACGGACCCATTTTTCTGTTTTGTTTTTTTTTTTTATTTTTAAAGGAAATTTTTCTTCTTAATAATTATTTTTTATTTTAATAACTATACTTTATACTACTCTGTCTTCTCCCTTTCTTTCTTCCTTTCTTCCTTCCTTTCTTCCCTCCTTCCCTCCTTTCTTCCTTCCTTCCCCCCTTCTTTCCTCCCTTCCTCTCTTCCTTCCTCCCTTTCTTCCTCTGCACCTTCCTTCCTTCCTTTCTTGCTTCCTTCCTTCATTTCTTCCTTCCTTTCTTCCTTCCTTCCCTCCCTCCCTCCTTCCTTCCTTTTCTTTCCTTTCTATTTTTTCTACCTTTTATTTTGAGCCGTGTGGATTAAAGGTTCTTGGCGCCCCAGCCAGGCACCAGGGCGGTGTCCCTGAGGTGGGAGAACCAACCTCAAGACACTAGTCCACAAGAGACCTCCCAGCTCCACGTAATATCAGACGGCTAAAATCTCCCAGAGATCTCCATCTCAACACCAAGACCCAGCTTCACTCAAGGACCAGCAAATAACAGTGCTGGACACCCTATCCCCAACAAAGAGCAAGACAGGTCTACAGCCCCATCCATTAGCAGAGAGGCTGCCTAAAATCATAATAAGGTTACCAACATCCCCAAACACACCATCAGACAAGGACCTGCCCACCAGAAAGACAAGATCCAGCCTCATCCACCAGAACAGAGGCACTAGTCCCCCCAACCAGGGAATCTACTCAACCCACTGAACCAACCTTAGCCACTGGGGACAGCCACCAAAAACAACAGGAACTATGAACCTGCAGCGTGCAAAAAGGAGACCCCAAACACAGTAAGATAAGCGAAATGAGAAGACAGAAAAACACACAACAGATGAAGGAGCAAGATAAAAACACACCAGACCTAACAGATGAAGAGGTAATAGCCAATCTACCTGAAAGAGAATTTAGAATAATGATGGTGAAGATGATGCAAAATCTTGGAAATAGAATAGACAATTTGCAAGAAACAGTTAACAGGGACCTAGAAGAAATAAAGAGGAAGCAAGAAACGATGAGCAACACAATAAATGAAATGAAGAATACTCTAGATGGGATCAATAGCAGAATAACTGAGGCAGAAGGACGGATAAGTGACCTGGAAGATAAAATAGTGGAAATAACTACTGCAGAGCAGAAGAAAGAAAAAAGAATGAAAAGAACTGAGGACAGTCTCAGAGACCTCTGGGACAACATTAAACGCACCAACATTCGAATTATAGGGGTCCCAGAAGAAGAAGAGAAAAAGAAATGGACTGAGAAAATATTTGAAGAGATTATAGTTGAAAACTTCTCTAATATAGGAAAGGAAATAGTCAATCAAGTCCAGGAAGTACAGAGAGTTCCATACAGGATAAACCCAAAGAGAAACACGCCAAGACACATAATAATCAAACTGTCAAAAATTAAATACAAAGAAAACATATTAAAAGCAGCAAGGGAAAAACAACAAATAACACACAAGGGAATCCCCATAAGGTTAACATCTGATCTTTCAGCAGAAACTCTACAAGCCAGAAGGGAGTGGCAGGACATATTTAAAGTGATGAAGGAAAAAAACCTACAACCAAGATGACTCTACCCAGCAAGGATCTCATTCAGATTTGATGGAGAAATTAAAACCTTTACAGACAAGCAAACACAGAGAGAGTTCAGCACCACCAAACCAGCTCTACAACAAATCCTAAAGGAACTTCTCTAGGCAAGAAACACAAGAGAAGGAAAAGACCTACAAGAACAACCCAAAACAATTAAGTAAATGGTAATAGGAACATACATATCGATAATTACCTTAAATGTAAATGGATTAAATGCTCCCACCAAAAGACACAGACTGGCTGAATGGATACAAAAACAAGACCCATATATATGCTGTCTACAAGAGACCCACTTCAGACCTAGGGACACATACAGACTGAAAGTAAGGGGATGGAAAAAGATATTCCATGCAAATGGAAATCAGAAGAAAGCTGGAGTAGCAATTCTCATATCAGACAAAATAGACTTTAAAATAAAGACTATTACAAGAGACAAAGAAGGACACTACATAATGATCAAGGGATCGATCCATGAAGAAGATATAACAATTGTAAATATTTATGCACCCAACATAGGAGCACCTCAATACATAAGGCAAATACTAACAGCCTTAAAAGGGGAAATCGACAGTAACACAATTATAATGGGGGACTTTAACACCCCACTTTCACCAATGGACAGATCATCCAAAATGAAAATAAATAAGGAAACACAAGCTTTAAATGATACATTACACAAGATGGACTTAATTGATATTTATAGGACATTCCATCCAAAAACAACAGAATACACATTTTTCTCAAGTGCTCATGGAACATTCTCCAGGATTGATCATATATTGGGTCACAAATCTAGCCTTGGCAAACTTAAGAAAATTGAAATCGTATCAAGTATCTTTTCCAACCACAACGCTATGAGACTAGATATCAATTACAGGAAAAGATCTGTAAAAAATACAAACACATGGAGGCTAAACAATACACTACTTAATAACGAAGTGATCACTGAAGAAATCAAGGAGGAAATCAAAAAATACTTAGAAACTAATGACAATGGAGACACAACGACCCAAAACCTATGGGATACAGCAAAAGCAGTTCTAAGAGGCAAGTTTATAGCAATACAATCATACCTTAAGAAACAGGAAACATCTCGAATAAACAACCTAACTTTGCACTTAAAGCAATTAGAGAAAGAAGAACAAAAAAACCCCAAATTTAGCAGAAGGAAAGAAATCATAAAGATCAGATCAGAAATAAATGAAAAAGAAGTGAAGGAAACAATAGCAAAGATCAATAAAAGTAAAAGCTGGTTCTTTGAGAAGATAAATAAAATTGATAAACCATTAGCCAGACTCATCAAGAATAAAAGGGAGAAGACTCAAATCAATAGAATTAGAAATGAAAAAGGAGATGTAACAACTGACACTGCAGAAATACAAAAGATTATTAGAGATTACTACAAGCAACTGTATGCCAATAAAATGGACAACCTGGAAGAAATGGACAAATTCTTAGAAATGCACAACCTGCTGAGTCTGAACCAGGAAGAAATAGAAAATATGAACAGACCAATCACAAGCACTGAAATTGAAACTGTGATTAAAAATCTTCCTACAAACAAAAGCCCAGGACCAGATGGCTTCACAGGCGAATTCTATCAAACATTTAGAGAAGAGCTAACACCTATCCTTCTCAAACTCTTCCAACAGATAGCAGAGGGAGGAACACTCCCAAACTCATTCTATGAGGCCAACATCACCCTGATACCAAAACCAGACAAAGACGTCACAAAGAAAGAAAACTACAGGCCAATATCACTGATGAACATAGATGCAAAAATCCTCAACAAAATATTAGCAAACAGAATCCAACAGCACATTAAAAGGATCACACACCATGATCAGGTGGGGTTTATCCCAGGAATGCAAGGATTCTTCAATATACGCAAATCAATCAACGTGATACACCATATCAACAAACTGAAGGAGAAAAACCATATGATCATCTCAATAGATGCAGAGAAAGCTTTTGACAAAATTCAACACTCATTTATGATAGAAACCCTGCAGAAAGTAGGCATACAGGGAACTTTCCTCAACATAATAAAGGCCATATATGACAAACCCACAGCTAGCATCGTTCTCAATGGTGAAAAACTGAAACCATTTCCACTAAGATCAGGAACAAGACAAGGTTGCCCACTCTCACCACTCTTATTCAACATAGTTTTGGAAGTTCTAGCCACAGCAATCAGAGAAGAAAAAGAAATAAAAGGAATCCAAATAGGAAAAGAAGAAGTAAAGCTGTCACTGTTTGCAGATGACATGATACTATACATAGAGAATCCTAAGGATGCTACCAGAAAACTACTAGAGCTAATCAATGAATTTGGTAAAGTTGCAGGATACAAAATTAATGCACAGAAATCTCCGGCATTCTTATACACTAATGATGAAAAATCTGAGAGTGAAATTAAGAAAACACTCCCATTTACCATTGCAACAAAAAGAATAAAATATCTAGAAATAAACCTACTTAAGGAGACAAAAGACTTGTATGCAGAAAACTATAAGACACTGATGAAAGAAATTAAAGATGATACAAATAGGTGGAGAAATATACCATGTTCTTGGATTGGAAGAATCAACATTGTGAAAATGACTATACTACCCAAAGCAATCTACCGATTCAATGCAATCCCTATCAAATTACCACTGGCATTTTTTACAGAACTAGAACAAAAAATTTCACAATTTGTATAGAAACACAAAAGACCCCGAATAGCCAAAGCAATCTTGAGAACGAGAAATGGAGGTGGAGGAATTAGGCTCCCTGACTTCAGACTCTACTACAAGGCTACAGTAATCAAGACAATATGGTACTGGCACAAAAACAGAAATATAGATCAATGGAACAGGATAGAGAGCCCAGAGATAAACCCACACACATATGGTCACCTTATCTTTGATAAAGGAGGCAAGGATATACAGTGGAGAAAAGACAGCCTCTTCAATAAGTGGTGCTGGGAAAACTGGACAGCTACATGTAAAAGTATGAAATTAGAACAATCCCTAACACCACACACAAAAATAAACTCAAAATGGGTTAAAGACCTAAATGTAAGGCCAGACACTATCAAACTCTTAGAGGAAAACATAGGCAGAACACTATACGACATAAATCACAGCAAGATCCTTTTTGACCCATCTCCTAGAGAAATGGAAATAAAAACACAAATAAACAAATGGGACCTAATGAAACTTAAAAGCTTTTGCACAGCAAAGGATACCATAAACAAGACCAAAAGACAATCCTCAGAATGGGAGAAAATATTTGCAAATGAAGCAACTGACAAAGGATTAATTTCCAAAATTTATAAGCAACTCATGCAGCTCAATAACAAAAAAACAAACAACCCAATCCAAAAATGGGCAGAAGAACTAAATAGACATTTCTCCAAAGAAGATATACAGATTGCTAACAAACACATGAAAGAATGCTCAACCTCATTAATCATTAGAGAAATGCAAATCAAAACTACAATGAGATATCATCTCACACCGGTCAGATTGGCCATCATCAAAAACTCTAGAAACAATAAATGCTGGAGAGGGTGTGGAGAAAAGGGAACCCTCTTGCACTGCTGGTGGGAATGTAAATTGATACAGCCGCTATGGAGAACAGTATGGAGGTTCCTTAAAAAACTACAAATAGAACTACCATACGACCCAGCAATCCCACTACTGGGAATATACCCTGAGAAAACCATAATTCAGAAAGACTCATGTACCAAGATGTTCATTGCAGCTCTATTTACAATAGCCAGGACATGGAAGCAACCTAAGTGTCCATCAACAGATGAATGGATAAAGAAGATGTGGCACATATATACAATGGAATATTACTCAGCCATTAAAAGAAATGAAACTGAGTTATTTATAATGAGGTGGATGGACCTGGAGTCTGTCATACAGAGTGAAGTAAGTCAGAAGGAGAAAAACAAATACCGTATGCTAACACATATATATGGACTCTAAGGGAAAAAAATGTCATGAAGAGATTAGTGGTAGGACGGGAATAAAACACAGACTTACTCGAGCATGGACTTGAGGATATGGGGAGGGGGAAGGGTGGGCTGTGACGAAGTGAGAGAGTGGTAGGGACATATATACACTATCAAATGTAAATTAGATAGCTAGTGGGAAGCAGCTGCATAGCACAGGGAGATCACCTCTGTGCTTTGTGACCACCTAGAGGGGTGGGATAGGGAGGGTGGGAGAGAGGGTGATGCAAGAGGGAAGAGATATGGGAACATATGTATATGTATAACTGATTCAGTTTGTTGTAAAGGAAAAACTAACACACTATTGTAAAACAATTATACTCCAATAAAGATGTTAAAAAAAAAAAAAAAAGAGCAATGCAGCCCCACTATTAGGAATTTAACCCAATGTAATAGAAAGTAATATCAACTTGACTGCCCATCCATAGAAGACTATCTGAATAAACCTTGGTATATTCACGCAGTAGAATAATATTTAGCTCTAAGAAAGAATGAAGACTGTCTCTATAAGCTACTGTTGTGATATTTTTCTGAATGTTTTATCAATTGCAAAGAACAAGATATATAGAGAATATGCTACCTTTTATTTTAAAAAGATTGTGAAATAACATGTATATGTTATAATATATAAATACATATAAAATGTATGTGTATGTATACATTTATATGCATACATATATACTTACTTTTGCAGAAAGAAACACAGTATGATATACCACAAACCAATGAAAAGTTATTCATCTGAAGATGAGTAGGAGTGGATGGGATAATATTTATGTGAGTAAGAATTCCCTGAGAATATCTTTTTACATAGATTTGAATTTTGAATCATAGTTTTGAATTTTGAACAATAGTTTTGAACTTTGTAAATATTTTATGTATGCAAAATAATATCAAAAGGATAAAATCAAATGTGAAAATTTGATACAGAAACAAATTATTCAAACTGTACTTTCAGTTGATAATATTGATAACATAACCATAAAGAGAAAAATGTGAAGCAAATTTTGGACACAGTACTCTAATCACACATTACTACAGAGATGTAGTCTGAAGTTAAAAAATATATATTTAAAACATTTTCCAAAGGAATATCAACCTTTATTTAGGAGGTCTGTAGGTGGTGGTGGTATTAGTGTACACTCTCAAAGAATTTTGTCCATTATAAAATAAGGAAAATGTGCAAATATGTTTCTGCAAACTTGGGTTCTGTTTGTGGGAGGAGGGAAATGTAAATATGAAATCAATTTTCTATTGAACTGGAGCTTATCAGTATGAACTCAGAGGTCTGAGAAAAAATATATTTCCTAATTATTTCGCCTAAAAGGAGTTAGAAGCAATAGCAACCAGTTAGTGAGGAGCACACCTACAGCTCAGATCTTGGTTTCTAAGTACATTTTCCCACTACAGGAAACCAGGGATCCTTTGAAAAGTAGTTGATCCAATACAGAGGGATTATAAAATCCATTTGCAATCCCCAGTGCAATCGCTGAGAGTCATTAATGGATGCTAAATACCTGGGTGAAGGTTGCTAAGGATGATGATTATGTTACAGTCTCAATGAGGAAGATATCTTACTGGTTACAAAGGGAAATAAATATTTGCTTTTTATAGCCTACTTAGCACCAAAGAAAAATCTTTACACTAAAGAGACCTGCAAGTCACCACCTTAATTAAGTGACCATCACTAGTAGGACAGCCTGACTCTATGTGCCTCCTGATATGTGACAATAAGTACATGCGTGTCCCATGTAAAATTCTTGCCAAAATATCGAACCTAAATCAAATCATGAGGAAATAATCAAAAAAAATCCAGCATGTGACATGTTCTATCAGACATCTGGCCGGATTCTTCTAAAATGACACTGTAATGAGAGACCAAAAGTAATAACAATAATTTTAAAATTTAATGGACAGAATTCTAGACTGAAAAACACTAAAGAGACATAACAACCAGGTGAATCCTTATAAAAGGATCCAACCATCTTGGGGACAACTATGGAAATTTGAATATTAACTCGATTTTATATATCATTAAATCATTGCTACCCTCTTACTTGTGATAATGGCACTGTGGTTGTGGTAGAAGAATGCTTGCTTTTATTCTTGGGGGGCAGGGTTTTCTCCATGTAGACACTGATAAATATACCAATATCAGAAAAACGAAAACAAAGTGCAATAAAGACATTTTCAGACAAACGAAAGCTTGGAGAACTCACTAGCAGATCTGCATTATAAGAAATAGAAGGCTTCCCTGGTGGCGCAGTGGTTGGGAGTCCGCCTGCCGATGCAGGGGAACATGGGTTCGTACCCCGGTCCGGGAAGATTCCATGTGCTGCGGAGCGGCTGGGCCCGTGAACTATGGCCGCTGGGCCTGCGCGTCCGGAGCCTGTGCCCCGCAACGGGAGAGGCCACAACAGGGAGAGGCTCGCGTACCACAGAAAAAAAAAAAAAAAAGAAAAAAAAGAAAGAAATAGAAAAGGGAGTTGTTTAGGTAGAAGGAAAAGGATTCCAGATGGAAGGTCAGAGATGCAGAAGGAATGAAGAGCTCTGGGCAAATCTAAATGAAGAACTGGCTGTATCAAACAATTACAAAGATATTTTGTGGCATTTAAAATGTAGAGAGAATGCCTAACACCAATAGCACATGAGTTGAAACTGGGCAAAGGAAGTAAAGTATTCTATTGCATTTTCTAGAAAGCATGTAAAATTACCAAATTGACCTTAGATTTTGATAAGGCGAGGATGAAGGTTGTCATCTCCAAGGCAGGGTTTCTCAGCCTTGGCCTATGATATGTGGGGCCATATGTTCTTAGCTGTGGGAGACTTTTCTGCATACTGTAGATTGTTTAGCAGCAATTCTGGACCCTACTAACTAGCCACCATTAGCAATCTGTGAGAGTTAATTTTATGTGTCAACTTGGCTGGATTTTGGGATTCCCAGATATCTGGTGGAACATCATTTCTGGGTGTGTCTGTGGGGGTGTTTCCAGAAGAGATTTGCATTTGAATTGGTAAACGGAACAAAGTGAATTGCTGTCCCCAGGCTGGATGGGCATCAAACAACCTGTTGAGGACCTGAATAGAACACAGATGTGGGAGAAGGGAGGATTCACTCTCTGATGGAGCCCGGGCATCCATCTCCCCCTGCCCTTGGCACTCCTGGTTCTCAGGCCTTCAAACTATAACACCAGCTTTCCTAGGTCTCTAGCTTGCAGACGGCAGATGGTGGACTTCTTAGCCTCCATAATTGCATGAGCCAATGTCTTATCATAAATTTCCATACATATATATGGCACACCTCGTTTTATTGTGTTTCACTTTATTGCTCTTCAGAGATATTGCGTGTTTTACAAATTGAAGGTTTGTGGCAACCCTGTGTTGTCAGATGTTGATTAGCACTTATTAGCAATAAAGTAATTTTCAGTTAGGTAAGTAAATTGCTTTTCTAGACATAATGCAATTGCACACTTAATATAGTACAGTATAGTGTAAACATAGCTTGCACTGAGAAACCAAAAAAATTTGTATGACTCATTTTTTGCAGTGGTCTGAAACCAAGCCTACACTCTCTCTAAGGTATGCCTGGAGATATATCTATCTATATCTATGGTTCTATAGATAGATAAATAGATATAGTGTTCTATATATATCTATATCTATATATCTCCTATTAGTTCTGTTTGTCTAGAGAATCCTGGCTAATACATGACACCCTCCCCAAACTGCTGCCATAATTGTGACATCCAAACTTGTCTCCAGACATTGCCAAACTCCCCTTATGGTGGGAGGAATCTCTATAGTTGAAAACCACTCCACTAGGGTAACTAAAAAAGAATGGTAAATGAGTATATAACTCCCAAAGTAATAGTTGAAACACTGGAAGGAGTAATAAAATAGTCAACCCAAAGACAAGAAAAGGAGCATAGAGTCAGTCAGACTAATCAAAAGCACCTAGTGAGATGGTAGATTTAAATCCAATCTGACATGCTTGCATTATATTGTAAATGGATGAAATGCTCCAATTAAAAATTTCTGGATGATGATAGATCACGGAGGACACACTGAATTCTGTAATGCCATGGGGTGCACAGCAGCCCTGGTCACAGGACAAGCACCGAACCTGGAGCTGGAATCCCAGAGTTCTCTATCACTGCTAGGCTGTGGGACCATTGGGCAGGATGCTTGCATTCTTCAAGTTTCAATTACTTCATCAGGAAATGATGGATTTGAATTAGACCAGTGATTCTCTCCAGCATCACAACCCCACAGGCATCAGAATCCTCAGGTGAGCTTTAAAAAAAGATCACATGTCTGTGCCTTTCCCAGAAGAAGCAAATGAAATTTTGAGGCGTCAATTGGGTTGGGAGACCTAGGCATTCATGTTTTGAGAACTAAAGATTAAGAATAGGAGGAAGGGGGATAATGGAGGAAACTCTTCCCAGCATAGATGGTAAATGTGTCTGTGGATGGTTTTGTGCTAGAAACACAGGAAGCTAGGGTAAGTAGTGTCTTTCATTTGCATCTCCATTTCCTTTGTTAAGTAGCAAGCCTGTCCCTAGCCGGTAGCTTATGCATTGGGCCCCTCTATATTTGCTTGAGGCCTTAGAAGGCACAGTTGCTCTTTCCAGTTCCCGTAGGGCTGGTTACAAGCACCAGAAACATGCTGATTAAGACTATACTCAAATAAAGATGTTAAAAAAAAAAAAAAAAAAGACTGCGAACATTGGCTCAAGGGGTGTATTAGTTTTCTCTTGCTGCTGTAACAAATAAATTCAGTGGCTTAAACAAAACAAGTTTATGATTTTACAGTTCTATAGATCTGACAGAGATTTTACCAGGCTAAAATGTCTGGAGGACTACATTCCTTTTTGGAGGCTCTAGGGGACAGACAATATGCTTTATTGCTTTCTCCAGCTTCTAGTGCCACCCACATTCCTTGGTGCAGGGTGCCTTCTTCCAGCTTCGGGGATAGTCAGGAGTGATGGCTGAGTCCTTCTCATGTCCCATCTCTGACACCTCTTTTATTTGTTTTTAAATTAAAAAAAAATTTTTTTTTTTTGGCGGTATGCGGGCCTCTCACTGTTGTGGCCTCTCCCGTTGCGGAGCACAGGCTCCGGACGCACAGGCTCAGCGGCCATGGCTCACGGGCCCAGCTGCTCCGCGGTACATGGGATCTTCCCAGACCGGGGCACGAAGCCGAGTCCCCTGCATCGGCAGGCGGACTCTCAACCACTGAGCCACCAGGGAAGCCCTGACACCTCTTTTATTGTCGTCTCTTTTTCTGACCCAGCTAGGAAAGATGCTGCTCTTTTAAGGACTCATGTGATGACACCAGCTGGCCCTGGACAATCCAAGCTAATTTTCCTTCTCAAAATCTGTACCTTTAATCACAACTGCAAAGTCCCTTTGCCATGTAAAATAATATATTCTTAGATTCCGGAGATTAGGGTGTAAATGGCTTTGGAGGCCCTTTATTCTGCTCACCAGCAAAGGTGACTGAGGTCTCCAAGGCAGAATCCCACTGACAGTCCTGTCTTTGTGCTTCCATTTCTCTGCTCACTGAGTCCAAAATCTGGGACAGTGAATGTCCTTGGCTGATCCCTGATTGCATGCCCACCTTGGCACCTTGATTGACAGCCCCAACAAGACAGCAAACAACAAGGCAGCGAACGGCAATCCCCCTTCCCCAAAATCAGGATGCTGTTTTGTAAAGAAGGGGATAGTATGGTGGGCAGCTAAAAAAAAAAAAAAAAAGCCACACAAATTCACTACACCAGACTGTATCCCTGTTCCTGAGATGGAGATTCACTTGGCCGGCAGGGAGGAACACCCAATAATTAGGCCTGAGTCACTGGACCAAAACGATCATGGCGGCCTGAATGCACGATTGGGCTCATCTCTTTAGTTCTTTCTGAGTGTGTTAATCAAATACCTGTAAAGTATACCAAATTTTTAATCTTCAATGTATATTATTATGGTAAGGTATAACAAATTACCTACAGTACACAAAAGCTTATAGGATACCATTATCCTTAATTAATGGGTAAATGCATGGTTTTTATTCAGTGAAACTGATTTATTGTCTTAATTTTCAGTTGTTCTGCCTCACGTTTCCACCAAAACCATTGTGTGCCCATAGTAACCAGCAGACAACATGCATGTGTGATCTCCTTTATGACCTGCGCCTAATTAGTTTTTTATTGTCATCTTCCAACTCATGCTTACACTGTACAAACGGGGGCAGCATGACTCCCAATACCGATTAATAAGCCTCCAGCCTCGGTCCTGCAATAAACAGGGAGTATTTATGGCATGAGATCAACATCTGGTGCCTGCTTCTCCTCGCTGGTTCTCTTGGGCGGGGGCGGAGTGTGGGACTCAGAGGGGGCATCGGTGATGAAGATGCGGCTAGCCCCCGCCCCCTTGTCCTGACTGCATCTCCCCCACCTGTCCTTCACTGCCTCTATTAGGCTCGGCTAGTTAAGTGAAAGGGAGAGAAACGAGCTGAAAGCTGGTGGGTGTTGGAGCTTCGAAGTCCATAGTCCCCAGCTAATTGCTGGTCCTAACAGGCACAATTAGCTGCTACAAGCCCTTTGAGATGGCCCAGGGCCTTTCTCAGGTAGCAGCCATCACCAGATAAAGGCTGAAATGTGCTGCACTTAGAGAGACACTTGCAGACAGGAGTGTCACAGCCTGCCAATTACACTCTCCCTGTACACAGTCACTTCCCAGAGAGACTGAGAACCCAGAGGAAGACCCAGCATTAAAAGGATATGGCACGGGCTGCTCTCAGCCCTGGAAGCTGAGCTGTAGTTGTGGTGGGCTGGGAGTTGGGGGTGGGAGGTGCTTTGCAGATTAAACCCTTACTGTTGCATCCATTAAAAACTTCACTTCGCAGATGTTTGCTGCTTACATTTCCCTCCATCTACAAACTTCCTGGAAAAACGCCCATCCTGCGCCCCCGCCCCCTTTTTCCTTTTTGCCTTGGGGAGGGGCAAACAGACAAAAATTGGACACTTCCCTAGAAGATAAAGGCAGCTTGGTGCTGGGGAAAGAGTGCTTAATTAGGAGTCAGGACCTCCCTCCCTCCTTCCAGATTAAACAGCTACACAGAGTCACATCGTTCACAGAGCGTTAGGTTCTGAGGCACTGGGTAAGTTGAAAATCTCATTTCAAGGGTTATTTTGGCTACATATACTATAAATCAGCCATAAAGCACAGTATATGTGGATTTCTGAAGATAACATTATTCAGTAATTTCTATGTGTCAGTGCCAACACAGTTGAAAAGTATACAATAAAAAGTAGAAATAAAAATATAATTTTATTTTAAGTCTCATCGAACAAAAGGAAAGAATTAATGATGAATAGAGTTGAATTTCTATACTGTTCATGGTGCAACTTTGTTGTGTGATGTTAGGAACACGTCACGTCCCCTCCAGGACTCAGTTTCCCCTTCGGCAAAGGATGGAGTTAGACACAATGACCTGTGATGTCACTGCCAGGGCTAATGTCCTTGGACTACTCACTCCCCTAGGGTTCTGCTGTCAGCCTGGGTGGCTGCAGAAGCTGAGGTTGGCACTCGCTCTTCCAACCAAGACCCTGAAGCCATGTGGTGGGGACAGTGTTGATTTCCACTGTAATACATCCATACCTGCTACACACTCTGTCTACAACTGATGGTGACCATGCACCAGCCATAAATGAAGGAGCAAGAGTCTGGTAGAAGTCTGGATGATGGGAATCCCCCACGGTCTGAAATCTATGACAGTGTGAGAACAATTAGCAGGCAACTGAGCAGTTTCAGATGACCACTGTGGAGAGGGGTTGATGCCATTAACTCAAGCCTCCTGACTCTTTGCCTTCCACACCTAGGTCTGTGTCAAACTTTGCTTGAGGACACTCCTCCTCTAGATGGTTTTGTAAAGTTCCAAGAAAGGGTGAGCCACTGGTGGTCAGAGAAGTCCTTCGAAGGGAGGCTGTGGGGTGAAAAATGAGCATCAGACACCAGAGGCAATTGGGAAACCTGGAATCTGGTCCCAGCTGCCATTTCCTAGTGCCATGACATCAGGCAAGCTGCTTAACCTTTCTGGGCCTCTCTTCCCTGATTTTACAAGTGAGGGGTTTGTGCTTCATTATATTTTTGGTTCCTTCTAGCTTTGCTATTTGAAGATTCTAAGTGGTCCTACTTGGTCTCCTGCAAGTTATTATTGTTCTTTCTAATCAGAAGGAAGATAGGAGAAGGAAAGGAAGACAGGAGAAGGAAAGGAAGATGGGAGGGAGGCAGGCATTTATACCCTATCATGAGATGGTACAAACCATGAAAGTATTGTTCTTAGCAAAGGCATTCCCTGACCTTCTGCAACCCAAGGCCCAAATCACAGACACTCTGCCTCCATCTCAGAAGGAAAGTCTCATTTTTCCTCTCCAGGTGCCCATTTACCTGGGAAAGGGGGTCCTTTGTGATGACTGCAACAGCTACCAAGGTTCACCTGCCAGGGCACTGGTGTCAGGGTAATTCAGTGGAGGGAACAATAATCTTTTCAGTAAATAGTGCTGGAAGAACTGGGTAGCTATGGAAGGAAAAATGAACCTTGACCCGTTCCGCCATACACAAAAAGCAATTCAAAATGGATCACCTCGAAAAGATACATGCACCCCAATGTTCATTGCAGCACTATTTACAATAACCAGGACATGGAAGCAAGCTAAACAGTCATCGACAGAGGAATGGATAAAGATATGGTACATATACACAGTGGAATATTACTCAGCTATAAAAAAGAATGAAATAATGCCATTTGTAGCAAAATGTATGGACCTAGAGATTATCGTGCTAAGTGAAGTAAGTGAGACAGAGAAAGACAAATATCATATGATATCACATATATGTGGAATCTTAAAAAAATGATACAAATGAACTTATTTACAAAACAGAAACAGACTCATAGACTTCAAAAACAAACTTATGGTTACCAAAGGGGAAATGTGGGAGGAGGAGAGATAAATTAGGAGTTTGGTATTAACATATACACACTACTATATGTAAAATAGATGACCAGCAAGGATAGTATAGTATAGTACATTATAGTACAGGGAACTCTGTACTATAGGTTACTACAGTGTACTAACCTATACGGGGAAAGAGTCTGAAAAAGAATAGATATATGTATATGTGTAACTGAATTACTTTACTGTACACCTGAAACTAACACAACATTGTAAATAAACTACTCTCCAATATAAAATAAAAATTAAATTTAAAAAAAAGAGGAAAAAGAAGAAAAATGGATCACCTAATGTAAGACGCGAAACCAAAAACTTCTGGAAAAAAAATTGTGTCCTTGGGCTAGGCAAAGATTTCTTAGATAGGACACAAAAGGCATAAACCATAAAAGAAAAAAAAGACAAACTGGATTTCATCAAAATTAAAAACTTCATCACTGGAAAAAAATAATAAAATTAAAAGGCAAGAATATATAAATAATTCTTATAACTCAATAATCAAAAAAAATGAAACCTGACTCACAGATGATCAAAAGATTTCAACAAACACTTCAACAAAGAGAACTCAAGGAAGTCAAATAAGTGTATGAAGATGTTCAATATCATTGGTCATTCAGGAAGTGTAAATTAAAAAAGAGATGTACACCCATTAAAATAACTAACATACAAACACTGACAATATCAAGTGTTGTAAATACTTGGGAAAACTACAACTCTCACATAGTGAAGGTGAGAAAGCAAAGTGGTAGTGGTTCAGCCACTTGGAAAACAACTCTGCAGTTTCTCATAAAATTAAACATGCATGTACCTTATGACCCAGAGATTCCACTCCTAGGTATTTGTTTCCCCAGAGAAATGAAAACTTAGGCCCAGGCAAAGACGTGTACACAAGCATTCTTAGTAGTTTTATTTATAATAGCCTAAAGCTAGAAATAACCCAAATAACCACCAGCTTGCAAGTGGATTAATAAATTATGGTATATCCATACAGTGGAATAGTACTTAGCAATGAATAAAAAAAGAAGTACTGATATTTGCTACCACATGGATGAACCCAAAAGCATTATGCTACGTGAAAGTCAGACAGAAGACACGTTCTATCTGATTTTATTTATTTGAAACTCTATAGCAATAGAAAGCAGACCAATGGCTGTGCAGGGCTTGGATGAAGGTGATATTGACTACAAAGAGGATTTGGGGGTGATGGAAATATTCAAAGTCTTGATTCTATGGCCATTGCGTTACTAACACAATGTACTAAACTAAACTAGTTTTTGTACTAACACTGTACAAAAACTTATGAAACTGTACATTTTAAGTGGTTAAATTTTATGGACTATCTCAATCAAGCATTTAAAAAAATGCATTTGAGAGTGACAAAAATATGTACTTACTTGGGTGCCAGACACGGGATCTGTCATGGTGGGGTGCTGGGCTTTTTACAGGGGTCACCTCGAAGTAGCCTTCAGGGACAGGATGCCTGAACTCCAGGTCTGACTGCGTCACATCCAGGATGCTGGGGTAAAAATAGCCTGAGTACCCCCCCACCTGATGGATTCCTCTCCAAAAGGCCACTGACATTGGATCTGAAGTTCTTCCATGAAACTCCGTGGGGAAAGTGAGACTCTGAGGGGTTGAGGTGTTGGGAGATGAGACAGCATGGAAGAGAGCTCAGCCGGTGCCCTTAAATGATCAGACACTTGGGAGTGAGAGGAGAGTGACAGCTGGCAGATGAAGCTAGTGCTGGTGCTGTATTCAGTGAAGCGGCCACATCTCTTTCAGGGACAAAGGCGTTAATACAGAATCTGTCCTCTGTTTGTCCATGTATTCGTATTAACTCACCAAAATAATTTCGGGAAATTCAGCACACAGAATGTCTAAGTAATTTGTTGTGGAAATTGCAGGAATGGTATACGTTGGGCACATGGGTCAGAACAATACAAAACAGAAGAGCTGTCAGACGAGGTGGAAAAAGCCCAGAGGAAGTGACTCTCTGTGGTCATCAGCCTTGGGCACCCGGGGCTGTGCCATGCACACTGCACACAGGCAGGAAGCCTGGAGAATGATCCCAGGTGGGCATATATCATTCTGCAGGAGGAGACCCTTAGAAGCAGAAGGGACCAGGAGGGCGAGTGCCTTCTCTGCCTCTCTAGGGCTGACGGGTTGCCTTTCAGCTTCCATCTGTTCCCTCTGCTAACAGGCTTTGTCCCCTACCGTATCCATGTGGTGGAGGAAGGTTGGACCACTATCTAGATGTTCTCAGCACTCCGGAGACACCACCAGTCAACCAGAACCTCAGATCCAGGTTACATACAAACTCAGGAAAAAGACGAAGGCAGGCCCACTGGGGTTAAGCACGTGTCTCTGGCCCAAACCACTGGGTCCTGGGTTAAAAGCCAGGCCTCAACCACCCAGCAGAGCACTCACTCAGGGCATGGAGAGTTCATGGGTGGGAGAGTTTCCAAGAGGTCTTTCCAAGGGGTCTGTGGAAGCCCATCCCTCCTCCTCCCTAGGCTGTAGCCTGCGCACCTGTGCAATGAGAGAGGTGACCCAGACTGTTTCCTCCAGCATCCCCTCAAAGCTCTACAACAATGGAATTCTGTGACTTTCTGTGCACCTCCTCTGGTCCCCAGAGGTGGCGGGTTTTGTCTGCTAACAATCTAAGGACCTCAGAGAGTATGCCTGGCAGGAAGGAGCTGCCGCAGGAGGGAAGGGTGCCGAGCGCAGCCATCCAGGCCTGAGGATATTTTCAGAATCCCTTTCTCCTTCATGGTCCAGTGGAGATTCTTGGCAGGGAGCTAACCCCTTCCAGTCTCTCCCAGCAGCCCTCCCTACCACCTCACACTGTACAGACTTCTACTTAAAGTCAGGGGGAGATTCCTTCCAAAGGTGGCTGCTAGCACAGGCTCTACCTGAGAAGGACATGGAAGTGACAGTCATGACAGATTGTAGGTGAGATTTTCATTCCTTTCCCTCAAGCTTCTGTTGAGCAGAGCATTGGGGAAAGCAAACAACCACTTGTTTTCAGACCCTCAGTGTTCTCCTCCATAAAATGGCCTGCTCTGCAGCTTAAGGGTAAAGAGAAGATCAGTGTGAAAATTCAAGATGAACTGCCATCAAAATCATGACATGTTCCTTGATGCTGTGTCTCAGCAACCAGGCTGCACTAGACTTCAGGGGGGCGGGGCTTGGGGCAAACAGCTGACTCATCCTCTTCCTTGTTTAGCTGAACAAATCTTCCTGAACCTCTCAGGGTAGCTGAGGACACAGAAAAGGCAGTCTCTTCTCTTGGCCAAGTTAGGAACTTCTGGATGTGTGTGTGTGTGTGTGTGTGTGTGCGCGCACACACGTGCACACACACACAACATAAAAGTGCGGGGCTCTTCTTGTGCAACTTTGGGGCAAATGCAGCAAAATGTCATATCTTTTGACAACAAGGGGCAGGGCCCGTGGTGGTGGAGGTGCTCAGGTTTCCTTGTTCACTTGTCCCTAGAGCTAGGGAAGCCAGTGGTTTTGACCACTGAGGAAGGAGGAAGAGGGTCAGGACAGTGTTGGTGTCAGTAGGTCATGTACATTTACAATTCAATCCAGGACCAGCTACCTAATTTGCAGAGCCCAGTACAAAATGAAAATGCAGAGCCCTTTGTACAAAGATTATTAAAAATCTTAAGATGGTGACAGCAGGGCAATGAACCAAGTGTGGGGCGCTAGTGGGCACGGGGCCCAGGTAAGACTGCACAGGTGACACGGCTATGAAGTTGGCCTGAATTAAATCTCATCAATTTATACCCAGTCCTTCACCTTCAGCCCTTTCCCCAACACTGTCACCACAGGCGTACCTGCTTTACCCCATCTCTGGGCCATGTCACCATGGCCTCCCTCTTTGCACCTAGCTCTTTGTCTTGCACTCAGGAAGGATACTTTAACTGCTGGTTGAATTGGACTGAGAAATTTAACATTGGTTAAATGCTGGAATGGTTCATCTGATGAAATCACCTGATTCCCCAGCAAATGTGTGCACTGCTCGTCAAGAGCTGCAGCCGGGAAGGTGTGTGCCTCCCTCTCAGAGAAGGTATTCATTCGCTTTCATCCAACGGGCATGGCTTGGCTGAGGGGGGTTCCAGGAGGTGGTGGGGAAAGTTGAATAAGACACCGGGGTAGGGAGACACCCTTACAGGTTAACATCAGAGAACTGTGGAAAAGTTCTGCACTGAGGTATGACCGAACTTCCCTGTGACAACAGCCCTCCACAGTGGCCCCGGAGGACCTTCGGCCTGAACTCCTGCTCTCAGGGTTTTGTGAGCCCAATCCGGCACTGACTGGGACCTGGACCACAGATAACATAAGGACGAGGACCAGGGTCTGCTGGCAACAGTGTCCAGAGGCAGAGCTATGTGAGATCAGATCAGGACACACCCTCCAACAGCCAGGCTGTTCAGAGGAGGAAAGGAAAGGGTGACACCCTTAGGGACACTGAGGAAGGCCCTTCTGGGCTGGGAGGGCAGCTGGGTTGGGTCAGTGGTTTGCCGACTTAGCTTTGGTCCTCGTCCTGGTCTTCACCATCGTGGACACTTACTGCTAGACTCTGCTCTGAAAACTCCACAGCGCTGGTCACACATACTGGTGACAAAACCCCTGTGAGATAGATACTATTTTCCCACCTTTTTGTAAGAAAAGCAACAGAGACACAAAGCAGTGGTGGAGCCTGTGTTTGAATCTGGTATTGTGAGAGCAAGCTTGCTTTATTACATTGCCCTCCACCCACCTTCAGCCCAGGGAGCACTTTTAAACATACAAACGGCCAGGCTGTTTGTCCAGAGATTCTGATAAATCTGGCCCAACAGGCATGTGCACGATGCCAAGCTCCCCCAGACGACTCCGAGCCCCAGTCTGGAGGGTTAATGTTGAGAGTCACAGAACCAGAGGGGCTCCAATGTCCCTCCCAGCCCCAGGATCCCCTGATGCTCTGATTCTACCTTTTGTACAAAGGATGCTTTGCTCATACTTTGTTGGGCAGCTCAAATTCCACTTCCCTCTCCTAGTCTCAAAGCCAGATCTAATCACAGGGCCATTTCCCCCTGTCTTTTGTGCCTTACAAAGAATAAAATTAGCCAAATGGATAAAAGCTCGTTGTAGGCATATGTAGAGCATTTCAAAGTCTATTTATCAAAAGACCAACCACTGCATTTATACCATGGAAGCTCCAAGTGCACAATGACTCTGTCATTTAATTTTGAGGAGAAAAGAAAATTCAACAAGAGATGCAAAGTCATAGCCAGCAATTGGAGCGATTTTGTACTAGATGCGGTTTCTCTTTGCAGAGACAGCCAAGTTCAGTGCCATCCTCCTTAAGGGTGCTCTCCTCTGCCCCCCACCTCTCTCCAAGTACCTGATCATTCAAGGACGGAAGAGTTTAGCTATGTTACATGTTGCCTTGTCTCCCAACACCCCAGCTCCTTATTGTCACCAAGCCGTGCCACTTGACCTAAGTCTAGGAAATACCCCTCCCCACCGAATGCCATTCCCCACTGGTCACCCCTCTGCTATCCTCATGTCCCATACCCAATGTGTGGTCAAAATGCATAATGGCCTCAGTGTGGTGGGTCCAGAGCTGCTGGGAGGCAGTGATCTGGCACTCACTTTTAAGAACATGCATTTGTCCAATCCTTCAGTTAACAAATATTTATTGAGCACTTACTTTTCCAAAAGTTATCTTATGTTCTTTGGATTTTAGCCACAAAATTGTGTTTTGCGCTTGTGTTTCCAATGGAGCAGTAACACACTAGGCTCCGTAATGTCAATGTGAACTTTCCATCTTCATTCACACAGCCAGCCCTATGGCATATGCTCCTTCTCTGCATTATATCTGGTTACCCAAAACTGGAGGGCAACCCCCTCTTCTATCAAAGCACCTCCACCCTGATGGACATTGGCTGGCTCAAAAGAAACAGAGCCAATTCAGCTCATTTGTACCTTGGGGTGGGTAGAGCCAGGACGGTCCTCTGTAGAGGACACACCTGTCTCCTGACTGCTGCTTTGCCAATGCCTCAATACTTGGCCAGACACCTCAAAACCAGCTAGACTTTGAGGACCCACATATTCAAAAATGGATTTCTTTGATGGGGGTATTGAAAGCAGTGAGGTACAATACATAGCCATTGATGCCCTTTCCTCAAATCAATCTTCACATTTTTCCGATATGGGAATTTACACACAGAGACACATGAATATACTAGGTGAGTATGTCATACAGTACCTTTTCTCCCCCAAAGGCAATTCAACAAGTCTTCATGTTAAATCTGGAAGTAGGGCTGACTGCTGGCTGTATGCCAAGAAGTGAAGCACATATAAGGAACGTGTGAGACATGATTTCTGCCTCATGGCAGCCCATAAGCTGCACTCAGACTTGAGAGACGGCCGGCCATGGCAGCCAGCAGCCCTGCCCCCACTGCTTCCAGGAAATGGCCCAGCACAGAAAATCCTCCACCCCAGCCCTGAACAATTCTTCCTCTCCCAAGCTGAAGCCAACCAAGGATTGCCAATCATACTTCAAGACCTGTTAGAAAATCTCCGCAGCTTCCAAAACCCCACCTTGATAAGCCTTTGCCAATCAGAAACTGTCTCAATAGTTCCCCCTTTTACTTTGTAAAGTGTATTCTCCCTTCTAATGCCCTTGAACGCCTGTCCAGGAAAGTGACCAGATGGGTTCCCTTGCTGTATGGTTATAAATCAACAGACGGTTAGTTTTGTCTCGGACTTCGTTTTGTCTTTGGCAGTCAACTTATAAATGACACAACCAGAGTAGTAGTCCAGATGAAATCAGGTCCTGGAGGTGTTCAGAGATGGGCAGGAGAAAATGGGCTAAGGAATCCAGAGAGATTTCTCAGAGGAAGTCAGACGAAGGAGACCTTGCAGTAGGAGCTGGCTAGAGCAGCAAGGAGGGCAATGAAACAAGAATGGACTAGAAGGAACAGGTGTTTTGTGGAAAAGAACCATGGATAGAGGTGGATGAGGACAGTCCCTTCCCCTGGGGTGTATGTCTCTGAAACATAAACCCCAAATCAGGAGAATTCACAAGCAATTACTCAGGATATTGGGAGGAAGAGGGTTGGAAGACCAAGTGCTTACGTGACATGGTGAGAGTCCTTATGTTAAATATTCCTGGTGTGATCTAAATAAAGTCATGACATTTGCCCTTTGCCTGTCTTCAGCCAGTGATAAAAGGTGCTGGGCAACACCTTGCCATTTACATGCTTTACTCTCCGAAGTACTTTCTGAATGTCCTATCTTTGAATTATCAAGAATATGCTTGCATGTATTGTATGTTGCTTTATTGTAGGTAATACACATTCAATCAATCAATCAATCAATGTATACTGAGTACTCGCTATATGCTAAGAACTGCTCTAGGCCTGGAGATAGCACAGGGGAAAAAAAAAAGACTCCGTCAGACAGAGAAAAACAAATATCACATGATATCACTTATATGTGGAATCTTAAAAAAATGATACAAATGAACTTATTTGCAAAACAGAAACAGACTCACAGACTTCAAAACAAACTTATGGTTACCAAAGGGGACACGTGGCGGGGAGGGATAAATTAGGAGTTTGGGATTAACACACACACTACTATAAATAAAATAGATAATCAATAAGGACCTACTGTATAGCACAGGGGACACTACTCAATATTCTGTAATAACCTATATGGGAAGAGAATCTGAAAAAGAATGT